>NC_064924.1:24246687-24552849 GCF_023897955.1 Schistocerca gregaria | reverse complement strand
CGATGCAATTTCTGTGTTTCATCAACACTCTAAAGGTCCACAGATTATAGAATGCCTCCAGATGTACTTCAAAAACTACTACTGGTCTTCCAGGGAAGGATGAAAGCGTAGACAATTTGAGACATTACTGTCATGGAGAAAAGTCTGAATGGTGCTTGTTGTATTCAATCATGATGCAATTTCTGAGTTTGAATAACTCTCTGAAGGTCCACAGATTACAGTATGACTCCAGATGTGCTTCGGATACTACTACTGTTCTTCCAGGGAACGATCAAAGCGTAGACAGCTATAGACATTACACCCATGGAGAAAAGTCCGCATGGAGCTTGTTGTATTCAATCCCGAAGCAGTGTCTGTGTTTCATCAACACTCAGAAGGTCCACAGATTACAGAATGCCTCCAGATGTTCTTCGGCAACTACTACTGGTCATCCAGGGAACGAACAAAACGTAGAGAGTTGGAGACATTACTCCCATGGAGAAAAGTCAGCATGGTGCCTGTTGTATTCGATCCCGATGCAATTTCTGTGTTTCATCAACACTCTGAAGGTCCACAGATTACAGAATGCCTCCAGATGTGCTTCAGTAACTACTACGTGACTTCCAGGGAACGATCAAAGCGTAGACAGTTTGAGACATTACTCCCATGGAGAAAAATTCCGCATGGTGCTTATAGTATTCAATCCCGATGCAATTTCTGTGTTTCATCAACACTCTGAATGTACACAGATTACAAAATGCCTCCGGATGTGTTTCGTCAAATACTACTGCTCTTCCGGGGAACGATCAAAGCGTATAGTGTTTGAGACATTACTTCCATGGAGCAAAGTCCGCATTGTGCGTGTTTCATTTTATCCCGATGCATTTTCTGTGTTTCGTCAACAGTCTGAAGGTGCACAGATTACAGAATGCCTCCAGGTGTGCTTCTGAAACTACTACTGGTCTCCCAGGAATCGACCGAAACGTACACAGTTTGAATCATTACTCCCATTGAGAAAAGACCACATGGTGACTGTTGTATTCAGTCCCGATGCAATTTCGGTGTTTCATCAAGACTCTGAAGGTCCACAGATTACAGAATGCCTATAGATGTGCTTCGGAAACTCTTACTGGTTTTCCAGGGAACGATAAAAGCGTAGAGATTTGGATACATTACTTCCACGGAGAAAAGTCCTCATGGTGCCTGTTGTACTCTATCCCGATGCAATCTCTGTGTTTCATCAACACTCTGAAGGTCCACAGATTACAGAATGCCTCCAGATGTGCTTCGTCAACTACTTCAGGTCTTTCAGGGAACGATCAATGCGTAGACAATTTGAGACATTTCTACGATGGAGAAAACTCAATATGGTGCTTGTTGTATGCAGTCCCGATGCAATTTCTGTGTTCCATCAACCCTCTGAAGGTCATCTGGTTACAGAATTCCTATAAAGTTGCTTCGGAAACTACTACTGGTCTTTCACGGAACGATCAAAGCGTAGGAAGGTTGGTACATTACTCCCATGGAGAAAAGTCCGCATGGAGCTTGTTGTATTCAATCCCGATGCAGTGTCTGTGTTTCATCAACACTCAGAAGGTCCACAGATTACAGAATTCCTCCAGATGTTCTTCGGCAACTACTACTGGTCTTCCAGGGAACGAACAAAGCGTAGAGAGTTGGAGACATTACTCCCATGGAGAAAAGTCAGCATGGTGCCTGTTGTATTCGATCCCGTTGCAATTTCTGTGTTTCATCAACACTCTGAAGGTCCACAGATTACAGAATGCCTCCAGATGTGCTTCAGTAACTACAACGGGAGTTCCAGGGAACGATCAGAGCGTAGACAGTTTGAGACATTACTCCCATGGAGAAAAATTCCGCATGGTGCTTATAGTATTCAATCCCGATGCAATTTCTGTGTTTCATGAACACTCTGAATGTACACAGATTAAAAAATGCCTCACGATGTGCTTCGGAAACTACTACTGGTCTTCCAGGGAACGATCAAAGCGTAGACAGTTTGAGACACTACTCCCACGGAGAAAAGTCCGCATGGTGCGTGTTGTATTCAATCCCGATGCAATTTCTGTGTTTCATCAACACTCTGAAGGTCCACAGATTACAGAATGCCTCCAGATGTGCTTCAGTAACTACTACGGGACTTAGAGGGGACCATCAAAGCGTAGACAGTTTGAGACATTACTCCCATGGAGAAAAATTCCGCATGGTGCTTATAGTATTCAATCCCGATACAATTTCTGTGTTTCATCAACACTCTGAATGTACACAGATTACAAAATGCCTCCGGATGTGTTTCGTCAAATACTACTGCTCTTCCGGGAAACGATCAAAGCGTATAGAGTTTGAGACATTACTCCCATGGAGAAAAGTCCGCATTGTGCGTGTTTCATTCAATCCCGATGCATTTTCTGTGTTTCGTCAACAGTCTGAAGGTCCACAGACTACAGAATGCCTCCAGGTGTGCTTCTGAAACTACTACTGGTCTTCCAGGAATCGACCGAAGCGTACACAGTTTGAGACATTACTCCCATTGAGAAAAGACCACATGGTGACTGTTGTATTCAGTACCGATGCAATTTCGGTGTTTCATCAAGACTCTGAAGGTCCACAGATTACAGAATGCCTATAGATGTGCTTCGGAAACTCTTACTGGTTTTCCAGGGAACGATAAAAGCGTAGAGATTTGGATACATTACTTCCACGGAGAAAAGTCCTCATGGTGCCTGTTGTACTCTATCCCGATGCAATTTCTGTGAGTCATCAAAACTCAGAAGGTCTACAGATTACAGAATACCTCCAGATGTGCTTCGGAAACTACTACTTGTCTAGCAGGGAACGATCAAAGCGTAGACAGTTTGAGACATTACTCCCATGGAGAAAAATTCCGCATGGTGCTTATAGTATTCAATCCCGATGCAATTTCTGTGTTTCATCAACACTCTGAATGTACACAGATTAAAAAATGCCTCACGATGTGCTTCGGAAACCACTACTGGTCTTCCAGGGAACTATCAAAGCGTAGACAATTTGAGACACTACTCCCACGGAGAAAAGTCCGCATGGAGCTTGTTGTATTCAATCCCGATGCAGTGTATGTGTTTCATCAACTCTCTGAAGGTCCACAGATTGCAGAATGCCTCCAGATGTACTTCAGAAACTACTACTGGTCTTCCAGGGAAGGATGAAAGCGTAGACAATTTGAGACATTACTGTCATGGAGAAAAGTCTGCGTGGTGCTTGTTGTATTCAATCAGGATCAATTTCTGAGTTTGAATAACACTCTGAAGGTCCACTGATTACAGTACGACAACAGATGTGCTTCGGATACTACTACTGTTCTTCCAGGGATCGATCAAAGCGTAGACAGCTAAAGACATTACTCCCATGGAGAAAAGTTCTCATGGTGACTGTTGTATTGGATCCCGATGAAATTTCGGTGTTTCGTCAACACACTGAATGTCCACAGATTACCGAATGCCTCCCGATGTGCTTCGGAATCTACTACTGGTCTTCAAGGGAACGATCTGAGCATAGAAAGTTTGAGACATTACTCCCACGGAGAAAAGTCCTCATGGTGACTCTTGTATTCGATCCCGATGAAATTTCGGTGTTTCGTCAACACCCTGAAGGTCCACAGATTACCGAATGCCTCCCGATGTGCTTCGGAATCCACTACTGGTCTTCCAGGGAACGATCTAAGCATAGACAGTTTGAGACATTACTCCCACGGGGAGAAGTCCTCATGGTGCCTGTTGTATTATATCGCGATGCAATTTCTGTGTTTCATCAACACTCAGAAGGTCCACAGATTACAGAATGCCTCCAGATGTGCTTAGGTAACTACTACGCGACTTCCAGGGAACGATCAAAGCGTAGACAGTTTGAGACATTACTCCCATGGAGAAAAATTCCGCATGGTGCTTATAATATTCAATCCCGATGCAATTTCTGTGTTTCGTCAACACTCTGAAGGGCCACAGATTACAGAATGCCTCCAGGTCTGCTTCTGAAACTACTACTGGTCTTCCAGGAATTGACCGAAACGTACACAGTTTGAGTCATTGCTCCCATTGAGAAAGGACCACATGGTGACTGTTGTATTCAATCCCGATGCAATTTCGGTGTTCCATCAAGACTCTGAAGGTCCACAGATTACAGACTGCCTATAGATGTGCTTCGGAAACTCGTACTGGTTTTCCAGGGAACGATAAAAGCGTAGAGATTTGGAGACATTACTTCCATGGAGAAAAGTCCGCATGGAGCCTGTTGTATTCAATCCTGATGCAATTTCTGTGTTTCATCAACATTCTAAAGGTCCACAGATTACAGAATGCCTCCAGATGTGCTTCGGAAACTACTACTGGTCTTCCAAGGAACGATCAAAGCGTAGACAATTTGAGACATTACTCCCATGGAGAAAAGTCCGCATGGAGCCTGGTGTATTCAATCCCGATGCAATTTCTGTGTTTCATCAACACTCTAAAGGTCCACAGATTATAGAATGCCTCCAGATGTACTTCAAAAACTACTACTGGTCTTCCAGGGAAGGATGAAAGCGTAGACAATTTGAGACATTACTGTCATGGAGAAAAGTCTGAATGGTGCTTGTTGTATTCAATCATGATGCAATTTCTGAGTTTGAATAACTCTCTGAAGGTCCACAGATTACAGTATGACTCCAGATGTGCTTCGGATACTACTACTGTTCTTCCAGGGAACGATCAAAGCGTAGACAGCTATAGACATTACACCCATGGAGAAAAGTCCGCATGGAGCTTGTTGTATTCAATCCCGAAGCAGTGTCTGTGTTTCATCAACACTCAGAAGGTCCACAGATTACAGAATGCCTCCAGATGTTCTTCGGCAACTACTACTGGTCATCCAGGGAACGAACAAAACGTAGAGAGTTGGAGACATTACTCCCATGGAGAAAAGTCAGCATGGTGCCTGTTGTATTCGATCCCGATGCAATTTCTGTGTTTCATCAACACTCTGAAGGTCCACAGATTACAGAATGCCTCCAGATGTGCTTCAGTAACTACTACGTGACTTCCAGGGAACGATCAAAGCGTAGACAGTTTGAGACATTACTCCCATGGAGAAAAATTCCGCATGGTGCTTATAGTATTCAATCCCGATGCAATTTCTGTGTTTCATCAACACTCTGAATGTACACAGATTACAAAATGCCTCCGGATGTGTTTCGTCAAATACTACTGCTCTTCCGGGGAACGATCAAAGCGTATAGTGTTTGAGACATTACTCCCATGGAGCAAAGTCCGCATTGTGCGTGTTTCATTTTATCCCGATGCATTTTCTGTGTTTCGTCAACAGTCTGAAGATGCACAGATTACAGAATGCCTCCAGGTGTGCTTCTGAAACTACTACTGGTCTCCCAGGAATCGACCGAAACGTACACAGTTTGAATCATTACTCCCATTGAGAAAAGACCACATGGTGACTGTTGTATTCAGTCCCGATGCAATTTCGGTGTTTCATCAAGACTCTGAAGGTCCACAGATTACAGAATGCCTATAGATGTGCTTCGGAAACTCTTACTGGTTTTCCAGGGAACGATAAAAGCGTAGAGATTTGGATACATTACTTCCACGGAGAAAAGTCCTCATGGTGCCTGTTGTACTCTATCCCGATGCAATCTCTGTGTTTCATCAACACTCTGAAGGTCCACAGATTACAGAATGCCTCCAGATGTGCTTCGTCAACTACTTCAGGTCTTTCAGGGAACGATCAATGCGTAGACAATTTGAGACATTTCTACGATGGAGAAAACTCAATATGGTGCTTGTTGTATGCAGTCCCGATGCAATTTCTGTGTTCCATCAACCCTCTGAAGGTCATCTGGTTACAGAATGTCTATAAATTTGCTTCGGAAACTACTACTGGTCTTTCACGGAACGATCAAAGCGTAGGAAGGTTGGTACATTACTCCCATGGAGAAAAGTCCGCATGGAGCTTGTTGTATTCAATCCCGATGCAGTGTCTGTGTTTCATCAACACTCAGAAGGTCCACAGATTACAGAATTCCTCCAGATGTTCTTCGGCAACTACTACTGGTCTTCCAGGGAACGAACAAAGCGTAGAGAGTTGGAGACATTACTCCCATGGAGAAAAGTCAGCATGGTGCCTGTTGTATTCGATCCCGTTGCAATTTCTGTGTTTCATCAACACTCTGAAGGTCCACAGATTACAGAATGCCTCCAGATGTGCTTCAGTAACTACAACGGGAGTTCCAGGGAACGATCAGAGCGTAGACAGTTTGAGACATTACTCCCATGGAGAAAAATTCCGCATGGTGCTTATAGTATTCAATCCCGATGCAATTTCTGTGTTTCATGAACACTCTGAATGTACACAGATTAAAAAATGCCTCACGATGTGCTTCGGAAACTACTACTGGTCTTCCAGGGAACGATCAAAGCGTAGACAGTTTGAGACACTACTCCCACGGAGAAAAGTCCGCATGGTGCGTGTTGTATTCAATCCCGATGCAATTTCTGTGTTTCATCAACACTCTGAAGGTCCACAGATTACAGAATGCCTCCAGATGTGCTTCAGTAACTACTACGGGACTTAGAGGGGACCATCAAAGCGTAGACAGTTTGAGACATTACTCCCATGGAGAAAAATTCCGCATGGTGCTTATAGTATTCAATCCCGATACAATTTCTCTGTTTCATCAACACTCTGAATGTACACAGATTACAAAATGCCTCCGGATGTGTTTCGTCAAATACTACTGCTCTTCCGGGAAACGATCAAAGCGTATAGAGTTTGAGACATTACTCCCATGGAGAAAAGTCCGCATTGTGCGTGTTTCATTCAATCCCGATGCATTTTCTGTGTTTCGTCAACAGTCTGAAGGTCCACAGACTACAGAATGCCTCCAGGTGTGCTTCTGAAACTACTACTGGTCTTCCAGGAATCGACCGAAGCGTACACAGTTTGAGACATTACTCCCATTGAGAAAAGACCACATGGTGACTGTTGTATTCAGTACCGATGCAATTTCGGTGTTTCATCAAGACTCTGAAGGTCCACAGATTACAGAATGCCTATAGATGTGCTTCGGAAACTCTTACTGGTTTTCCAGGGAACGATAAAAGCGTAGAGATTTGGATACATTACTTCCACGGAGAAAAGTCCTCATGGTGCCTGTTGTACTCTATCCCGATGCAATTTCTGTGAGTCATCAAAACTCAGAAGGTCCACAGATTACAGAATACCTCCAGATGTGCTTCGGAAACTACTACTTGTCTAGCAGGGAACGATCAAAGCGTAGACAGTTTGAGACATTACTCCCATGGAGAAAAATTCCGCATGGTGCTTATAGTATTCAATCCCGATGCAATTTCTGTGTTTCATCAACACTCTGAATGTACACAGATTAAAAAATGCCTCACGATGTGCTTCGGAAACCACTACTGGTCTTCCAGGGAACTATCAAAGCGTAGACAATTTGAGACACTACTCCCACGGAGAAAAGTCCGCATGGAGCTTGTTGTATTCAATCCCGATGCAGTGTATGTGTTTCATCAACTCTCTGAAGGTCCACAGATTGCAGAATGCCTCCAGATGTACTTCAGAAACTACTACTGGTCTTCCAGGGAAGGATGAAAGCGTAGACAATTTGAGACATTACTGTCATGGAGAAAAGTCTGCGTGGTGCTTGTTGTATTCAATCAGGATCAATTTCTGAGTTTGAATAACACTCTGAAGGTCCACTGATTACAGTACGATAACAGATGTGCTTCGGATACTACTACTGTTCTTCCAGGGATCGATCAAAGCGTAGACAGCTAAAGACATTACTCCCATGGAGAAAAGTTCTCATGGTGACTGTTGTATTGGATCCCGATGAAATTTCGGTGTTTCGTCAACACACTGAATGTCCACAGATTACCGAATGCCTCCCGATGTGCTTCGGAATCTACTACTGGTCTTCAAGGGAACGATCTGAGCATAGAAAGTTTGAGACATTACTCCCACGGAGAAAAGTCCTCATGGTGACTCTTGTATTCGATCCCGATGAAATTTCGGTGTTTCGTCAACACCCTGAAGGTCCACAGATTACCGAATGCCTCCCGATGTGCTTCGGAATCCACTACTGGTCTTCCAGGGAACGATCTAAGCATAGACAGTTTGAGACATTACTCCCACGGGGAGAAGTCCTCATGGTGCCTGTTGTATTATATCGCGATGCAATTTCTGTGTTTCATCAACACTCAGAAGGTCCACAGATTACAGAATACCTCCAGATGTGCTTCGGAAACTACTACTGGTCTTCCAGGGAACGATCAAAGCGTAGACAATTTGAGACACTACTCCCACGGAGAAAAGTCCGCATGGTACGTGTTGTATTCAATCCCGATGCCATTTCTGTGATTCATCAACTCTCTGAAGGTCCACAGATTACAGAATGCCTCCAGATGTGCTTCGGAAACTACTACTGGTCTTCCAGGGAATGATCAAATCGAAGACAGTTTGTGTCATTACTCTCTTGGGGAAAAGTCTGCATGCTGCTTGTTGTTTTCAATCATGATGCAATTTCTTTGTTTCATGAACACGCTGAAGGTCTACAGATTACAGAATGCCTCCAGATGTGCATCGACAACTACTTCTGGTCTCCCAGGGAACGATCAATGCGTAGACAGTTTGAGACATTTCTACGAGGGAGAAAACTCCATATGGTACTTGTAGTATTCAGTCCCGATGCAATTTCTGTGTTCCAACAACACTCTGAAGGTCATCTGGTTACAGAATGCCTATAAATGTGCTTCGGAAACTACTACTGGTCTTTCACGGAACGATCAAAGCGTAGGAAGATTGATACATTACTCCCATGTAGAAAAGTCCACATGGAGCTTGTTGTATTCAATCCCGATGTAGTGTCTGTGTTTTAGCAACACCCAGAAGGTCCACAGATTACAGAATGTCTCCAGATGTTCTTCGGGAGCTACTACTGGTCCTCCAGGGAACGAACAAAGCGTAGAGAGTTGGAGACTTTACTCCCATGGAGAAAAGTCAGCATGGTGCCTGTTGTATTCGATCCCGATGCAATTTCTGTGTTTCATCAACACTCTGAAGGTCCACAGATTACCGAACGCCTCACGATGTGCTTCGGAAACTACTACTGGTCTTCCAGGGAACGATCAAAGCGTAGACAATTTTAGACACTACTCCCACGGAGAAAAGTCCGCATGGTGCGTGTTGTATTCAATCCCGATGCAATTTCTGTGTCTCATCAACACTCTGAAGGTCCACAGATTACGGTATGCCTCCAGATGTGCTTCGGATACTACTACTGTTCTTCCAGTTAACGATCAAAGCGTAGACAGCTATAGACATTACTCCCATAGAGAAAAGTCCTAATGGTGACTGTTGTATTCAATCCCGATGCAATCTCTGTGTTTCATCAAAACTCAGAAGGTCCACAGATTACAGAATACCTCCAGATGCGCTTCGGAAACTACTACTGGCCTTCCAGGGAACGATCAAAGCGAAGACAGTTTGAGACATTACTCCCATGGAGAAAAATTCCGCATGGTGCTTATAGTATTCAATCCCGATGCAATTTCTGTGTTTCATCAACACTCTAAAGGTCCATAGCTTACAGAATGCCTCTAGATGTACTTCGTCAACTACTACTGGTCATCCAGGGAACGATGAAATCGTAGAAAGTTTGAGACATCACTCCCGTGGAAAAAAGTCCGCTTGGTGACTGTTGTTATCAATCCCGATGCAAATTCTGTGATTCATCAACTCTCTGAAGGTCCACAGATTACAGAATGCCTCCAGATGTACTTCAGAAACTACTACTGGTCTTCCAAGGATGGATGAAAGCGTAGACAATTTGAGACATTACTGTCATGGAGAAAAGTCTGCATGGTGCTTGTTGTAATCAATCATGATGCAATTTCTGAGTTTGAATAACACTCTAAAGGTCCACAGATTACAGAATACCTCCAGATGTGCTTCGGAAACTACTACTGGTCTTCCAGGAATTGACCGAAACGTACACAGTTTGAGTCATTGCTCCCATTGAGAAAGGACCACATGGTGACTGTTGTATTCAATCCCGATGCAATTTCGGTGTTCCATCAAGACTCTGAAGGTCCACAGATTACAGACTGCCTATAGATGTGCTTCGGAAACTCGTACTGGTTTTCCAGGGAACGATAAAAGCGTAGAGATTTGGAGACATTACTTCCATGGAGAAAAGTCCGCATGGAGCCTGTTGTATTCAATCCTGATGCAATTTCTGTGTTTCATCAACATTCTAAAGGTCCACAGATTACAGAATGCCTCCAGATGTGCTTCGGAAACTACTACTGGTCTTCCAAGGAACGATCAAAGCGTAGACAATTTGAGACATTACTCCCATGGAGAAAAGTCCGCATGGAGCCTGGTGTATTCAATCCCGATGCAATTTCTGTGTTTCATCAACACTCTAAAGGTCCACAGATTATAGAATGCCTCCAGATGTACTTCAAAAACTACTACTGGTCTTCCAGGGAAGGATGAAAGCGTAGACAATTTGAGACATTACTGTCATGGAGAAAAGTCTGAATGGTGCTTGTTGTATTCAATCATGATGCAATTTCTGAGTTTGAATAACTCTCTGAAGGTCCACAGATTACAGTATGACTCCAGATGTGCTTCGGATACTACTACTGTTCTTCCAGGGAACGATCAAAGCGTAGACAGCTATAGACATTACACCCATGGAGAAAAGTCCGCATGGAGCTTGTTGTATTCAATCCCGAAGCAGTGTCTGTGTTTCATCAACACTCAGAAGGTCCACAGATTACAGAATGCCTCCAGATGTTCTTCGGCAACTACTACTGGTCATCCAGGGAACGAACAAAACGTAGAGAGTTGGAGACATTACTCCCATGGAGAAAAGTCAGCATGGTGCCTGTTGTATTCGATCCCGATGCAATTTCTGTGTTTCATCAACACTCTGAAGGTCCACAGATTACAGAATGCCTCCAGATGTGCTTCAGTAACTACTACGTGACTTCCAGGGAACGATCAAAGCGTAGACAGTTTGAGACATTACTCCCATGGAGAAAAATTCCGCATGGTGCTTATAGTATTCAATCCCGATGCAATTTCTGTGTTTCATCAACACTCTGAATGTACACAGATTACAAAATGCCTCCGGATGTGTTTCGTCAAATACTACTGCTCTTCCGGGGAACGATCAAAGCGTATAGTGTTTGAGACATTACTCCCATGGAGCAAAGTCCGCATTGTGCGTGTTTCATTTTATCCCGATGCATTTTCTGTGTTTCGTCAACAGTCTGAAGGTGCACAGATTACAGAATGCCTCCAGGTGTGCTTCTGAAACTACTACTGGTCTTCCAGGAATCGACCGAAACGTACACAGTTTGAATCATTACTCCCATTGAGAAAAGACCACATGGTGACTGTTGTATTCAGTCCCGATGCAATTTCGGTGTTTCATCAAGACTCTGAAGGTCCACAGATTACAGAATGCCTATAGATGTGCTTCGGAAACTCTTACTGGTTTTCCAGGGAACGATAAAAGCGTAGAGATTTGGATACATTACTTCCACGGAGAAAAGTCCTCATGGTGCCTGTTGTACTCTATCCCGATGCAATCTCTGTGTTTCATCAACACTCTGAAGGTCCACAGATTACAGAATGCCTCCAGATGTGCTTCGTCAACTACTTCAGGTCTTTCAGGGAACGATCAATGCGTAGACAATTTGAGACATTTCTACGATGGAGAAAACTCAATATGGTGCTTGTTGTATGCAGTCCCGATGCAATTTCTGTGTTCCATCAACCCTCTGAAGGTCATCTGGTTACAGAATGTCTATAAATTTGCTTCGGAAACTACTACTGGTCTTTCACGGAACGATCAAAGCGTAGGAAGGTTGGTACATTACTCCCATGGAGAAAAGTCCGCATGGAGCTTGTTGTATTCAATCCCGATGCAGTGTCTGTGTTTCATCAACACTCAGAAGGTCCACAGATTACAGAATTCCTCCAGATGTTCTTCGGCAACTACTACTGGTCTTCCAGGGAACGAACAAAGCGTAGAGAGTTGGAGACACTACTCCCATGGAGAAAAGTCAGCATGGTGCCTGTTGTATTCGATCCCGTTGCAATTTCTGTGTTTCATCAACACTCTGAAGGTCCACAGATTACAGAATGCCTCCAGATGTGCTTCAGTAACTACAACGGGAGTTCCAGGGAACGATCAGAGCGTAGACAGTTTGAGACATTACTCCCATGGAGAAAAATTCCGCATGGTGCTTATAGTATTCAATCCCGATGCAATTTCTGTGTTTCATGAACACTCTGAATGTACACAGATTAAAAAATGCCTCACGATGTGCTTCGGAAACTACTACTGGTCTTCCAGGGAACGATCAAAGCGTAGACAGTTTGAGACACTACTCCCACGGAGAAAAGTCCGCATGGTGCGTGTTGTATTCAATCCCGATGCAATTTCTGTGTTTCATCAACACTCTGAAGGTCCACAGATTACAGAATGCCTCCAGATGTGCTTCAGTAACTACTACGGGACTTAGAGGGGACCATCAAAGCGTAGACAGTTTGAGACATTACTCCCATGGAGAAAAATTCCGCATGGTGCTTATAGTATTCAATCCCGATACAATTTCTCTGTTTCATCAACACTCTGAATGTACACAGATTACAAAATGCCTCCGGATGTGTTTCGTCAAATACTACTGCTCTTCCGGGAAACGATCAAAGCGTATAGAGTTTGAGACATTACTCCCATGGAGAAAAGTCCGCATTGTGCGTGTTTCATTCAATCCCGATGCATTTTCTGTGTTTCGTCAACAGTCTGAAGGTCCACAGACTACAGAATGCCTCCAGGTGTGCTTCTGAAACTACTACTGGTCTTCCAGGAATCGACCGAAGCGTACACAGTTTGAGACATTACTCCCATTGAGAAAAGACCACATGGTGACTGTTGTATTCAGTACCGATGCAATTTCGGTGTTTCATCAAGACTCTGAAGGTCCACAGATTACAGAATGCCTATAGATGTGCTTCGGAAACTCTTACTGGTTTTCCAGGGAACGATAAAAGCGTAGAGATTTGGATACATTACTTCCACGGAGAAAAGTCCTCATGGTGCCTGTTGTACTCTATCCCGATGCAATTTCTGTGAGTCATCAAAACTCAGAAGGTCCACAGATTACAGAATACCTCCAGATGTGCTTCGGAAACTACTACTTGTCTAGCAGGGAACGATCAAAGCGTAGACAGTTTGAGACATTACTCCCATGGAGAAAAATTCCGCATGGTGCTTATAGTATTCAATCCCGATGCAATTTCTGTGTTTCATCAACACTCTGAATGTACACAGATTAAAAAATGCCTCACGATGTGCTTCGGAAACCACTACTGGTCTTCCAGGGAACTATCAAAGCGTAGACAATTTGAGACACTACTCCCACGGAGAAAAGTCCGCATGGAGCTTGTTGTATTCAATCCCGATGCAGTGTATGTGTTTCATCAACTCTCTGAAGGTCCACAGATTGCAGAATGCCTCCAGATGTACTTCAGAAACTACTACTGGTCTTCCAGGGAAGGATGAAAGCGTAGACAATTTGAGACATTACTGTCATGGAGAAAAGTCTGCGTGGTGCTTGTTGTATTCAATCAGGATCAATTTCTGAGTTTGAATAACACTCTGAAGGTCCACTGATTACAGTACGATAACAGATGTGCTTCGGATACTACTACTGTTCTTCCAGGGATCGATCAAAGCGTAGACAGCTAAAGACATTACTCCCATGGAGAAAAGTTCTCATGGTGACTGTTGTATTGGATCCCGATGAAATTTCGGTGTTTCGTCAACACACTGAATGTCCACAGATTACCGAATGCCTCCCGATGTGCTTCGGAATCTACTACTGGTCTTCAAGGGAACGATCTGAGCATAGAAAGTTTGAGACATTACTCCCACGGAGAAAAGTCCTCATGGTGACTCTTGTATTCGATCCCGATGAAATTTCGGTGTTTCGTCAACACCCTGAAGGTCCACAGATTACCGAATGCCTCCCGATGTGCTTCGGAATCCACTACTGGTCTTCCAGGGAACGATCTAAGCATAGACAGTTTGAGACATTACTCCCACGGGGAGAAGTCCTCATGGTGCCTGTTGTATTATATCGCGATGCAATTTCTGTGTTTCATCAACACTCAGAAGGTCCACAGATTACAGAATACCTCCAGATGTGCTTCGGAAACTACTACTGGTCTTCCAGGGAACGATCAAAGCGTAGACAATTTGAGACACTACTCCCACGGAGAAAAGTCCGCATGGTACGTGTTGTATTCAATCCCGATGCCATTTCTGTGATTCATCAACTCTCTGAAGGTCCACAGATTACAGAATGCCTCCAGATGTGCTTCGGAAACTACTACTGGTCTTCCAGGGAATGATCAAATCGAAGACAGTTTGTGTCATTACTCTCTTGGGGAAAAGTCTGCATGCTGCTTGTTGTTTTCAATCATGATGCAATTTCTTTGTTTCATGAACACGCTGAAGGTCTACAGATTACAGAATGCCTCCAGATGTGCATCGACAACTACTTCTGGTCTCCCAGGGAACGATCAATGCGTAGACAGTTTGAGACATTTCTACGAGGGAGAAAACTCCATATGGTACTTGTAGTATTCAGTCCCGATGCAATTTCTGTGTTCCAACAACACTCTGAAGGTCATCTGGTTACAGAATGCCTATAAATGTGCTTCGGAAACTACTACTGGTCTTTCACGGAACGATCAAAGCGTAGGAAGATTGATACATTACTCCCATGTAGAAAAGTCCACATGGAGCTTGTTGTATTCAATCCCGATGTAGTGTCTGTGTTTTAGCAACACCCAGAAGGTCCACAGATTACAGAATGTCTCCAGATGTTCTTCGGGAGCTACTACTGGTCCTCCAGGGAACGAACAAAGCGTAGAGAGTTGGAGACTTTACTCCCATGGAGAAAAGTCAGCATGGTGCCTGTTGTATTCGATCCCGATGCAATTTCTGTGTTTCATCAACACTCTGAAGGTCCACAGATTACCGAACGCCTCACGATGTGCTTCGGAAACTACTACTGGTCTTCCAGGGAACGATCAAAGCGTAGACAATTTTAGACACTACTCCCACGGAGAAAAGTCCGCATGGTGCGTGTTGTATTCAATCCCGATGCAATTTCTGTGTCTCATCAACACTCTGAAGGTCCAAAGATTACAGAATGCCTCCAGATGTGCTTCGGTAACTACTACGGGACTCCAGGGAACGATCAAAGCGTAGACAGTTTGAGACATTACTCCCATGGAGAAAAGTCCGCATTGTGCGTGTTGCATTCAATCCCGATGAATTTTCTGTGTTTCGTCAACAGTCTGAAGGTCCACAGATTACAGAATGCCTCCAGGTGTGCTTCTGAAACTACTACTGGTCTTCCAGGAATCGACCGAAACGTACACAGTTTGAGTCATTACTCCCATTGAGAAAAGACCACATGGTGACTGTTGTATTCAATCCCGATGCAATTTCGGTGTTTCATCAACATTCTGAAGGTCCACAGAATTCAGAATGCCTCCAGATGTGCTTCGGAAACTACTACTGGTCTTCCAAGGAACGATCAAAGCGTAGACAATTTGAGACATTACTCCCATGGAGAAAAGTCCGCATGGAGCCTGTTGTATTCAATCCCGATGCAATTTCTGAGTTTCATCAACACTCTAAAGGTCAATAGATTACAGAATGCCTCTAGATGTACTTCGTCAACTACTACTGGTCATCCAGGGAACGATGAAATCGTAGACAGTTTGAGACATCACTCCCATGGAGAAAAGTCCGCATGGGGCCTGTTGTATTCAATCCCGATGCAATTTCTGTGTTTCATCAACACTCTAAATGTCCACAGATTACAGAATGCCTCCAGATGTACTTCGTCAACTACTACTGGTCTTCGAGAAAACGATCAAAGCGCAGACAGTTTGAGACATCACTCCTGTGGAGAAAAGTCCGCCTGGTGCCTGTTGTTATCAATCCCGATGCAATTTCTGTGATTCATCAACTCTCTGAAGGTCCACAGATTACAGAATGCCTCCAGATGTACTTCAGAAACTACTTCTGGTCTTCCAGGGAAGGATGAAAGCGTAGACAATTTGAGACATTACTGTCACGGAGAAAAGTCTGCATGGTGCTTGTTGTATTCAATCATGATGCAATTCAGAGTTTGAATAACACTCTGAAGGTCCACAGATTACAGTATGCCTCCAGATGTGCTTCGGATACTACTACTGTTCTTCCAGTTAACGATCAAAGCGTAGACAGCTATAGACATTACTCCCATAGAGAAAAGTCCTAATGGTGACTGTTGTATTCAATCCCGATGCAATCTCTGTGTTTCATCAAAACTCAGAAGGTCCACAGATTACAGAATACCTCCAGATGCGCTTCGGAAACTACTACTGGCCTTCCAGGGAACGATCAAAGCGAAGACAGTTTGAGACATTACTCCCATGGAGAAAAATTCCGCATGGTGCTTATAGTATTCAATCCCGATGCAATTTCTGTGTTTCATCAACACTCTAAAGGTCCATAGCTTACAGAATGCCTCTAGATGTACTTCGTCAACTACTACTGGTCATCCAGGGAACGATGAAATCGTAGAAAGTTTGAGACATCACTCCCGTGGAAAAAAGTCCGCTTGGTGACTGTTGTTATCAATCCCGATGCAAATTCTGTGATTCATCATCTCTCTGAAGGTCCACAGATTACAGAATGCCTCCAGATGTACTTCAGAAACTACTACTGGTCTTCCAAGGATGGATGAAAGCGTAGACAATTTGAGACATTACTGTCATGGAGAAAAGTCTGCATGGTGCTTGTTGTATTCAATCATGATGCAATTTCTGAGTTTGAATAACACTCTAAAGGTCCACAGATTACAGAATACCTCCAGATGTGCTTCGGAAACTACTACTGGTCTTCCAGGGAACGATCAAAGCGAAGACAGTTTGAGACATTACTCTCATGGAGAAAAGTCTGCATGCTGCATGTTGTTTTCAATCATGATGCAATTTCTTTGTTTCATTACCACGCTGAGAGTCCACAGATTACAGAATGCCTCCAGATGTGCTTCGGCAAATACTTCTGGTCTCCCAGGGAACGATCAATGCGTAGACAGTTTGAGACATTTCTACGATGGAGAAAACTCCATATGGTGCTTGTTGTATTCAGTCCCGATGAAATTTCTGTGTTCCATCAACACTCTGAAGGTCAGCTGATTACAGAATGCCTATAAATGTGCTTGGGAAACTACTACTGGTCTTCCACTGAACGATCAATGCGTAGGAAGGTTGATACATTACTCCCATGGAGAAAAGTCCGCATGGAGCTTGTTGTATTCAATCCCGATGCAGTGTCTGTGTTTCACCAACACTCAGAAGGTCCACAGATTACAGAATGCCTCCAGATGTTCTTCGGCAACTACTACTGGTCTTCCAGGGAACGAACAAAGCGTAGAGAGTTGGAGACATTACTCCCATGGAGAAAAGTCAGCATGGTGCCTGTTGTATTCGATCCCGATGCAATTTCTATGTTTCAGTAACACTCTGAAGGTCCACAGATTACGGAATGCCTCCAGATGTGCTTCGGTAACTACTACGGGACTTCCATTGAACGATCAAAGCGTAGACAATTTGAGACATTACTGTCACGGAGAAAAGTCTGCATGGTGCTTGTTGTATTCAATCATGATGCAATTCAGAGTTTGAATAACACTCTGAAGGTCCACAGATTACAGTATGCCTCCAGATGTGCTTCGGATACTACTACTGTTCTTCCAGTTAACGATCAAAGCGTAGACAGCTATAGACATTACTCCCATGGAGAAAAGTCCTCATGGTGACTGTTGTATTCGATCCCGATGCAATTTCTGTGTTTCGTCAACACCCTGAAGGTCCACAGATTACCGAATGCCTCCGATGTGCTCCGGAAACTACTACTGGTCTTCCAGGGAACGATCTAAGCATAGACAGTTTGAGACGTTACTCCCACGGAGAAAAGTCCTCATGGTGCCTCTTGTATTCTATCCCGATGCAATTTCTGTGTTTCATCAACACACTGAAGGTCCACAGATTACAGAATGCCTCCAGATGTGCTTTGTCAACTACTTTAGGTCTTTCAGGGAATGATCAAACCGTAGACAGTTTGAGACAATACTCCCATGGAGAAAAGTCCGCACGGTTACTGTTGTATTCAATCCCGATGCAATCTCTGTGTTTCATCAAAACTCTAAAGGTCCACAGATTACAGAATACCTCCAGATGTGCTTCGGAAACTACTACTGGTCTCCCAGGGAACGATCAAAGCGAAGACAGTTTGAGACATTACTCTCATGGAGAAAAGTCCGCATGGAGCTTGTTGTATTCAATCCCGATGCAGTGTCTGTGTTTCACCAACACTCAGAAGGTCCACAGCTTACAGAATGCCTCCAGATGTTCTTCGGCAACTACTACTGGTCTTCCAGGGAACGAACAAAGCGTAGAGAGTTGGAGACATTACTCCCATGGAGAAAAGTCAGCATGCTGCCTGTTGTATTCGATCCCGATGCAATTTCTGTGTCTCATTAACACTCTGAAGGTCCACAGATTACCGAATGCCTCACGATGTGCTTCGGAAACTACTACTGGTCTTCCAGGGAACTATCAAAGCGTAGACAATTTGAGACACTACTCCCACGGAGAAAAGTCCGCACGGTGCGTGTTGTATTCAATCGCGATGCAATTTCTAAGTTTCATCAACACTCTGAAGGTCCACAGAATACGGAATAACTCCAGATGTGCTTCGGTAACTACTACGGGACTTCCAGGGAACGATCAAATCGTAGAGAGTTTGAGACATTACTCCCATGGGGAAAAATTTCGCATGGTGCTTATAGTATTCAATCCCGATGCAATTTCTGTGTTTCATCAACACTCTGAATGTACACAGATTACAAAATGCCTCCGGATGTGCTTCGTCAAATACTACCGGTCTTCCAGGGAACCATCAAAGCGTATACATTTTGGGACATTACTCCCATGGAGAAAAGTCCGCATTGTGCGTGTTGCATTCAATCCCGATGCATTTTCTGTGTTTCGTCAACACTCTGAAGGTCCACAGATTACAGAATGCCTCCAGGTGTGCTTCTGAAACTACTACTGGTCTTCCAGGAATCGACCGAAACGTACACAGTTTGAGTCATTACTCCCATTGAGAAAAGACCACATGGTGACTGTTGTATTCAATCCCGATGCAATTTCGGTGTTTCATCAACATACTGAAGGTCCACAGAATACAGAATGCCTCCAGATGTGCTTCGGAAACTACTACTGGTCTTCCAAGGAACGATCAAAGCGTAGACAATTTGAGACATTACTCCCATGGAGAAAAGTCCGCATGGAGCCTGTTGTATTCAATCCCGATGCAATTTCTGTGTTTCATCAACACTCTAAAGGTCAATAGATTACAGAATGCATCTAGATGTACTTCGTCAACTACTACTGGTCATCCAGGGAACGATGAAATCGTAGACAGTTTGAGACATCACTCCCATGGAGAAAAGTCCGCATGGAGCCTGTTGTATTCAATCCCGATGCACTATCTGTGTTTCATGAACACTCTAAAAGTCCATAGCTTACAGAATGCCTCCAGATGTACTTCGTCAACTACTACTGGTCTTCGAGAGAACAATCAAAGCGTAGACAGTTTGAGACATCACTCCTGTGGAGAAAAGTCCGCTTGGTGCCTGTTGTTATCAATCCCGATGCAATTTCTGTGATTCATCAACTCTCTGAAGGTCCACAGATTACAGAATGCCTCCAGATGTACTTCAGAAACTACTACTGGCCTTCCAGGGAAGGATGAAAGCGTAGACAATTTGAGACATTACTGTCATGGAGAAAAGTCTGCATGGTGCTTGTTGTATTCAATCATGATGCAATTCAGAGTTTGAATAACACTCTGAAGGTCCACAGATTACAGTATGCCTCCAGATGTGCTTCGGATACTACTACTGTTCTTCCAGTTAACGATCAAAGCGTAGACAGCTATAGACATTACTCCCATGGAGAAAAGTCCTAATGGTGACTGTTGTATTCAATCCCGATGCAATCTCTGTGTTTCATTAAAACTCAGAATGTCCACAGATTAGAGAATACCTCCAGATGCGCTTCGGAAACTACTACTGGTCTTCCTGGGAACGATCTAAGCATAGACAGTTTGAGACATTACTCCCACGGAGAAAAGTCCTCATGGTGCCTCTTGTATTCTATCCCGATGCAATTTCTGTGTTTAGTCAACACACTGAAGGTCCACAGATTACAGAATGCCACCAGATGTGCTTTGTCAACTACTTTAGGTCTTTCAGGGAATGATCAAACAGTAGACAGTTTGAGACATTTCTACGATGGAGAAAACTCCATATGGTGCTTGTTGTATTCAGTCCCGATGCAATTTCTGTGTTCCATCAACACTCTGAAGGTCAGCTGATTACAGAATGCCTATAAATGTGCTACGGAAACTACTACTGGTCTTCCACTGAACGATCAATGCGTAGGAAGGTTGATACATTACTCCCATGGAGAAGAGTCCGCATGGAGCTTGTTGTATTCAATCCCGATGCAGTGTCTGTGTTTCACCAACACTCAGAAAGTCCACAGATTACAGAATGCCTCCAGATGTTCTTCGGCAACTACTACTGGTCTTCCAGGGAACGAACAAAGCGAAGACAGTTTGAGACATTACTCTCATGGAGAAAAGTCTCCATGCTGCTTGTTGTTTTCAATCATGATGCAATTTCTTTGTTTCATTAACACGCTGAGTGTCCACAGATTACAGAATGCCTCCAGATGTGCTTCGGCAAATACTTCTGGTCTCCCAGGGAACGATCAATGCGTAAACAGTTTGAGACATTTCTACGATGGAGAAAACTCCATATGGTGCTTGTTGTATTCAGTCCCGATGCAATTTCTGTGTTCCATCAACACTCTGAAGGTCAGCTGATTACAGAATGCCTATAAATGTGCTACGGAAACTACTACTGGTCTTCCACTGAACGATCAATGCGTAGGAACGTTGATACATTACTCCCATGGAGAAGAGTCCGCATGGAGCTTGTTGTATTCAATCCCGATGCAGTGTCTGTGTTTCACCAACACTCAGAAGGTCCACAGATTACAGAATGCCTCCAGATGTTCTTCGGCAACTACTACTGGTCTTCCAGGGAACGAACAAAGCGTAGAGAGTTGGAGACATTACTCCCATGGAGAAAAGTCAGCATGGTGCCTGTTGTATTCAATCCCGATGCAATTTCTGTGTTTCATCAACACTCTAAAGGTCAATAGATTACAGAATGCCTCTATTTGTACTTCGTCAACTACTACTGGTCATCCAGGGAACGATGAAATCGTAGACAGTTTGAGACATCACTCCCATGGAGAAAAGTCCGCATGGAGCCTGTTGTATTCAATCCCGATGCAATTTCTGTGTTTCAACAACACTCTAAAGGTCCACAGATTACAGAATGCCTCCAGATGTACTTCGTCAACTACTACTGGTCTTCGAGAGAACGATCAAAGCGTAGACAGTTTGAGACATCACTCCTGTGGAGAAAAGTCCGCTTGGTGCCTGTTGTTATCAATCCCGATGCAATTTCTGTGTTTCATCAACTCTCTGAAGGTCCACAGATTACAGAATGCCTCCAGATGTACTTCAGAAACTACTACTGGTCTTCCAGGGAAGGATGAAAGCGTAGACAATTTGAGACATTACTGTCATGGAGAAAAGTCTGCATGGTGCTTGTTGTATTCAATCATGATGCAATTCTGAGTGTGAATAACACTCTGAAGGTCCACAGATTACAGTATGCCTCCAGATGTGCTTCGCATACTACTACTGTTCTTCCAGTTAACGATCAAAGCGTAGACAGCTATAGACATTACTCCCATGGAGAAAAGTCCTAATGGTGACTGTTGTATTCAATCCCGATGCAATCTCTGTGTTTCATCAAAACTCAGAAGGTCCACAGATTACCGAATGCCTCCGATGTGCTTCGGAAACTACTACTGGTCTTCCAGGGAACGATCTAAGCATAGACAGTTTGAGACATTACTCCCACGGAGAAAAGTCCTCATGGTGCCTCTTGTATTCTATCCCGATGCAATTTCTGTGTTTCATCAACACACTGAAGGTCCACAGATTACAGAATGCCTCCAGATGTGCTTTGTCAACTACTTTAGGTCTTTCAGGGAATGATCAAACCGTAGACAGTTTGAGACAATACTCCCATGGAGAAAAGTCCGCACGGTTCCTGTTGTATTCAATCCCGATGCAATCTCTGTGTTTCATCAAAACTCTAAAGGTCCACAGATTACAGAATACCTCCAGATGTGCTTCGGAAACTACTACTGGTCTTCCAGGGAACGATCAAAGCGAAGACAGTTTGAGACATTACTCTCATGGAGAAAAGTCTGCATGCTGCTTGTTGTTTTCAATCATGATGCAATTTCTTTGTTTCATTTACACGCTGAGTGTCCACAGATTACGGAATGCCTCCAGATGTGCTTCGGCAAATACTTCTGGTCTCCCAGGGAACGATCAATGCGTAGACAGTTTGAGACATTTCTACGATGGAGAAAACTCCATATGGTGCTTGTTGTATTCAGTCCCGATGCAATTTCTGTGTTCCATCAACACTCTGAAGGTCAGCTGATTACAGAATGCCTATAAATGTGCTACGTAAACTACTACTGGTCTTCCACTGAACGATCCATGCGTAGGAAGGTTGATACATTACTCCCATGGAGAAGAGTCCGCATGGAGCTTGTTGTATTCAATCCCGATGCAGTGTCTGTGTTTCACCAACACTCAGAAGGTCCACAGATTACAGAATGCCTCCAGATGTTCTTCGGCAACTACTACTGGTCTTCCAGGGAACGAACAAAGCGTAGAGAGTTGGAGACATTACTCCCATGGAGAAAAGTCAGCATGGTGCCTGTTGTATTCGATCCCGATGCAATTTCTGTGTTTCATTAACACTCTGAAGGTCCACAGATTACCGAATGCCTCACGATGTGCTTCGGAAACTACTACTGGTCTTCCAGGGAACTATCAAAGCGTAGACAATTTGAGACACTACTCCCACGGAGAAAAGTCCGCACGGTGCGTGTTGTATTCAATCGCGATGCAATTTCTAACTTTCATCAACACTCTGAAGGTCCACAGAATACGGAATAACTCCAGATGTGCTTCGGTAACTACTACGGGACTTCCAGGGAACGATCAAATCGTAGACAGTTTGAGACATTACTCCCATGGAGAAAAATTCCGCATGGTGCTTATAGTATTCAATCCCGATGCAATTTCTGTGTTTCATCAACACTCTGAATGTACACAGATTACAAAATGCCTCCGGATGTGCTTCGTCAAATACTACCGGTCTTCCAGGGAACCATCAAAGCGTATACAGTTTGGGACATTACTCCCATGGAGAAAAGTCCGCATTGTGCGTGTTGCATCAATCCCGATGCATTTTCTGTGTTTCGTCAACACTGTGAAGGTCCACTGATTACAGAATGCCTCCAGGTGTGCTTCTGAAACTACTACTGGTCTTCCAGGAATCGACCGAAACGTACACAGTTTGAGTCATTACTCCCATTGAGAAAAGACCACATGGTGACTGTTGTATTCAATCCCGATGCAATTTCGGTGTTTCATCAACATTCTGAAGGTCCACAGAATACAGAATGCCTCCAGATGTGCTTCGGAAACTACTACTGGTCTTCCAAGGAACGATCAAAGCGTAGACAATTTGAGACATTACTCCCATGGAGAAAAGTCCGCATGGAGCCTGTTGTATTCAATCCCGATGCAATTTCTGTGTTTCATCAACACTCTAAAGGTCAATAGATTACAGAATGCCTCTAGATGTACTTCGTCAACTACTACTGGTCATCCAGGGAACGATGAAATCGTAGACAGTTTGAGACATCACTCCCATGGAGAAAATTCCGCATGGAGCCTGTTGTATTCAATCCCGATGCAATTTCTGTGTTTCATCAACACTCTAAAGGTCCACAGATTACAGAATGCCTCCAGATGTACTTCAGAAACTACTACTGGTCTTCCAGGGATGGATGAAAGCGTAGACAATTTGAGACATTACTGTCATGGAGAAAAGTCTGCATGGTGCTAGTTCTATTCAATCATGATGCAATATCTGAGTTTGAATAACACTCTGAAGGTCCACAGATTACAGTATGCCTCCAGATGTGCTTCGGATACTACTGCTGTTCTTCCAGTTAACGATCAAAGCGTAGACAGCTATAGACATTACTCCCATGGAGAAAAGTCCTAATGGTGACTGTTGTATTCAATCCCGATGCAATCTCTGTGTTTCATCAAAACTCAGAAGGTAAACAGATTACAGAATACCTCCAGATGCGCTTCGGTAACTACTACTGGCCTTCCAGGGAACGATCAAAGCGAAGACAGTTTGAGACATTACTCTCATGGAGAAAAGTAAGCATGCTGCTTGTTGTTTTCAATCATGATGCAATTTCTTTGTTTCATGAACACGCTGAAGGTCCACAGGTTACAGAATGCCTCCAGATGTGCTTTGGTAACTACTACGGGACTTCCAGGGAATGATCAAAGCGTAGACAGTTTGAGACATTACTCCCATGGAGAAAAATTCCGCATGGTGCTTATAGTATTCAATCCCGATGCAATTTCTGTGTTTCATCAACACTCTAAAGGTCCACAGATTACAGAATGCCTCTAGATGTGCTTCGGATACTACTGCTGTTCTTCCAGTTAACGATCAAAGCGTAGACAGCTATAGACATTACTCCCATGGAGACAAGTCCTAATGGTGACTGTTGTATTCAATCCCGATGCAATCTCTGTGTTTCATCAAAACTCAGAAGGTAAACAGATTACAGAATACCTCCAGATGCGCTTCGGTAACTACTACTGGTCATCCACGGAACGATGAAATCGTAGAAAGTTTGAGACATCACTCCCATGGAGAAAAGTCCGCTTTGTGCCTGTTGTAATCAATCCCGATGCGATTTCTGTGTTTCATCAACTCTCTGAAGGTCCACAGATTACAGAATGCCTCCAGATGTGCATCTGAAACTACTACTGGTATTGCAGGAATCGACCAAGGCGTACACAGTTTGAGTCTTTACTCCCATTGAGAAAAGACCACATGGTGATTGTAGTATTCAATCCCGATGCAATTTCGGTGTTTCATCAACACTCTGAAGGTCTACAGATTACAGAGTGCCTATAGATGTGCTTCGGAATTTCTTACTGGTCTTCCAGGGAACGATCAACGCGCAGAGATTTGGAGACATTACATCCACGGAGAAAAGTCCACATAGTGCCTGTTGTATTCAATTCCGATGCAATTTCTGTGTTTCATCAACACTCTGTAGGTCCACAGATTACAGAATGCCTCCAGATGTGCTTCGGAAACTACTACTGGTCTTCCAAGGAACGATCAAAGCGTAGACAATTTGAGACATCACTCCCAAGGAGAAAAGTCCGCTTGGTGCCTGTTGTAATCAATCCCGATGCGATTTCTGTGTTTCATCAACTCTCTGAAGGTCCACAGATTACAGGATGCCTCCAGATGTGCATCTGAAACTACTACTGGTCTTGCAGGAATCGACGAAGGTGTACACAGTTTGAATCTTTACTCCCATTGAGAAAAGACCACATGGTGACTGTTGTATTCAAATACGATGCAATTTCTGTGTTTCATCAACACTCTGAAGGTCCACAGATTACGGAATGCCTCTAGATGTACTTCAGAAACTACTACTGGTCTTCCAGGGATCGATCAAAGCGTAGACAGTTTGAGACATTACTCCCATGGAGAAAAATTCCGCATGGTGCTTATAGTATTCAATCCCGAAGCTATTTCTGTGTTTCATCAACTCTCTGAAGGTCCACAGATTACAGGATGCCCCCAGATGTACTTCAGAAACTACTACTGGTCTTCCAGGGAACGATCAAAGCGTAGACAGCTTGAGACATTACTCCCATGGAGAAAAATTCCGCATGGCGCTTATAGTATTCAATCCCGATGGAATTTCTGTGTTTCATCAACACTCTGAATGTACACAGATTACAAAATGCCTCCGGATGTGCTTCGTCAAATACTACTGGTCTTCCAGGGAACGATCAAAAGCGTATACAGTTTGAGACATTACTCCCATGGAGAAAAGTCCGCATTGTGCGTGTTGCATTCAATCCCGATGCATTTTCTGTGTTTCGTCAATACTCTGAAGGTCCACAGATTACAGAATGCCTCCAGGTGTGCTTCTGAAACTACTACTGGTCTTCCAGGAATCGAGCGAAACGTACACAGTTTTAGTCATTACTCCCATTGAGTAAAGACGACATGGTGACTGTTGTATTCTATCCCGATGCAATTTCGGTGTTTCATCAACAGTCTGAAGGTCCACAGATTACAGAATACCTATAGATGTGCTTCGGAAACTCTTACTGGTTTTCCAGGGAACGATAAAAGCGTAGAGATTTGGAGACATTACTTCCATGGAGAAAAGTCCGCATGGAGCCTGTTGTATTCAATCCCGATGCAATTTCTGTGTTTCATCAACACTCTAAAAGTCCACAGATTACAGAATGCCCAAGATGTGCTTCGGAAAATACTACTGGTCTTCCAAGGAACGATCAAAGAATAGACAATTTGAGACATTACTCCCATGGAGAAAAGTCCGCATTAAGCCTGTTGTATTCAATTCCGATGCAATTTCTGTGTTTCATCAATACTCTGAAGGTCCATAGATTACAGAATGCCTCTAGATGTACTTCGTCAACTACTACTGGTAATCCAGGGAACGACCAAAGCGTAGGCAGTTTGAGACATCACACACATGGAGAAAAATTCCGCATGGTGCTTATAGTATTCAATTCCGATGCAATTTCTCTGTTTCATCAACACTCTGAAGCTCCACAGATTACAGAATGCTTCCTAATGTGCTCCGTTAACTACTACTGGTCTTCCAGGGAACGATCAATGTGTAGTCAGTTAGAGACTTTACTCCCATGGAGAAAAGTCTGCATGGTGCCAATTGTATTCAATCATGATGAAATTTCTGAGTTTGAATAACACTCTGAAGGTCCACAGATTACAGTATGCCTCCAGATGTGCTTCGGAAGCTACTACTGGTCTTCCATTGAACGATCAAAGCGTAGACAGCTGGAGACATTACTCCCATGGAGAAAAGTCCTCATTGTGCCTGTTGTTTTCTATCCCGATGCAATTTCTGTGTTTCATCAACACTCTGAAGGTCCACAGATTACCGAATGCCTCCCGATGTGCTTCGGAAACTACTACCGGTCTTCCAGGGAACGATCTAAGCGTAGACAGTTTGAGACATTACTCCCACGGGGAAAAGTCCGCATGGTGCCTGTTGTATTCTATCCCGATGCAATTTCTGTGTTTCATCAACACTCTGAAAGTCCACGGATTACAGAATGCCTCCAGATGTGCTTCGTCAACTACTTCTGGTCTTCCAGGGAACAATCAAACCGTAGACATTTTGAGACAATATTCCCATGGAGAAAAGTCCGCATGGTGCCTGTTGTAATCACTCCCGAAGCAATCTTTGTGTATCATCAAAACTCAGAAGATCCACAAATTACAGAATACCTCCAGATGTGCTTCGGAAACTACTTCTTGTCTTCCAGGGAACGATCACAGCCTAGACAGTTTGAGACATTTCTACGATGGAGAAAACTACATATGGTGCTTGTTGTATTCAGTCCCGATGCAATTTCTGTGTTCCATCAACACTCTGAAGGTCATCTGATTACAGAATGCCTGTAGATGTGCTTCGGAAACTACTACTGGTCTTCCACGGAACGATCAAAGCGTAGGAAGGTTGATACATTACTCCCATGGAGAAAAGTCCGCATGGAGCTTGTTGTATTATATCCCGATGCTGTGTCTGTGTTTCATCAACACTCATAAGGTCCACAGATTACAGAATGCCTCCAAATGTTCTTCGGCAACTACTACTGGTCTTCCAGGGAATGAACAAAGCGTAGAGAGTTGGAGACATTACTCCCATGGAGAAAAGTCAGCATGGTGCCTGTTGTATTCGATCCCGATGCAATTTCTGTGTTTCATCAACACTCTGAAGGTCCACAGATTACAGAATGCCTCCAGGTGTGCTTCTGAAGACTACTACTGTTCTTGCAGGAATCGACCGAGGCGTACACAGTTTGAGTCATTACTCCCATTGAGAAAAGACCACATGGTGATTGTTGTATTCAATCCCGATGCAATTTCGGTGTTTCATCAACACTCTGAAGGTCCACAGATTACAGAATGCGAATAGATGTGCTTCGGAAACTCTTACTGGTCTTCCAGGGAACGATCAACGCGTAGAGATTTGGAGACATTACTTCCACTGAGGAAAGTCCGCATGGTGCCTGTTGCATTCAATTCCGATGCAATTTCTGTGTTTCATCAACACTCTGAAGGTCCAGAGATTACAGAATGACTCCAGATGTGCTTCGAAAAATACTACTGGTCTTCCAAGGAACGATCAAAGCGTAGACAATTTGTGACATTACTCCCATGGAGAAAAGTCCACATGGTGACTGTTGTATTCAATCATGATGCAATTTCAGAGTTTGAATAACACTCTGAAGGTCCACAGATTACAGTATGCCTCCAGATGTGCTTGGGAAACTACTACTGGCCATCCAGGAACGATCAAAGCGTAGGGAGTTGGAGACATTACTCCCATGGAGAAAAGTCCGCAAGGTGCGTGTTGTATTCGATCCCGATGCAACTTCTGTTTTTCATCAACACTCTGAAGATCCACAGATTACCGAATACCTCCCGATGTGCTTCGGCAACTACTACCAGTCTTCCAGCTAACGATCAAAGCTTAGACAGTTTGAGAAATTACTCCCACGCAGAAAAATCCGCATGGTGCCTGTTGTATTCAAACCCGATGCAATATCTGTGGTTCATCAACACTGTGAAGTTACACAGATTACAAAATGACTCCAGTTGCGCTTCGTCAAATATTACTGGTCTTTGAGGGAACGATCAAAGCTTATACAGTTTGAGACATTACTCCCTTGGAGAAATGGCCACATGGTGCCTGGTGTATTTAATACCGATGCAATGTCTGTGTTTCATCAACACTCTTAAGGTCCACAAACTACAGAATGCCTCCAGATGTACTAAGGAAACTTCTACTGGTCTTCCAGTGAACGATCAAAGTGTAGTCAGTTTGAGACATTACTCTGATGGAGAAACATCCGCATGGTGACTGTTGTATTCAAACCCGATGCAATTTCTGTGTTTCGTCAACACTTTGAAGGTCCTCAGATTACAGAATGCCTCCAGATGTACTTCTGAAACTACTACTGGTCTTCCAGGAATCGACCGAAGCGTACACAGTTTGAGTCATTACTCGCATGGAGAAAAGTCTACATGGTGCCTGTTGTATTCGATCCCGATGCAATTTCTGTGGTTCATCAACACTCTGAAGGTGCACAGATTACCGAATGCCTCACGATGTGCTTCGGAAACTACTACTGGTCTTCCAGGGAACGATCAGAGCGTAGACAATTTGAGACACTACTCCCACGGAGAAAAGTCCTGCATGGTGCGTCTTGTATTCAATCCCGATGCAAGTTCTGTGTTTCATCAACACTGTGAAGTTCCACAGTTTACAGTATGCCTCCAGGTGTGCTTCGGTAACTACTACGGCACTTCCAGGGAACGATCCAAGGGTAGACTGTTTGAGACATTACTCTCATGGAGAAAAATTCCTCATGGTATTTATAGTATTCAATCCCGATGCAATTTCTGTGTTTCATCAACACTCTGAAGCTACACAGATTATAGAGTGCCTCCTAATGTGCTCCGTAAACTGCTACTGGTCATCCAGGGACGATCAATGTGTAGACAGTTAGAAACTTTACTCCCATGGAGAAAAGTCCGCATGGTCCCTGTTGTATTCAGTCCCGATGCAATTTCTGTGTTTCATCAACACTCTGAAGGTCATCTGATTACAGAGTGCCTATAAATGTGCTTCAGAAACTACTACTGGTCATCCAGGGAACGATCAAAGCGTAGGAAGATTGATACATTACTCCCATGGAGAAAAGTCCGCATGGAGCCTATTGTATTCAATGCCGATGCAATATCTGTGTTTCATCAACACTCAGATGGTCCACAGATTACAGAATACCTCCAGATGTGCTTCGGAAACTACTACTGGTCTTTCAGGGAACGATCAAAGCGAAGACAGAGTGTGACATTACTCCCATGGAGAAACGTCCGCATGGTGCCTGTTGTATTCAATCCCGATGCAATTTCTGTGTTTCATCATCACTCTGAAGGTCCTTAGATTACAGAATGCCTCCAGAAGTGCTTCGGAAATTGCTACTGGTCTTTGAGGGAACTATCAAAGCGTATACAGTTTGAGACACTACTCCCGTGGAGAAATGTCCACATGGTGCCTGTTGTATTTAATCCCGAAGCAATGTCTGTGTTTCACCAACACTCTTAAGGTCCACCAATTACAGAATGCCTCCAGATCTACTACGGAAACTTCTACTGGTCTTCCAGGGAACGATCAAAGTGAAGTCAGTTTGAGACATTTTTTCCATGAAGAAAAGTCCGCATGGTGCCTGTTGTATTCGATCCCGATGCAATTTCTGTGTTTCATCAACACTCTGAAGGTCCACAGATTACAGAATGCCTCCAGATGTGCTTCGGCAACTACTTCTGGTCTTCCAGGTAACGATCAAAGCGAAGACAGTTTGAGACATTTCTCTCATGGTGAAAAGTCTGCATTTTTCTATTGTTTTCAATCATGATGCAATTTCTGTGTTTCAATAACACTCTGGAAGTCTACAGATTACAGAATGCCTCACGATTTGCATCGGAAACTACTTCTGGTCTTCCAGGGAACCATCAAAGCGTAGTCCGCTTGCGACATTACTCACATTGAGAGAAGTCCTCATGGTGCCTGTTGTACTCGATCCTGATGTAATTTCTGTGTTTCAACAAAACTCTAAAGGTCCACAGATTACAGAATGCCTCCAGATGTGCTTCGGAAACTACTACTGGTCTCCCAGGAATCGATCAAATCGTAGACAGTTTGAGACATTACGCACATGTACAAAAGCCCGCGTGGCGGTTGTTGTATTCAACCCGATGCAATTTCTGTGTTTCGTCAACAGTCTGAAGGTCCACAGATTGCAGAATGCCTCCAGATGTGCTTCGGAAACGACTACTGGCCTTCCAGGGAACTATCAAAGCGTAGGGAGTTGGAGACATTACTCCCATGGAGAAAAGTCCGCAAGGTGCGTGTCGTATTCGATCCCGATGCAATTTCTGTTTTTCATCAACACTCTGAAGATCCACAGATTACCGAATACCTCCCGATGTGCTTCGGCAACTACTACCGGTCTTCCAGCTAACGATCAAAGCGTAGACAGTTTAAGAAATTACTCCCACGCAGAAAAGTCTGCATGGTGCCTGTTGTATTCAATCCCGATCCAATATCTGTGTTTCATCAACACTATGAAGTTACACAGATTACAAAATGACTCCAGATGTGCTTCGTCAAATACTACTGGTCTTCCAGGGAACGATCAAAACGTATACAGTTTGAGACATTACTCCCTTGGAGAAATGTCCACATGGTGCCTGGTATATTTAATCCCGATGCAATGTCTGTGTTTCATCAACACTCTTAAGGTCCACAAATTACAGAATGCCTGCAGATGTACTAAGGAAACTTCTACTGGTCTTCCAGTGAACGATCAAAGTGTAGTCAGTTTGAGACATTACTCAGATGGAGAAAAGTCGGCATGGGACCTGTTGTATTCAATCCCGATGCAATTTCTGTGTTTGATCAGCACTCTGAAGGTCCACAGATTACAAAATGCCTCCAGATGTGCTTCTGAAACTACTATTGGTCTTCCAGGAATCGACCGAAGCGTACACAGTTTGAGTCATTACTCCCATGGAGAAAAGTCAACATGGTGCCTGTTGTATTCGATCCCGATGTAATTTCAGTGGTTCACCAACAATCTGAAGGTGCACAGATTACCGAATGCCTCACGATATGCTTCGGAAACTACTACTGGTCTTCCAGGGAACGATCCAAGCGTAGACTGTTTGAGACATTACTATCATAGAGAAAAATTCCGCATGGTGCTTATAGTATTGAATCCCGATCCAATTTCTGTGTTTCATCAACACTCTGAAGCTCCACAGATTATAGACTGCCACCTAATGTGCTCCGTAAACTACTACTGGTCTTCCAGAAGTGATCAATGTGTAGTCAGTTAGAGACTTTACTCCCATGGAGAAAAGTCCTCATGGTGCCTGTTGTATTCAATCCCGATGCAATTTTTGAGTTTCATCAACACTCTAAAGGTCCACAGATTACAGAATGCCTCCAGATGTACTTCGTCAACTACTACTGGTCTTCGAGGGAACGATCAAAGCGTAGACAGTTTGAGATATCACTCCTGTGGAGAAAAGTCCGCTTGGTGCCTGTTGTTATCAATCCCGATGCAATTTCTGTGATTCAATAACTCTCTGGAGGTCCACAGATTACAGAATGCCTCCAGATGTACTTCAGAAACTACTACTGGTCTTCCAGGGACCGATGAGAGCGTAGAAAATTTGAGACATTACTCTCATGGAGAAAAGTCTGCATGGTGCCTGTTGTATTCAATCATGATGCAATTTCTGAGTTTGAATAACACTCTGAAGGTCCACAATTACAGTATGCCTCCACATGTGCTTCGGAAACTACTACTGGTCTTCCAGGGAACGATCAAAGCGTAGACAGCTGGAGACATTACTGTTATGGAGAAAAGTCCTCATTTTGATTGTTGTATTCGATCCCGATGCAATTTCTGTGTTTCAACAAAACTCTAAAGTTCCACAGATTACAGAATGCCTCCAGATGTGCTTCGGAAACTACTACTGGTCTTCCAAGGAACGAACAGAGCGTAGACAGCTGGAGACATTACTCCCATGGAGAAAAGTCCGCATGGTCCCTGTTGTAATCAGTCCCGATGCAATTTCTGTGTTTCATCAACACTCTGAAGGTCCACAGATTACAGAATGCCTCCAGATGTGCTTCGGAAACTACTACTGGTCTTCCTGGGAACGATCAATGCGTAGACAGTTTGTGACATTACTCCCATGGAGAAATGTCCGCATGGTGCCTGTTGTATTCAATCCCGATGCAACTTCTGTGTTTCATCAACACTCTGAAGGTCCACAAATTACAGAATGAGTGCAGATGTGCTTCTAAAACTACTACTGGTCTTCCAGGAATCGACCGAAGCGTACACAGTTTGAGTTTTAGTTCCATGGAGAAAAGAGCGCATGGTGCCTGTTGTATTCAATCGCGTTGCAATATCAGTGTTTCATCAACACTCTGAAGGTCCACAGATTACAGAATGCCTCCTGATGTACTTCGGAAACTACTACTGGTCTTCCTGGGAACGATCAAAAAGTAGACAGTTTGAGAAATTACTCCCACGGAGAAAGGTCCACATGGTGCCTGTTGTATTCAATCCCGATGGAATTACTGTGTTTCATCAACACTCTGAAGTTACACAGATTACAAAATGACTCCAGATGTGCTTCGTCAAATACTACTGGTCTTCCAGGGAACGATCAAAGCGTATACAGTTTGAGAAATGTCCACATGGTGCCTGTTGTATTTATTCCCGTTGCAATGTCTGTGTTTCACTAACACTCTTAAGGTCCACAAATTACAGAATGCCTCCAGATCTACAACGGAAACTTCTACTGGTCTTCCAGGGAACGATAAAAGTGTAGTCAGCTTGCGACATTTTTCCCATGGAGAAAAGTCCGCATGGAGCCTCTTGTATTCGATCCCGATGCAATTTATATGTTTCATCAACACTCTGAAGTTCCACAGATTACAGAATGCCTCCAGATGTGCTTTGGCAACTACTTCTGGTCTCCCAGGGGAAGATCAATGCGTAGACACTTTGTGACATTTCTCCGATCTAGAAAACTGCATATGGTGCCAGTTGTATTCAGTCCTGATGCAATTTCTGTGTTCCATCTACACTCTGAATGTCATCTGATTACAGAATGACTATAAATGTGCTTCGGAAACTACTACTGGTCTTCCAGGGAACGATCAAAGCGTAGGAAGATTGATACATTCCTCCCAAGGAGAAAAGTCCGCATGGAGCCTGTTGTAGTCAATACCGATGCAATGTCTGTGTTTCATCAACACTCAGAAGATCCACAGATTACAGAATTCCTCCAGATGTGCTTCGGAAACTACCACTGGTCTTCCAGGGAACGATAAAAGCGAAGACAGTTGAGACATTTCTCCCATGGAGAAAAGTCTGCATTTTGCTATTGTTTTCAATCATGATGCAATTTCTGTGTTTTAATAAAACTCTGGAAGTCTACAGATTACAGAATGCCTCACGATTTGCATCGGAAGCTACTTCTGGTCTTCCAGGGAACCATCAAAGCGTATTCCACTTGCGCAATTACTCACATTGCGAGAAGTCCCCATGGTGCCTGTTGTATTCGATCCTGATGTAATTTCTGTGTTTCAACAAAACTCTAAAGGTCCACAGATTACAGAATGCCTCCAGATGTGCTTTGGAAACTACTACTGGTCTCCCAGGAATCGATCAAATCGTAGACAGTTTGAGACATTACGCCCATGGAGAAAAGGCCGCGTGGCGGTTGTTGTATTCAATCCCGATGCAACTTCTGTGTTTTATCAACACTCTGAAGGTCCACAGATTACAGAATGCCTCCAGATGTGCTTTGGAAACCACTACTGGTCTTTCAGGGAACGATCAAAGCGTAGTCTGTTTCACACATTACTCACATGGAGAAAAGCCCGCATGGTGACTGTTATATTCATTCCCGATGCGATATTTGTGTTCCATCAACACTCTGAAAATCCACAGATTACAGAATGCCTCCAGATGTGCTTCGGAAACTACTACTGGTCTTCCAGTTAACGATCAAAGCGGTGACAGTTTGTGTCATTACTCCCATGGAGAGAAGTCCGCATGGTGCCTGTTGTATTCAATCCCGATGCAACTTCTGTGTTCCATCAACACTCTGAAGGTCCACAGATTACAGAATGCTTCCAGATGTGCTACGGAATGTACTACTGGTCTTCCAGGGAACGATCAAATCGTATACAGTTCGAGACATTACTCCCATATAGAAAAGTCCGCATGGTGCCTGTTCTATTTAATCCCAATGCAACTTCTGTGTTTCATCAACACTCTGAAGGTCCACAAATTACAGAATGCCTGCAGATGTGCTTCTGAAACTATTACTGGTCTTCCAGGAATCGACCGAAGCGTACACAATTTGAGTTATTACTCCCATTGAGAAAAGAGCGCATGATGCCTGTTTTATTCAATCGCGATGCAATATCGGTGTTTCATCAACACTCTGAAGGTCCACAGATTACAGAGTGCCTCCAGATGTGCTTCGGAAACTCTTACTGTGTCTTCCAGGGAACGATTAAAGCGTAGAGAGTTGGAGACATTACTCCCATGGAGAAAAGTCCGAATGGTGCCAGTTGTATTCAATCCCGATGCGATATCTGTTTTTCATCAACACTCTGATAATCCACAGATTACAGAATGCCTCCCGATGTGCTTTGGAAACTACTACTGGTCTTCCAGGGAACGATCAAATCGCAGTCTGTTTCAGACATTACTCCCATGGAGAAAAGCCCGCATGGTGCCTGTTGTATTCATCCCGATGCAATTTCTGTGTTTCATCAACACTCTGAAGGTCCACAGATTACAGAATGCCTCCAGATGTGCTTTGGAAACTACTACTGGTCTTCCATTGAACGATCAAAGCGTAGTCTGTTTCAGACATTACTCCCATGGAGAAAAGCCAGCATGGTGCCTGTTGTATTTAATCCCGATGCAATTTCTGTGTTTCATAACACTCTGAAGTTACACAGATTACAAAATGACTCCAGATGTGCTTCGTCAAATACTACTGGTCTTCCGGGGAACGATCAAAGCGTATACAGTTTGAGACATTACTCCCGTGGAGAAATGTCCCAATGGTGCCTGTTGTATTTAATCCCGATGCAATGTCTGTGTTTCATCAACACTCTGAAGGGCCACAGATTACCGAATGCCTCCTGATGTGCTTCTGAAACTACTACTGGTCTTCCAGGAATCGACCGAAGCGTACACAGTTTGAGTCATTATTCCCATTGAGAAAAGACCACTTGGTGACTGTTGTATTCATTCCCGATGCAATTTCTGTGTTTGATCAGCACTCTGAAGGTCCACAGATTACAGTATGCCTCCAGATGTGCTTCGGAGACCACTACTGGTCTTCCAGGGAACGATCAAACCGTAGACAGTTTGAGACAATACTCCAATGGAGAAAAGTCAGCATGGTACCTGTTGTATTCAATCCAGATGCAATCTCTGTGTTTCATCAAAATTCAGAAGGTCCACAGATTGCAGAATACCTCCAGATGTTCTTCGGAAACTACTACTGGTCTTCCAGCTAACGATCAATACGAAGACAGTTTGAGACATTACTCTCATGGAGAAAAGTGTGCATGCAGCCTGTTGTTTTTAATCATGAAGCAATTTCTGTGTTTGATCAACACTCTGAAGGTCCACAGATTACAGAATGACTCCAGGTGTGCTTCGGAAACTAGTACTAGTCTCCCATGGAACGATCAAAGCGTAGACAGTATGACACATTTCTCCCATGGAGAGAAGTCCGCATGGTGATTGTTGTATTCAATGCCGATGCAATTTCTGTGTTTCATCGGCACTCTGAAGGTCCACAGGTTACATAATGCCTCCAAATGTGATTTGGAAACTACTACTGGTCTTCCTGGGAACGATCAAATCGTAGACAGATTGAGACATTATTCCCATTGAGAGAGGTCAGCATGGTACATGTTGTATTCATTCCCGATGCAATTTTTGAGCTTTGTCAGCACTCTGAAGGTCCACAGATTACAGAATGCCTCCAGATGTGCTTCGGAAACTACTACTGGTCTTCCAGGAACCGATCAAAGCGAAGACAATTTGAGACATTTATCTCATGGAGCAAAGTCTGCATTTTGAGTATTGTTTTCAATCATGATGCAATTTCTGTGTTTCAATAACACTCTGGAAATCTCCAGATTACAGAATGCCTCAAGATTTGCATAGGAAACTACTTCTAGTCTTCCAGGGAACGATCAAAGCGTAGTCAGCTTGCGACATTACTCCCATTGAGAGAAGTCCGCATGCTGCTTGTTGTATTCGATCCCGATGCAATTTCTTTGTTTCAATAAAACTCTAAAGGTCCACAGATTACAGAATGCCTCCAGGTGAGCTTCGGAAACTACTACAGGACTCCCAGGAATCGATCAATGCGTAGCAAGTTTGAGACATTACGTTAATGGAGAAAAGTCCGTGTGGCGGTTGTTGTATTCAACCTGATGCAATTTCTGTGTTTCGTCAACACTCTGAAGGTCCATAGATTACAGAATGCCTCCAGACGTGCTTCGGCAACTACTTCTGGTCTCCCAGGGAACGATCAGTGCGTAGACAGTTTGAGACATTTCTCTGATGGAGAAAACTCCATATGGTGACAGTTGTATTCAGTCCCGATGCAATTTCTGTGTTTCATCAACACTCTGATCGTCCACAGATTACAGAATGCCTATAAATGTGCTTTGGAAACTACTACTGGTCTTCCAGGGAACGATCAAAGCGTAGACAGTTTGAGACATTATTCCCACTGAGAAAAGCTCGCATGGTACATGTTGTATTCAAACCCGATGCAATTTTTGAGCTTTATCAACACTCTAAAGGTCCACAGATTAAAGAATGCCTCCAGATGTGCTTCGGAAACTACTACTGGTCTCCTATGGAACGATCAAAAGCGTAGACCGTTTGAGACATTACTCTCATGTAGAAAAGTCCGCATCGTGCCAGTTATATTCAATCCCGATGCCATTTCTGTGTTTCATCAACACTCTGAAGGTCCACAGATTTTTGTATGCCTCCAGATGTGCTTCGGAAACTACTACTGGTCTTCCAGGGAACGATCAAACCGTAGACAGTTTGAGACATTACTCCCACGGAGGAAAGTCCGCATGGTGCCTTTTGTATTCAATCCCGATGCAATTTCTGTGTTTCATCAACACTCAGAAGGTCCACAGATTACAGAATGCCTCCAGATGTGCTTCGGCAACTACTTCTGGTCTCCCAGGGGAAGAGCAATGCGTAGACAGTTTGAGACATTTCTCCGATCTAGAAAACTGCATATGGTGCCAGTTGTATTCATTCCCGATGCAATTTCTGTGTTTCATGAACACGCTGAAAATCCACAGATTACAGAATGCCTCCAGATGTGTTTCGGAAACTACTACTAGTCTCCCATGGAACGATCAAAGCGTAGACAGTATGACACATTACTCCCATGGAGAAAAGTCCGCATGGTGATTGTTGTATTCAATACTGATGCAATTTCTGTGTTTCATCGGCACTCTGAAGTTCCACAGGTTACAGAATGCCTCCAGATGTGATTCGGAAACTACTACTGGTCTTTCCGTGAACGATCAAATCGTAGAAAGTTTGAGAAATTACTCCCACGGAGAAAAGTCCGCATGGTGCCTGTTGTATTCAATCATGAGGAAATTTCTGAGTTTGAATAACACTCTTAAGGTCCACAAATTACAGAATGCCTGCAGATGTGCTTCTGAAACTATTATTGGTCTTCCAGGAATCGACCGAAGCGTACACAGTTTGAGTTATTACTCCCATTTAGAAAAGAGCGCATGATGCCTGTTTTATTCAATCGCGATGCAATATCGGTGTTTCATCAACACTCTGAAGGTATACAAATTACAGAATGCCTCCAGATGTATTTCGGAAACTCTTACTGTGTCTTCCAGGGAACGATCAAAGCGTAGAGATTTGGAGACATTACTCCCATGGAGAAATGTCCGAATGGTGCCTGTTTTATTCAATCCCGATGCGATATTTGTGTTTCATCAACACTCTGAAAATCCACAGATTACAGAATGCCTGCAGATGTGCTTCGGAAACTACTACTGGTCTTCCAGTTAACAATCAAAGCCGTCACAGTTTGTGACATACTCCCATGGAGAAAAGTCCGCATGGTGCCTGTTGTATTCAATCCCGATGCAACTTCTGTGTTTCGTCAACACTCTGAAGGTCCACAGATTACAGAATGCTTCCAGATGTGCTTCGGAATGTACTACTGGTATTCCAGGGAACGATCAAATCGTATACAGTTTGAGACATTACTCCCATATAGAAAAGTCTGCACGGTGCCTGTTGAATTCAATCCCGATGCAATTTCTGTGTTTCATCAACAATCTGAAGGTCCACAGATTACAGTATGCCTCCAGATGTGCTTCGGAATCTACTACTGGTCTTCCAGGCAACGATCAAACCGAAGTCAGTTTGAGAAATTACTGCCACGGAGAAAAGCCCGCGTGGTGCCTGTTGTATTCAACCATGAGGAAATTTCTGAGTTTGAATAACACTCTTAAGGTCCACAAATTACAGAATGCCTGCAGATGTGCTTCTGAAACTATTATTGGTCTTCCAGGAATCGACCGAAGCGTACACAGTTTGAGTTATTACTCCCACTGAGAAAAAAGCGCATGATGCCCGTTTTAATCAATCGCGATGCAATATCGGTGTTTCATCAACACTCTGAAGGTTCACAGATTACAGAGTGCCACCAGATGTGCTTCGCAAACTCTTACTGTGTCTTCCAGGGAACGATCAAAGCGTAGAGAATTGGAGACATTACTCCCATGGAGAAATGTCCGAATGGTGCCTGTTTTATTCAATCCCGATGCGATATTTGTGTTTCATCAACACTCTGAAAATCCACAGATTACAGAATGCCTCCAGATGTGCTTCGGAAACTACTACTGGTCTTCCAGTTAACAATCAAAGCCGTGACAGTTTGTGACATTACTCCCATGGAGAAAAGTCCGCATGGTGCCTGTTGTATTCAATCCCGATGCAACTTCTGTGTTTCATCAACAATCTGAAGGTCCACAGATTACAGATTGCCTTTAGATGTGCTTCGGAACCTTCTACTTGTCTTCTACGGAACGATCGAAGCGTAGACAGTTTGAGACATTACTCCCATTGAGAAAAGTGCGGTTGGTGCCAGTTGTCTTCAATCCCGATGCAATTTCTGTGTTTCATCAACACGCAGAAGTTCCACAGATTACAGAATACCTCCAGATGTGCTTCGGAAAATACTACTAGTCTCCAGAGGAACGATCAAAGCGTAGACAGTTTGAGACATTACTCCCATGGAGAAAAGTTCGCATGGTGCCTGTGTTATTCAATCACGATGCAATTTCTGTGTTTCCTCAACACTCTGAAGGTCCACAGATTACAGAATGTCTCCAGATGTGTTTTGGAAACTACTACTGGTCTTCCAGGGAACGATCAAAGCGTAGTCTGTTTCACACATTACTCACATGGAGAAAAGCCCGCATGGTGACTGTTATATTCATTCCCGATGCGATATTTGTGTTTCATCAACACTCTGAAAATCCGCAATTTACAGTATGCCTCCAGATGTGCCTCAGAAACTACTACTGGTCTTATAGACAACGATCAAAGTGGTGACAGTTTGTGTCATTACTCCCATGGAGAAAAGTCCGCATGGTGCCTGTTGTATTCAATCCCGATGCAACTTCTGTGTTCCATCAACACTCTGAAGGTCCACAGATTACAGAATGCTTCCAGATGTGCTTCGGAATGTACTACTGGTCTTCCAGGGAACGATCAAATCGTATATAGTTCGAGACATTACTCCCATATAGAAAAGTCCGCATGGTGCCTGTTGTATTTAATCCCAATGCAACTTCTGTGTTTCATCAACAATCTGAAGGTCCACAGATTACAGATTGCCTTTAGATGTGCTTCGGAAACTTCTACTTGTCTTCTACGGAACGATCGAAGCGTAGACAGTTTGAGACATTACTCCCATTGAGAAAAGTGCGGTTGGTGCCAGTTGTCTTCAATCCCGATGCAATTTCTGTGTTTCATCAACACGCAGAAGTTCCACAGATTACAGAATACCTCCAGATGTGCTTCGGAAAATACTACTAGTCTCCAGAGGAACGATCAAAGCGTAGACAGTTTGAGACATTACTCCCATGGAGAAAAGTTCGCATGGTGCCTGTGTTATTCAATCACGATGCAATTTCTGTGTTTCCTCAACACTCTGAAGGTCCACAGATTACAGTATGTCTCCAGATGTGCTTTGGAAACTACTACTGGTCTTCCAGGGAACGATCAAAGCGTAGTCTGTTTCACACATTACTCACATGGAGAAAAGCCCGAATGGTGACTGTTATATTCATTCCCGATGCGATATTTGTGTTTCATCAACACTCTGATAATCCGCAATTTACAGTATGCCTCCAGATGTGCCTCAGAAACTACTATTGGCCTTATAGACAACGATCAAAGTGGTGACAGTTTGTGTCATTACTCCCATGGAGAAAAGTCCGAATGGTGCCTGTTGTATTCAATCCCGATGCAACTTCTGTGTTCCATCAACACTCTGAAGGTCCACAGATTACAGAATGCTTCCAGATGTGCTTCGGAATGTACTACTGGTCTTCCAGGGAACGATCAAATCGTATACAGTTCGAGACATTACTCCCATATAGAAAAGTCCGCATGGTGCCCGTTGTATTTAATCCCGATGCAACTTCTGTGTTTCATCAACACTCTGAAGGTCCACAAATTACAGAATGCCTGCAGATGTGCTTCTGAAACCATTACTGGTCTTCCAGGAATCGACCGAAGCGTACACAATTTGAGTTATTACTCCCATTGAGAAAAGAGCGCATGATGCCAGTTTTATTCAATCGCGATGCAATATCGGTGTTTCATCAACACTCTGAAGGTCCACAGATTACAGAGTGCCTCCAGATGTGCTTTGGAAACTCTTACTGTGTCTTCCAGGGAACGATTAAAGCGTAGAGAGTTGGAGACATTACTCCCATGGAGAAAAGTCCGAATGGTGCCAGTTGTATTCAATCCCGATGCGATATCTGTTTTTCATCAACACTCTGATAATCCACAGATTACAGAATGCCTCCCGATGTGCTTTGGAAACTACTACTGGTCTTCCAGGGAACGATCAAATTGCAGTCTGTTTCAGACATTACTCCCATGGAGAAAAGCCCGCATGGTGCCTGTTGTATTCATCCCGATGCAATTTCTGTGTTTCATCAATACTCTGAAGGTCCACAGATTACAGAATGACTCCAGATGTGCTTTGGAAACTACTACTGGTCTTACAGGGAACGATCAAAGCGTAGTCTGTTTAAGACATTACTCCCATTGAGAAAAGCCAGCATGGTGCCTGTTGTATTCAATCCCGATGCAATTTCTGTGTTTCATCAACATTCTGAAGTTACACAGATTACAAAATGACTCCAGATGTGCTTCGTCAAATACTACTGGTCTTCCAGGGACCGATGAGAGCGTAGAAAATTTGAGACATTACTCTCATGGAGAAAAGTCTGCATGGTGCCTGTTGTATTCAATCATGATGCAATTTCTGAGTTTGAATAACACTCTGAAGGTCCACAATTACAGTATGCCTCCAGATGTGCTTCGGAAACTACTACTGGTCTTCCAGGGAACGATCAAAGCGTAGACAGCTGGAGACATTACTGATATGGAGAAAAGTCCTCATTTTGATTGTTGTATTCGATCCCGATGCAATTTCTGTGTTTCCTCAACACTCTGAAGGTCCACAGATTACCGAATGCCTATCGATGTGCTTCAGAAACTTTTACTGGTCTTCCAGGGACCGATCTAAGCGTAGACAGTTGGAGACATTTCTCCCACGGGAAAAGACCGCATGGTACCTGTTGTATTCAATCCCGAAGCAATCTTTGTGTTTCATCAAAACTCAGAAGGTCCACAAATTACAGAATACCTCCAGATGTGCTTCGGAAACTACTACTGGTCTTCCAGGGAACGATCAAAGCGAAGACAGTTTGAGACATTACCCTCATGGAGAAAAGTCTGCATGTTGCCTATTTTTTACAATCATGATGCAATTTCTGTGTTTCAATAACTTTCTGGAAGTCTACAAATTAAAGAATGCCTCAAGATTTGCTTCGGAAACTACTTCTGGTCTTCCAGGGAGGGATCAAAGCGTAGTCAGCTTGCGACATTACTCCCATTGAGAGAAGTCCGCATGGTGCCTGTTGAATTCGATCCCAATGCAATTTCTGTGTTTCAACAAAACTCTAAAGTTCCACAGATTACAGAATGCCTCCAGATGTGCTTCGGAAACTACTACTGGTCTCCCAGGAATCGATCAAAGCGTAGACAGTTCGAGACATTACTCCCATAAGGAATAGTCCGCATGGTCCCTGTTGTATTCAGTCCCGATGCAATTTCTGTGTTTCATCAACACTCTGAAGGTCCACAGATTACAGAATGCATATAAATGTGCATCGGAAACTACTACTGGTCTTCCAGGAAACGATCAAAGCGTAGAGAGTTGGAGACATAACTCTAACGGAGAAAAGTCCGCATGGCGCCTGTTGTATTCGATCCAGATGCAATTTCTGTGTTTCATCAACACTCTGAAGGTCCACAGATTACAGAATGCCTCCAGATGTGCTTCGGAAACTACTACTGGTCCTCCTGGGAACGATCAATGCGTAGACAGTTTGTGACATTTCTCCCATGGAGAAATGTCCGCATGGTGCCTGCTGTATTCAATCCCGATGCAACTTCTGTGTTTCATCAACACTCTGAAGGTCCACAAATTACAGAATGAGTGCAGATGTGCTTCTAAAACTACTACTGGTCTTCCAGGAATCGACCGAAGCGTACACAGTTTGAGTTATTACTCCCATTGAGAAAAGAGCGCATGGTGCCTGTTATATTCAATCGCGTTGCAATATCAGTATTTCATCAACACTCTGAAGGTCCACAGATTACAGAATGCCTCCAGATGTACTTCGGAAACTACTACTGGTCTTCCTGGGAACGATCAAAGAGTAGACAGTTTGAGAAATTACTCCCACGGAGAAAAGTCCGCATGGTGCCTGTTGTATTCAATCCCGATGGAATTACTGTGTTTCATCAACACTCTGAAGTTACACAGATTACAAAATGACTCCAGATGTGCTTCGTCAAATACTACTGGTCTTCCAGGGAACGATCAAAGCGTATACAGTTTGAGAAATGTCCACATGGTGCCTGTTGTATTTATTCCCGATGCAATGTCTGTGTTTCACTAACACTCTTAATGTCCACAAATTACAGAATGCCTCCAGATCTACTACGGAAACTTCTACTGGTCTTCCAGGGAACGATAAAAGTGTAGTCAGTTTGCGACATTTTTCCCATGGAGAAAAGTCCGCATGGTGCCTGTTGTATTCGATCCCGATGCAATTTCTGTGTTTCATCAACACTCTGAAGGTCCACAGATTACAGAATGCCTCCAGATGTGCTTCGGCAACTACTTCTGGTATCCCAGGGGAAGATCAATGCGTAGACAGTTTGAGACATTTCTCCGATCTAGAAAACTGCATATGGTGCCAGTTGTATTCAGTCCTGATGCAATTTCTGTGTTCCATCGACACTCTGAAGGTCATCTGATTACAGAATGACTATAAATGTGCTTCGGAAACTGCTACTGGTCTTCCAGGGAACGATCAAAGCGTAGGAAGATTGATACATTCCTCCCAAGGAGAAAAGTCCGCATGGAGCCTGTTGTAGTCAATACCGATGCAATGTCTGTGTTTCATCAACACTCAGAAGATCCACAGATTACAGAATTCCTCCAGATGTGCTTCGGAAACTACTACTGGCCTTCCAGGGAACGATCAAAGCGGAGACAGTTTGAGGCATTACTATCATTGAGAGAAGTCTGCATGGTGTCTGTTTCTTCATTCCCGATGCAATTTCTGTGTTTCATGAACACGCTGAAGATCCACAGATTACAGAATTAATCCAGATGTGTTTCGGAAACTACTACTAGTCTCCCATGGAACGATCAAAGCGTAGACAGTATGACACATTACTCCCATGGAGAAAAGTGCGCATGGTGATTATTGTATTCAATACCGATGCAATTTCTGTGTTTCATCGGCACTCTGAAGTTCCACAGGTTACAGAATGCCTCCAGATGTGATTCGGAAACTACTACTGGTCTTCCCGTGAACGATCAAATCGTAGACAGATTGAGACATTATTCCCATTGAGAAAAATTCGCATGGTACATGTTGTATTCAATCACGATGCAATTTTTGAGCTTTATCAACACTCTGAAGGTCCACAGATTACAGAATGTCTCCAGATGTGCTTCGGAAACTACTACTGGTCTCCCAGGAATCGATCAAATCGTAGACTGTTTGAGACATTACGCCCATGGAGAAAAGGCTGCGTGGCGGTTGTCGTATTCAATCCCGATGCAACTTCTGTGTTTCATCAACACTCGGAAGGTCCACAGATTACAGAATGCTTCCAGATGTGCTTGGGAATGTACTACTGGTCTTCCAGGGAAATATCAAATCGTATAGAGTTTGAGACATTACTCCCATATAGAAAAGTCCGCATGGTGCCTGTTGTATTCAATCCCGATGCAATTTCTGTGTTTCATCAACACGCAGAAGTTCCACAGATTACAGAATACCTCCAGATGTGCTTCGTAAACTACTACTGGTCTTCCAGGCAACGATCTAAGCGAAGACAGTTTGAGACATTACTCCCATAAGGAGTAGTCCGCATGGTACCTGTTGTATTCAATCCCGATGCAATTTCTGTGTTTCATCAACACGCAGAAGTTCCACAGATTACAGAATACGTCGAGATGTGCTTCGGAAAATACTACTAGTTTCCAGAGGAACGATCAAAGCGTAGACTGTTTGAGACATTACTCCCATAGAGAAAAGTTCGCGTGGTGCCTGTGGTATTCAATCCCAATGCAATTTCTGTCTTTCGTCAACACTCTGAGGGTCCACAGATTACAGTATGCCTAAAGATGTGCTTCGGAAACTACTACTGGTCCTCCAGGCAACGATCCAAGCGAAGACAGTTTGAGACATTACTCCCATAAGGAATAGTCCGCATGGTGCCTGTTGTATTCAATCCCGATGCAATTTATCTGCTTCATCAACACTCTGAAGGTGCACAGATTACAGAATGCCTCCAGATGTGCTTCGGAAACTACTACCGGTTTTCCAGGGAACGATCAAAGCGTAGACAGTTTGAGAAAAATAACTCCCACGGAGAAAAGTCCGCATGGTGCCTGTTGTATTCAATCATGAGGAAATTTCTGAGTTTGAATAACACTCTTAAGGTCCACAAACTACAGAATTCCTGTAGATGTGCTTCTGAAACTATTACTGGTCTTCCAGGAATCGACCGAAGCGTACACAGTTTGAGTTATTACTCCCATTGAGAAAAGAGCGCATGATGCCTGTTTTATTCAATCGCGATGCAATATCGGTGTTTCATCAACAGTCTGATGGTATACAAATTACAGAATGCCTCCAGATGTACTTCGGAAACTCTTACTGTGTCTTCCAGGGAACGATCAAAGCGTAGAGATTTGGAGACATTACTCCCATGGAGAAAAGTCCGAATGGTGCCTGTTTTATTCAATCCCGATGCGATATTTGTGTTTCATCAACACTCTGAAAATCCACAGATTACAGAATGACTCCAGGTGTGCTTCGGAAACTAGTACTAGTCTCCCATGGAACGATCAAAGCGTTGACAGTATGACACATTACTCCCATGGAGAAAAGTCCGCACGGTGATTGTTGTATTCAAAGCCGATGCAATTTCTGTGTTTCATCGGCACTCTGAAGGTCCACAGGTTACATAATGCCTCCAAATGTGATTTGGAAACTACTACTGGTCTTCCTGGGAACGATCAAAGCGAAGACAATTTGAGACATTTATCTCATGGAGAAAAGTCTGCATTTTGCCTATTGTTTTCAATCATGATGCAATTTCTGTGTTTCAATAACACTTTGGAGGTCTACAGATTACAGAATGCCTCAAGATTTGCATAGGAGACTACTTCTGGTCTTCCAGGGAACGATCAAAGCGTAGTCAGCTTGCGACATTACTCCCATTGAGAGAAGTCCGCATGCTGCCTGTTGTATTCGATCCCGATGCAATATCTGTGTTTCAACAAAACTCTAAAGGTCCACAGATTACAGAATGCCTCCAGGTGAGCTTCGGAAACTACTACAGGTCTCCAAGGAATCGATCAATGCGTAGCAAGTTTGAGACATTACGTTAATGGAGAAAAGTCCGTGTGGCGGTTGTTGTATTCAACCAGATGCAATTTCTGTGTTTCGTCAACACTCTAAAGGTCCTCAGATTACCGAATGCCTCCCGATGTGCTTCAGAAACTACTACTGGTCTTCCAGGGAACGATCAAAGCGTAGACAATTTGAGACATTACTCCCACGGAGAAAAGTCAGCAAGGTGCCTGTTCCATTCAATCCCGATGCAATTTCGGTGTTTCATCAACACTATGAAGGTCCACAAATTACAGAATTCCTCCAGATGTGCTTCGGAAACTCTTACTGGTCTTCCAGGGAACGGTCAAAGAGTAGAGATTTGGAGACATTACTCCCACGGAGAAAGGTCCGCATGGTGCCTGTTGTATTCAATCCCGATGATACTTCTTTGTTTCGTCAACACTCTGAGGGTCCTCGGATTACAGAATGCTCCAGATGTGTTTCTGAAACTACTACTGGTCTTCCAGGAATCGACCGAATCGTATACAGTTTGAGACATTATTCCCATTGAGAAAAGTGCGCATGATGCCTGTTGTATTTAGTCCCGAAGCAATATTGGTGTTTCATCAACACTCTGAAGGTCCACAGGTTACCGATTGCTTCCAGATGTGCTTCGGAAACTCTTATTGGTCTTCCAGGCAACGATCAAAGCGTAGACAGTTTGTGACATTACTCCCAAGGAGAAAAGTCGGCATGGTGCATGTTGTAATCAATCCCGATGCAACCTCTGTGTTTCATCAACACTCTGAAGGTCGACAGATTACAGAATGCCTCCAGATGTGCTTCGCAACTACTACTAGCTATCCAGAAATAAATCAAGGCGTAGACAGTTTGAGACATTACTCCCATGGAGAGAAGTCCGCATGGAGCCTGTTGTATTCAATCCCGATGCAATTTCTGTGTTTCATCAACATACTGAAGGTCCACAGATTACAGAATGCCTCCAGATGTGCTTCTGAAACTACTACGGGTTATCCCGGAATCGACCGAAACGTACACAGCTTGAGTCATTACTCCCATTGAGAAATTAATACATGATGTCTGATGTATTTAATCCCGATGAGATTTCGGTGTATCATCAACAGTCTAAAGGTCCACAGATTACAGAATGCCTCCAGATGTGCTTCGGAAACTCTTACTGGTCTTCCAGGGAAAGATCAAAGTATAGTGAGTTGGAGACATTATTCCCATGGAGAAAAGTCCGCATGGTACCTGTTGTATTCAATCCCGAAGCAATTTATTTGTTTCATCAACACTTTCAAGGTGCACAGATTACAGAATGCCTCCAGATGTGCATTGGAAATTACTACTGGTCTTCCAGGGAACGATCAAAGCGTAGATATTTTGAGACGTTACTCCCATTGAGAAAAGTCCGCATGGTGCCTGTTGTATTCAATGCCGAAGCTATTTCTGTGTTTCATCGGCACTCTGAAGGTCCACAGGTTATAGTATGCCTCCAGATGTGATTCGGAAACTACTACTGGTCTTCCTGGGAACGATCAAATCGTAGACAGGTTTAGACATTATTCCTATTGAGAACATTCCGCATGGTACATGTTGAATTGAATCCCGATGCAATATCTGTGTTTCATCAACACTCAGAAGGTCCACAGATATCAGAATGCCTCCGGATGTGCTTCGGAAACTAGTACTGGTCTCCCAGGAATCGATCAAGTTGGAAACAGTTTGAGACATTACACCCATGAAGAAAAGAATGCATGGTGCCTGTTGTATTCAATCCAGATGCAATTTTTGTGCCTCATCAACACTCTGAAGGTCCACAGATTACAGAATGCCTACAGATGTGCTTTGGAATCTACTACTGGTCTTCCAGGGAACGATCAAAAGCATAGACCGTTTGAGACAATACTCACATGAAGAAAAGTTCGAGTGGTGCCAGTTATATTCAATCCTGATGCAAATTCTGTGTTTCATCAACACTCTGAACGTCCACAGGTTTCCGAATGCCTCCAGATGTGCTTCGGAGATTACTACTGGTCTTCCAGTTAACGATCAAAGCGTAGACAGTTTGAGACATTACTCCCATGGAGAAAAGTACACATGTTGAGTGTTGTATTCAATCCTGATGCAATTTCTGTGTTTCATCAACACTCTGAAAGTAAACAAATTACAGAACGCCTCCAGAGCTTCTTCCGAAACTACTACTGATCTTCCAGAAATCGATCAAATCGTAGACAGTTTGAAACATTACTCCCATTGAGAAAGGACCGCATGGTGCCTGTTGTATTCAATCCCGATGAAATTTCTGTGTTTCAATAACACTCTGAAGGTCAGCAGCGTACTGAATGCCTCTTGATGTGCTCCAAAATCTACTACAGGCCTTCCAGGGAAGGATCCAAGTGTAGGCACTTTGAGACATTACTCCCATGGAGAAAAATCCGCATGGTGCCTATTGTAATCAATCCCGATGTAATTTCTGTGTTTCATCAACTCTCTGAAAGTAAACAAATTACAGAACGCCTCCTGAGTTGCATCGGAAACTACTACTGGTCTTCCATAAAAGGATCAAAGCGTAGACACTTTGAGACATTACTCCGATGGAGAATATTCCGCATGGTGCCTGTTGTATTCAATCCTGATGCAATTTCTGTGTTTCATCAACACTCTGAAAGTAAACAAATTACAGAACGCCTCCTGAGTTGCATCGGAAACTACTACTGGTCTTCCATTAAAGGATCAAAGCGTAGACACTTTGAGACATTACTCCCATGGAGAAAATTCCGCATGGTGCCTGTTGTATTCAATACCGATGAAATTTCTGTGTTTCAATAACACTCTGAAGGTCCACAGCGTACTGAATGCCTCAAGATGTGCTTCGGAAACCACTACAGGCCTTTCAGGGAAGGATCGAAGTGCAGACACTTTGAGATATTACTCCCATGGAGAAACGTCCGCATGGTGAATGTTGTATTCAATAACGATGCAATTTCTGTGTTTCATCAACACTCTGAAGGTCCACAGATTACAGAATGCCTCCAGAGTTGCTTCGGAAACTACTACTGGTCTACCAGGAATCGATCAAATCGTAGATAGTTTGAGACATTTCTCCCATGGAGAAAAGTCCGCATGGTGAATGTTGCATTCAATACCGATGCAATTTCTGTGCTTCATCAACACTCTGAATGTCCACAGATTACAGACTGCCACCAGAGTTGCTTCGGAAACTACTATTGATCTTCCAGGAATCGATCTATTCGTAGACAGTTTGAAACATTGCTCCCTTGGAGAAAAGTGCGCGTGGTGCCTGTTGTATTCAATCCCGATGCATTTCTTATGTTTCATCAACACTCTGAAGGTCCACTGACTACAGAATGCCTCCAGATGAGCTTCGGAAACTACTACTGAACTTCCAGGGAACGATCAATGACGTAGACACTTTGAGACATTACTCCAATGGAGAAAAGTCCACATGTATGCCTGTTATATTCAATCCCGATGCAATTTCTGTGTTTCATCAACACTATGAACGTCCACAGGTTACCGAATGCCTCCAGATGTCCTTCGGAGAGTACTACTGGTCTTCCAGAAAACGATCAAAGCGTAGACAGTTTGAGACATTCTCCCATGGTGAAAAGTCCGCAATGGTTGCTGTTGTATTCAATCCCGATGCAATTTCTGTGTTTCGTCAACACTTGAAGTTCCACAGGTAACAGAATTCCTCCAGATGTGCTTCGGAAACTACTACAGGCCTTCCAGGGAAGGATCCAAGCGTATACACTGTGAGAAATTACTCCCATGGAGAAAAGTCCGCATGGTGCCTGTTGTATTCAATCCCGTTGCAATTTCTGTGTTTTATTAACACACTGAAGGTCCACAGATTAGAGAATGCCTCCAGATGTGCTTGAGAAATTACTACTGGTCTGCCAGGGAACGATCAAAGCATAGACAGTTTGAGACATTCTCCCATGGAAAAAAGTCTGCATGGAGCCTGTTGTTTTCAATCCCGTCAGTTTCTGTGCTTCATCAACACTGTGAAGATCCACAGTTTACAGAATGCCTCCAGATGTGCATCGGAAACTACTACTGGTCTTCCATATAAGGAACAAAGCGTAGACAGTTTGAGACACTACTCCCGCGGAGAAAAGTCCGCATGGTGCCTGTTGTATTCAATCCTGATGAAATTTCTGTGTATCAATAACAATCTGAAGATCAGCAGCGTACTGAATGCCTCAAGATGTGCTCCATAATCTACTACAGGCCTTCCAGGGAAGGATAAAATTGTGGCACTTTGAGACATTACTCCCATGGAGAAAAGTCCGCATGGTTCCTATTGTAATCAATCCCGATGTAATTTCTGTGTTTCATCAACTCTCTGAAGGTCAACGGATTACAGAATGCCTCTAGATGTGCCGTGGAAACTACTTCAAATCTTCCAGGAAATGATCAAGGCGTAGGCAGTTTGGACATTACTCCCATGGAGAAAAGTCCGCATGGTGCCTGTTGTATTCAATCCTGATGCAATTTCTGTGTTTCATCAACACTCTGAAAGTAAACAAATTACACAACGCCTCCAGATGTGCATCGGAAACTACTACTGGTCTTCCATATAAGGATTAAAGCGTAGACAGTTTCAGACATTACTCCCATAGAGAAAAGTACGCTTGGTGCCTGTTGTATTCAATCCTGATGCAATTTCTGTGTTTCATCAACACTCTGAAAGTAAACAAATGACACAAAGCCTCCAGAGTTGCATCGGAAACTACTACTGGTCATCCATATAAGGATCAAAGCGTAGACAGTTTGAGACATTACTCCCATGGAAAAAGTCCGCATGGTGCCTGTTGTATTCAATCCCGATGAAATTTCTGTGTTTCATCAACACTCTGAAGGTCCACAGACTACAGAATGCCTCCAGAGTTCCTTCGGAAACTACTATTGATCTTCCAGGAGTCGATCAAAGCGTATACAGTTTGAAACATTACTTCCATGGAGAAAAGTCCGCGTGGTGCCTGTTGTTTTCAATCCCGATGCAATTTCTGTGTTTCATCAACACTCTGACGGTCCACAGATTACAGAATACCTCCAGATGTGCTTCGGAAACTACTACTGGTCTACCAGGAATCGATCAAAGCGTAGATAGTTTGAGACATTAGTCCCATGGAGAAAAGTCCGCATGGTGCCTGTTGTACTCAATCCCGATGCCATTTCTGTGTTTCATCAACACTCTGAAGTTCCACAGATTATAGAATGCCTCCAGATGTGCTTCGGAAACTACTACTGGTCTACCATGAATCGATCAAATAGGAGACAGTTTGAGGCATTACTCCCATGAAGAAAAATCTTCATGGTGACTGTGGTATTCAATCCCGATGCAAGTTATGTGTTTCATCAACACTCTGAAGGTCCACAGATTACAGAATGCCTCCAAATGAGCTTCGGAAACCACCACTGGGCTTCCAGGGAACGATCAGAGCGTAGACAGTTTGAGAAATAACTCCCATGGAGAAAAGTCCAAAGAGTGAATGTTGTATTCAATCACTTAGTAATTTCTCTGCTTCATTAACACTCTGAAAGTCCACCGATTACGGAGTTCATCCAGATATGCTTCGGAAAGTACTGCTTGTCTTCCAGGGAACGATCAAAGCGTAGACAGTTGGACACTTTACTCCCATGGAGAAAAGCCCGCATGTTGCCTGTTGTATTCAATCCCAATGCATTTTCTGTGTTTCATTATCACTCTGAAGGTCCACAGATTACAGAATGTCACCAGATGTGCTTCGGAAACTACCACTCGTCTTCCAGGGAACGATCAAATCGTAGACAGTTTGAGACATAACTCCCATGTAGAGATGTCCACATGGTGCCAGTTTTATTCAATCCCGATGCAATTTCTGTGTGTCATCAACACTCCGAAGGTCTAAGATTACAGAATGCCTCCAGATGTGCTTCGGAAACTACTACTAATCTTCCAGGAATCGATCAAAGCGTATACAGTTTGAAACATTACTCCCATGGAGAAAAGTGTGCGTGGTGCCTGTGTATTCAATCCCGATGCATTTTCTACGTTTCATCAACACTCTGAAGGTCCACTGATTACAGAATGCCTCCAGATGTGCTTCGGAAACTACTACTGAACTTCCAGGGAACGATCAAAGACGTAGACCCTTTGAGACATCACTCCAATGGAGAAAAGTCCACATGTGTGCCTGTTATATTCAATCCCGATGCAATTTCTGTGTTTCATCAACACTATGAACGTCCACAGGTTACCGAATGCCTCCAGATGTCATTCGGAGAGTACTACTGGTCTTCCAGAGAACGATCAAAGCGTAGACAGTTTGAGACATTCTCCCATGGTGAAAAGTCCGCAATGGTTGCTGTTGTATTCAATCCCGATGCAATTTCTGTGTTTCGTCAACACTTGAAGTTCCACAGGTAACAGAATTCCTCCACATGTGCTTCGGAAACTACTACAGGCCTTCCAGGGAAGGATCGAAGCGTATACACTGTGAGAAATTACTCCCATGGAGAAAAGTCCGCATGGTGCCTGTTGTATTCAATCCCGATGCTATTTCTGTGTTTCATCAACTCTCAGAAGGTCTACAGATTACAGAATGCATCCAGATCTGCTTCGGAAACTACTACTAATCTTCCAGGAATAGATCAAAGCGTAGACAGTTTGAGACTTTACACCTATGGACAAAAGTCCGCATGGTGCCTGTTGTATTCAGTCCCGTTGCAATTTCTGTGTTTTATCAACGCACTGAAGGTCCACAGATTAGAGAATGCCTCCAGATGTGCTTCAGAAATTACTACTGGTCTGCCAGGGAACGATCAAAGAGTAGACAGTTTGAGACATTCTGCCATGAAGAAAAGTGTTCATGGTGCCAGTTGAATTCAATCCCGATGCAATATCTGTGTTTCATCAACACACTGGAGGTCGACAGATTAGAGAATGCCTCCAGATGTGCTTCAGAAATTACTATTGGTCTGCCAGGGAACGATCAAAGCATAGACAGTTTGAGACATTCTCCCATGGAGAAAAGTCTGCATGGAGCCTGTTGTATTCAATCCCGTCAGTTTCTGTGCTTCATCAACACTGTGAAGATCCACAGGTTACAGAATGCCTCCAGATGTGCATCGGAAACTACTACTGGTCTTCCATATAAGGATCAAAGCGTAGACAGTTTGAGACATTATACCCATGGAGAAAAGTACGCATGGTGCCTGTTGTATTCAATCCTGATGCAATTTCTGTTTTTCAATAACACTCTGAAGGTCCACAGCGTACTGAATGCCTCAAGATGTGCTTCGGAAACTACTACAGGCCTTCCAGGGAAGGATCCAACTGTAGACACATTGAGACATTACTCCCATGGAGAAAAGTTCACATGGTGAATGTTGTATTCAATCCCGATGCAATTTCTGTGTTTCATCAACACTCTGAAGGTCCACTGATTACAGAATGCCTATGGATGTGCTTCGGAAACTACTTCTGGTCTTCCAGGGAACGATCAAAGACGTAGACACTTTGAGACATTACTCCAATGGAGAAAAGTCCACATGTATGCCTGTTGTATTCAATTCCGATGCAATTTCTGTGTTTCATCAACACTGTGAACGTCCACACGTTACCGAATGCCTCCAGATGTCCTTCGGAGAGTACTACTGGTCTTCCAGAGAACGATCAAAGCGTAGACAGCGTGAGACATCCTCCCATGGTGAAAAGTCCGCAATGGGTCCTGTTGAATTCAATCCCGATGCAATTTCTGTGTTTCGTCAAAACTTGAAGGTCCACAGGTTACAGAATTCCTCCAGATGTGCTTTGGAAACTACTACAGGCCTTCCAGGGAAGGATCCAAGCGTAGACACTGTGAGAAATTACTCCCATGGAGAAAAGTCCGCATGGTGCCTGTTTTATTCAATCCCGATGCTATTTCTGTGTTTCATCAACACTCTGAACGTAAACAAATTACAGAACGCCTCCAGAGTTGCATCGGAAACTACTACTAGTCTTCCATACAAGGATCAAAGCGTAGACAGTTTGAGACATTACTCCCATGGATAAAAGTCCGCATGGAGCCTGTTGTGTTCAATCCCGATGAAAATTCTGTGTTTCAATAACACTCTGAAAGTCCACAGCGTACTGAATGCCTCAAGATGTGCTTCGGAAACTACTACAGGCCTTCCAGGGAAGGATCCAAGTGCAGACACTTTGAGACATTACTCCCATGGAGAAAAGTCCGCATGGTGAATGTTGTATTCAATACCGATGGAATTTCTGTGTTTCATTAACTCTCTGAAGGTCCACAGATTACAGAATGCCCCCAGAGTTGCTTCGGAAACTACTATTGATCTTCCAGGAATCGAACAAAGCGTAGACAGTTTACAACATTACTCCCATGGAGAAAAGTGCGCGTGGTGCCTGTTGTATTCAATCCCGATGCATTATCTGTGTTTCATCAACACTCTGAAGGTCCACAGATTACAGAATGCCTCCTGATGTGCTTCAGAAATTACTACTGGTCTGCCAGGGAACGATCAAAGCGTAGACAGTTTGAGACATAACTCCCATGGAGAAAAGTCTGCATCGTGCCTGTTGTATACAATCCCGATGCAATTTCTTTGTTTCATCAACACTCTGAATGTCCACAGACTACAGAATGCAACCAGATGTGCTTCTTAAGCTACTACTTATCGTCCAGGAACTATCAAAGCGTAGACTATTTGAGACATTACTCCCATGGAGAAAAGTCCGCATGGTGACTGTTGTTTTCAATCCCGATGCAATTTTTGTAATTCGTCAACACTCTGATGGTCCACAGATTACTGAATACCTCATGATGTGCTTCGGAAACTACTACTGGCCTTATAGTAATCGATGAAACCGTAGACAGTTGGTGACATTACTCCCCCGGAGAAAAGTCCGCATGGTGCCTATTGTATTCAATCCCGATGTAATTTCTGTGTTTCACAACTCTCTGAAGGTCCAGAGCGTACAGAATGCCTCTAGATGTGCTTCAGAAACTAACCTAGTCCTCCACGAATCGATCAAAGCGAAGACAGTTTGACACTTTACTCCTATGGAGAAAAGGCCGCATGGTGCCTGTTGTATTCAATCCCAATGCATTTTCTGTGTTTCATCAACACTCTGAATGTCCACAGATTACAGAATGCCACCAGATGTGCTTCGGAAACTACTACTGTTCTTCCAGGGAGCGATCAAATCGTAGACAGTTTGAGACTTAACTCCCATGGAGAGAAGTCCACATTGGGACTGTTGTATTCAATTCCGATGCAATTTCTGTGTGTCATCAACACACTGAAGGTCTAAGTTTACAGAATGCCTCCAATTGTGCTTCGGAAACTACTACTAATCTTCCAGGAATCGATAAGAGCGTAGACAGTTTGAGACATTACTCCCATGGAGTCCGCATTTTGCCTGTTGTATTCAAACCCGTTGAAATTTCTGTGTTTCATCAACACTATGAACGGCCACAGGTTTCCGAATGCCTCCAGATGTGCTTCGGAGACTACTACTGGTCTTCCAGGGTACGATCAAAGCGTAGACTGTTTGAGACATTACTCCCATGGAGAAAAGACCGCAAGGTGCCTGTTGTATTCAATCCCGATGCAATATCTGTGTTTCATCAACACTCTGAACGTCCACAGATTACAGAATGCCTCCAGATGTGCTTCGGAGATTGCTACTGGTCTTCCAGTTAACGATCAAAGCGTAGACAGTTTGAGACATTACTCCCATGGAGAAAAGGCCGCATGGTGCCTGTTGTATTCAATCCCGATGCAATATCTGTGTTTCATCAACACTCTGAAGGTCCACAGATTACAGAATGCCTCCAGATGTGCTTCGGAGATTACTATTGGTCTGCCAGGGAACGATCAAAGCGTAGACATTTTGAGACATTCTCCCATGGAGAAGAGTCTGCATGGTGCCTGTTGTATTCAATCCCGTCAGTATCTGTGCTTCATCAACACTGTGAAGATCCACAGGTTACAGAATTCCTCCAGATGTGCATCGGAAACTACTACTAGTCTTCCATATAAGGATCAAAGCGTAGACAGTTTGAGACATTACTCCCATGGAGAAAAGTCCGCATGGTGCCTGTTGTATTCAATCCCAATGCAATATCTGTGTTTCATCAACACTCTGAAAGTCCACAGATTACAGATTGCCTCTAGATGATCTGTGGAAACTACTACTAATCTTCCAGGAAATGATCAAAGCGTATCACACTTTGGACATTACTCCCATGGAGAAAAGTCCGCATGGAGCCTGTTGTATTCAATCCCGATACAATTTCTGTGTTTCATCAACACACTGAAGGTCCACAGATTAGAGAATGCCTCCAGATGTGCTTCAGAAATTGCTATTGGTCTGCCAGGGAACGATCAAAGCGTAGACATTTTGAGACATTCTCCCAAGCAGAAAAGTCTGCATGGTGCCTGTTGTATTCAATCCCGTCAGTTTCTGTGCTTCATAAACACTGTGAAGATCCACAGGTTACAGAATCCCTCCAGATGTGCATCGGAAACTACTACTGGTCTTCCATATAAGGATTAAAGCGTAGACAGTTTGAGACATAACTCCCATAGAGAAAAGTACGCATGGTTCCTGTTGTATTCAATCCTGATGCAATTTCTGTGTTTCATCAACACTCTGAACGTAAACAAATTACAGAGCGCCTGCAGAGTTGCATCGGAAACTACTACTAGTCTTCCATATAAGGATCAAAGCGTAGACAGTTTGAGACATTACTCCCATGGATAAAAGTCCGCATGGAGCCTGTTGTGTTCAATCCCGATGAAAATTCTGTGTTTCAATAACACTCTGAAGGTCCACAGCGTACTGAATGCCTCAAGATGTGCTTCGGAAACTACTACAGGCCTTCCAGGGAAGGATCCAAGTGCAGCCACTTTGAGACATTACTCCCATGGAGAAAAGTCCGCATGGTGAATGTTGTATTCAATACCGATGCAATTTCTGTGTTTCATTAACTCTCTGAAGGTCCACAGATTACAGAATGCCCCCAGAGTTGCTTCGGAAACTACTATTGATCTTCCAGGAATCGATCAAAGCGTAGACAGTTTGCAACATTACTCCCATGGAGAAAAGTGCGCGTGGTGCCTGTTGTATTCAATCCCGATGCATTTTCTGTGTTTCATCAACACTCTGAAGGTCCACTGATTACCGGATGCCTCCAGATGTGCTTCGCAATCTACTACTGGTCTTCCAGGGAACGATCAAAGACGTAGACACTTTGAGTCATTACTCCAACGGAGAAAAGTCCACATGTATGCCTGTTATATTCAATCCCGATGCAATTTCTGTGTTTCATCAACACAATGAACGTCCACAGGTTACCGAATGCTTCCAGATGTCCTTCGGAGAGTACTACTGGTCTTCCAGAGAACGATCAAAGCGTAGACAGTTTGAGACATTACTCCCATGGAGAAAAGTCCGCATGGTGCCTGTTGTATTCAATCCCGATGCAATGTCTGTGATTCATCAACACTCTGATGGTCCACAGATTACAGAATGCCTCATGATGTGCTTCGGAAACTACTACTGGTCTTCCAGAATTCGATGAAACCGTAGACAGTTGGTGACATTACTCCCATGGAGAAAAGTCGGCATGGTGCCTCTTGTATTTAATCCCGATGCAATTTCTGTGTTTCATCAACACACTGAAGGTCGACAGATAAGAGAATGCCACCAGATGTGCTTCAGAAATTACTATTGGTCTGCCAGGGAACGATCAAAGCATAGACAGTTTGTGAAATTCTCCCATGGAGAAAAGTCTGCATGGTGCCTGTTGTATTCAATCCCGTCAGTTTCTGTGCTTCATCAACACTGTGAAGATCCACAGGTTACAGAATGCCTCCAGATGTGCATCGGAAACTACTACTGGTCTTCCATATAAGGATCAAAGCGTAGACAGTTTGAGACATTACTCCCTTGGAGAAAAGTACGCATGGTGCCTGTTGAATTCAATCCTGATGCAATTTCTGTGTTTCATCAACACTCTGAAATTAAACAATTTACAGAACGCCTCCAGAGTTGCATCGGAAACTACTAATGGTCTTCCATATAAGGATCAAAGCGTAGACAGTTTGAGACATTACTCCCACGGAGAAAAGTCCACATGTTTGCCTATTGTATTCAATCCCTATGCAATTTCTGTGTTTCATCAACTCTATGAACGTCCACAGGTTTCCGAATGATTCCAGATGTGCTTCGGAGATTACTACTGGTCTTCCAGGGAACAATCAAAGCGTAGACAGTTTGAGACACTACTCCCATGGAGAAAAGACAGCATGGTGCCTGTTGTATTCAATCCCAATGCAATTTCTATGTTTCATCAACACTATGAACGTCCACAGGCTGCCGAATGGATCCAGATGTGCTTCGGTGATTACTACTGGTCTTCCAGGGAACGATCAAAGCATAGACAGTTTGAGACATTACTCCCATGGAGAAAAGACCGCATAGTGCCTGTTGTATTCAATCCCGATGCAATATCTGTGTTTCATCAACACTCTGAAAGTCCACAGATTACAAAATGCCTCCAGATGTGCTTCGGAGATTACTATTGGTCTGCCAGGGAACGATCAAAGCGTAGACATTTTGGGACATCCTCCCATGGAGAAAAGTCTGCATGGTGCCTGTTGTATTCAATCCCGATGAAATTTCTTTGTTTTAATAAAACTCTGAAGGTCCACAGCGTACTGAATGCCTCAAGATGTGCTTCGGAAACTACTACAGGTCTTACAGGGAACGATCAAACCGTTGACACTTTGAGACATTACTCCCATGGAGACAAGTCTGCATGTTGTATATTGTATTCGATCCCAATTCAATTTCTGTGTTTCATCAACACTCTTGAAGGTCCAAAAATTACAGAATGCCACCAGATGTGCTTCGGAAACTACTACTCGTTTTCCAGGGATCGATCAAATCGTAGACATTTTGAGACATAACTCCCATGGAGAGAAATCTACTTGGTGCCCGTTGTATTCAATCCCGATGCAATTTCTGTGTGTCACCAACACTTTGAAGGTCTAAGATTAAAGAATGCCTCTAGATGTGCTTCGGAAACTACTACTAATCTTCCAGGAATCGATCAAAGCGTAGACAGTTTGAAACATTACTCCCATGTTGAAAAGTCCACATGTATGCCTGTTGTATTCAATCCCGATGCAATTTCTGTGTTTCATCAACACTATGAACGTCCACAGGTTACCGAATGCTTCCAGATGTCCTTCGGAGAGTACAACTGGTCTTCCAGGGAACGATCAAAGCGTAGACAGTTTGACGCATTCTCCCATGGTGAAAAGTCTGCAATGGTTCCTGTTGTATTCAATCCCGATGGAATTTCTGTGTTTCGTCAACACGTGAAAGTCCACAGGTTACAGAATTCCTTCAGATGTGCTTCGGAAACTATTAAAGGCCTTCCAGGGAAGAATCCAAGCGTAGACACAGTGAGACATTACTCCCATGGAGAAAAGTCGGCATGGTGTCTGTTGTATTCAATCCTGATGCTATTTCTGTGTTTCATCAACACTCTGATGGTCTACAGATTACAGAATGCATCCAGATTGCTTCGGAAACTACTACTAATCTTAAAGGAATCGATCAAAGCGTAGACAGTTTGAGACTTTACTCCCATGGAGAAAAGTCCGCATGGTGCCTGTTGTATTCAATCCCGATTCAATTTCTGAGTTTCATCAACACTCTGAAGGTCCACAGATTACATAATGCCTCCAGATGTGCTTTTAAAGCTACTACTGGTCTTAGCGGGAACGACCAAAGCGTAGACAGTTTGAGACCTTACTACCTTGGAGAAAAATCTGCATGGTACCTGTTGTATAGAGTCCCGATGCAATATCTGTGTTTCATCATCTCTCGGAAAGTCCACAGGTTACAGAATGCCTCCATATGTGCTTCGGAAACTACAACAAGACTTCCATAGAAGGATCAAAGCGTGGACAATTTGAGACATTACTTCCATGGAGAAAAGTCCGCATGGTGCCTGTTGTTTTAAATCCCCATGCAATTTCTGTGATTCATCAACACTCTGAAAGTAGGCAGATTACAGAATGACTCCATATGATGTGCTTCGGAAACATATACTGATCTTCCAGTAATCGATCAAAGCCTAGACAGTTTGAAACATTACTCCCCTGGAGAAAAGTCCGCATGGTGCCTATTGTATTCAATCCCGATGTAATTTCTGTTTCACAACTCTCTGAAGGTCCACAGCGCACAGAATGCCTCTAGATGTGCTTCGGAAACTAACCTAGTCCTCCACGAATCGATCAAAGCGAAGACTGTTTGACACTTTACTCCCATGGAGAAAAGGTCGCATGGTGCCTGTTGTATTCAATCCCAATGCACTTTCTGTGTTTCATCAACACTCTGAAGCTCCACAGATTACAGAATGCCTCCAGATGTGCTTCGGAAACTACTACAGGTCTTCCAGGGAACGATCAAACCGTAGACAGTTTAAGACATTACTCCCATGGAGACAAGTCTGCATGTTGTATATTGTATTCAATCCCAATGCAATTTCTGTGTTTCATCAACACTCTTGAAGGTCCAAAGATTACAGAATGCCTCCAGATGTGCTTCGGAAACCACTACTGGGCTTCCAGGGAACGATCAGAGCGTAGACAGTTTGAGACATAACACCCATGGAGAAAAGTCTGCATGGTGCCTGTTATATTCAATCCCGATGCTATATCTGTGTTTCATCAACACACTGAAGGTCCACAGATTAGAGAATGTCTCCAGGTGTGCTTCAGAAATTACTATTGATCCGCCAGGGAACGATCAAAGCGTAGACAGTTTGAGACATTCTCCCATGGAGAAATGTCTGCATGGTTCCTGTTGTATTCAATCCCGTCCGTTTCTGTGCTTCATCATCACTGTGAAGATCCACAGGTTACAGAATGCCTCCAGATGTGCATCGGAAACTACTACTGGTCTTCCTTATAAGGATCAAAGCGTAGACAGTTTGAGACACTACTCCAAAGGAGAAAAGTACGCATGGTGTCTATATATTCCATCCTGATGCAATTTCTGTGTTTCATCAACACTCTGAAAGTAAACGAATTACAGGACGCCTCCAGAGTTTCTTCGGAAAATACTACTGATCTTCCAGGAATCGATCAAAGCGTAGACAGCTTGAAACATTACTCCCATGGAGAAAGGTTCGCATGGTGCCTGTTGTATTCAATCCCGATGAAATTCCTGTGTTTCAATAACACTCTGAAGGTCCACAGCGTACTGAATGCCTCAAGATTTACTTCGGAAACTACTACAGGCCTTCCAGGGAAGGATCCAAGTGTAGACACTTCGAGACATTACTCCCATAGAGAAAAGTCCGCATGGTGAATGTTGTATTCAATCCCGATGCAATTTCTGTGTTTCATCAACACTCTGAACGACCACAGGTTACCGAATGCCTATAGATGTGCTTCGGAGACTTCTACTGGTCATAAAGGGAACGATCAAAGCGTAGACAGTTTGTGACATTACTCCCATGGAGAAAAGTCTGCATGGTGCCTGTTGTATTCAATCACGATGCAATTTCTGTGTTTCATCAATACTCTGAAGGTCCCCAGATTACAGAATGACTCCAGATGTGCTTCGGAAACTACTACTGGTCTACCAGGAATCGATCAAAGCGTAGACAGTTTCAGACATTACTCCCATGTAGAAAAGTCCGCATGGTGCCTGTTGTATTCAATCCCGATGCAATTTCAGTCTTTCATCAACACTCTGAAGGTCCACAGATTACACAATGCCTCCAGATGTGCTTCGGAAGCTACTACTGGTCTTAGCGGGAACGACCAAAGCGTAGACAGTTTAAGACCTTACTACCTTGGAGAGAAATCTGCATGGTGCCCGTTGTATTGAGTCCCGATGCAATATCTGTGTTTCATCAACTCTCGGAAGGTACACAGATTACAGAATGCATCCAGATGTGCTTCGGAAACTACTACTGGTCTTCCAGGGAACGATCAAATCGTAGACACTTTCAGACTTAAATCCCGTGGAGTAAAGTCAGCATGGTGGCTGTTGTATTCAAACCCGATGCAATTTCTGTGTTCCATCAACACTCTGAAGTTGCACAGATTACAGAATGCCTCTAGATATGCTTCGAAATTACTACTGGTCTACCATTAATCGATCAAATCGGAGACATTTTGAGACATTACTCTTATTAAGAAAAGACCGCATGGTGCCTGTTGTATTCAATCCCGAATCAATTTCTGTGATTCATCAACACTCTGAAAGTAGGCAGATTACAGAATGACACCATATGATGTGCTTCGGAAACTACTACTGATCTTCCAGTAATCGATCAAAGCGTAGACAGTTTGGCACATTACTCCCATGGAGAAAATTCCGCATTGTGCCTGTTGTATTCAACCCCCATGCAATTTCTGTGTTTCATCAACACTCTGAAGTTCCACAGATTACAGAATGCCTCCAGATGTGCTTCGGATACTTCTACTGGTCTACCATGAATCGGTCAAATCGGAGACAGTTTGAGACATTACTCCCATGAAGAAAAGTCCGCATGGTGCTTGTTGTATTCAATCCCGATGCTATTTCAGTGTTTCATCAACACTCGGAAGGTCCACAGATTACAGAATGCCTCCAGATGTGCTTCCGACACTACTACTGGTCTTCCAGTTAACGATAAAAGCGTAGACAGTTTGAGACATTACTCCCATGGAGAAAAGTCCGCATGGTGCCTGTTATATTCAATCCAGATGCAATTTCAGTATTTCATCAGGACTCTGAAGGTCCACAGATTACAGAATGCCTCCAGATGTGCTTCGGAAATTACTACTGGTCTTCCAGTAATCGATCAAATCGTAGAAAGTTTCAGACATTACTCCCATGGAGAGAAGGCCGCATGGTGCCTGTTGTATTCATTCCCGATACAATTTCTGTGTTTCATCATTACTCTGAAGGACCACTGATTACTGAATGCTTGAAGATGTGCTTCGGAAACTACTACTGGTCTTCAAGGAATAGATCAAAGCGTAGACAGTATGAGACATTACTTCCATGGAGAAAAGTCCTCATGGTGCCAGTGGTTTTCAATCCCATTGCGATTTCTGCGATTCATCAACACTCTGAAGGTTCACAGATTAAAGAATGCCTCCAGATGTGCTTCGGAAACTAATACTGGTCTTCCAGGAATAGATCAAAGCGTGGACAGTTTGAGAAATTTCTCCCATGGAGAAAAGTCCGCATGGTGCCTGTTGTATTCAATCCCGATGCAATTTCTGTGTTTCATCATTACTCTGAAGGTAGACAAAATACAGAATGCCACCAGATGTGCTTCGGAAACTACTGCTGCTCTTCCAATGAACGATCAACGCGTAGACAGTGTGAGACATTACTCCCATGTAGAAAAATTCGCAAGGTGCCCGTAGTATTCAATCCTGATGCAATTTCAGTTTTTCATCAACACTCTGAAGGTCAACAGATTACAGAATGCCGCCAGAGTTGCTTCGGAAACTACTACTAGTCTTCCAGGGAACGATCAAAGCGTAGACAGTTTGAGACATATCTCCCATGGAGAAAAGTCCGTATGGTGCTATTTGTATTCAATCCCCATGCAATTTTTGTGTTTCATCAACACTCTGAAAGTCCACAGATTACAGAATGCCTCCAGATGTGCTTCGGAAACAGATACTGGTCTTCCAGGAAACGATCAAAGCGTTGACAGTATGAGACATTACTCCCATGGAGAAAAGTCCGCATGGTGCCTTTGTATTCACTCCCGATGATATATCTGTGTTTCATCACTACTCTGAAGGTCCACAGATTACAGAATGCCTCCAGATGTGCTTCGGACACTACTACTGCTCTTCCATGGAGCGATCAACGCGCAGACAGGGTGAGAAATTACTGTCATGGAGAAAATTCTGCATGATGCCTGTTGTATTCAATCCTGATGCAATTTCTGTTTCTCATCTATACTCTGAAGGTCCACAGATTACAGAATGCCTCCTGATGTGCTTCGGAAACTACTACTGGTCTTCCAGTTAACGATAAAAGCGTACACAGTTTAAGACCTTACTCCCATGGAGAAAAGTCCGCATGGTGCGTTTTGTATTCAATCCTGATGCAATTTCCTTTTTTCATCTACACTCCGAAGGCCCACAGGTTACAGAATGCCTCCACACGTGCTTCGGAAACTACTACTGGTCTTCTACAAATGGATCAAACCATAGACAAACAGAGACATTACTCCCAAGGAGAAAATTCCGCATGGTAGCTGTTGTATTCAACCCGATGCAATTTCTGTTTTCCATATATACTCTGAAGGTCCACAGATTAGAGAATGCTTCCAGATGTGCTTCGGAAAACACTACTGGTCGTCCAGGGCACAATCGAAGCGTAGACAGGTTGAGACATTATTCACGTGGAGAAAAGTCCGCATGGTGCCTGTTGTTTTCACCCAAAATGCAATTTTTGTGTTTCATCAACACTCTGAGTTTCAACAGGTTACAGAATGCCTCCAGATTTGATTCGGAAACTACTACTGGTCTTCTAGAAATCGATCAAAACATAGACAATTTGAGACATTACTCCCATGGAGAAAAGTCGGCATGGTGCTGTTGTATTCAATCCCGATGCAATTTCTATGTTTCATCAAAACTCTGATGGTCCACAGATTACAGGAATGCCTCATGACGTGCATCGGAAACTACTACCGGCCTTCCAGGGAACGATAAATCGTAGACAAATTCAGACATTTCTCACATGGAGAATAGTCCGCATGGTGCCTGTTGTATTCAATCCAGATGCAATATCTGTGTTTCATCAACACTCTGAAGGTCCACAGATTACAGAATGCCTCCAGATGTGCTTCGGACACTACTACTGGTATTCCAGGGAACGATCAAAGCGTAGACAGGGTGAGACATTACTGATATGGAGAAAAGTCTGCATGAGGCCTGTTGTATTCAATCCTGATGCAATTACTGTGTTTCATCAACACTCTGAAGGTCCACAGATCAGAGAATGCCTCCAGATGTGCGTTGGAAACTACTACTCGCCTTCCAGGAAAATGGCAAAGGGTAGACCTGTTGGGACATTATTCCCATGGAGAAAAGTCCGCATGGTGCTTGTTGTATTCAATCCCGATGCAATTTAAGTGTTTCATCAACACTCTGAAGGTCAACAGATTACGGGATGCCTCCAGATGTGCTTCGGAAAGTACTACTGGTCTTCCAGGGAACGATCAAATCGTAAACAGGTTGAGACATTATTCCCATGGAGAAAAGTCCGCATGGTGCCTGTTGTATTCAATCCCGATGCAATTTCTGTGTTTCATCAACACTCAGGACGCACACACATCACAGAATGACACCAGATGGGCTCGGAAACTACTACTGGTCTTCCCGGGTACGATCAAAGCGTAGACAGTCTGAGACATTACTCTCATGAGGAAAAGTTTGCATGGTGCTTGTTGTTTTCAATCCCGTTGCAATTTCTGTTTTTCATCACCACTCAGAAAGCCAACAGATTACACAATGCCTCCAAATTTCTCGGACACCACTATTGGTCATCCAGTTAACGATATAAGCGTAGAGAGTTTGAGGCAATACTCACATGGAGAAAAGTGCGCATGGTGCCTGTTGTATTCAATTCCGATGCAACTTCTGTTTTTCATCAACACTCAGAATGCCAACAGGTTACATAATGCCTCCAGATGTGCTTCGGAAACTACTACTGGTCTCCCAGGAATCGATCAAAGCGTAGACAGTTTGAGACATTAATCCCATGGAGAAAAATCCGCAATGTGCCAGTTGTATTCAATCCCAATGCAATTTCTGCATTTAATCAACACTATGAAGGTCTACAGATTACAGAATGCCTCCAGAAGTGCTTCGGACACTACTACTGGTCTTCCAGTTAACGATAAAAGCGTAGACAGTTTGAGACATTACTCCCATGGAGAAAAGTACGCTTGGTGCCTGTTGGTTTCAATCCCAATGCAATTTCTGCGCTTCATCAACACACTGCGTATGGTGCCTGTTGTATTCACTCCCGATGCAGTTTCTGTGTTTCATTATTACTCTGAAGGAAACAAATGACAGAATGCATCCAGATCTGCTTCGGAAACTAGTACTGGTCTTCCAATGAACGATCAACGCGTAGACAGTGTGAGACTTTACTCCCATTTAGAAAAATCCGCAAGGTGCCCGTTGTATTCAATCCTAATGCAATTTCTGTGTTTCATCATCACTCTGAAGGTCAACAGATTACCGAATGCTTCCAGATGTGCTTTGGAAACTACTACTGGTCTTTCAGTGAACGATCAAAGCATAGACAGTTTGAGACATTACTTCCATGGAGAAAAGTCCGTATGGTGCCATTTGTATTCAATCCCGATCCAATTTCTGTGTTTCTTAAACACTCTGAATTTCCACAGATTACAGAATGCCTCCAGATGTGCTTCGGACACTACTAATGGTCTTCCAGGAAACGATCAAAGCGTAGACAGTATGAGACATTACTCCCATGGAGAAAAGTCCGCATGGTGCCTGTTGTATCCAATCCCGATGCAATTTCTGCATTTAATCAACATTCTGAAGGTCCACAGATTACAGAATGCCTCCAGAAGTGCTTAGGACACTACTACTTGTCATCCAGTTAACGATAAAATCGTAGACAGTTTGAGACATTACTTCCATGGAGTAAAGTCCGCATGGTGCCTGTTGATTTCAATCCCAATGTAATTTCTGCGTTTCATCAACACTCTGAAGGTCCACAGATTAAGGAATGCCTCCAGATGTGCTTCGGACACTACTATTGGTCTTCCAGTTAACGATAAAAGCGTAAACAGTTTGAGACAAGCCTCCCATGGAAGAAAGTCCGCATGGTGCCTGTTGTATTCAATCCCGATGCAATTTCTGTGTTTCATCAACACTCTGATTTTCCACAGATTACAGAATGCCTCCAGATGTGCTTCGGACACTAGTAATGGTCTTCCAGTTAACGATAAAAGCGTAGACAGTTTGAGACAAGCCTCCCATGGAAGAAAGTCCGCATGGTGCCTGTTGTATTCTATCCCGATGCAATTTCTATTTTCCATCTATACTCTGAACGTCCACAGATTACAGAATCCCTCCAGGTGTGCTTCGGAAACTACTACATGTCTTCCAGGGAACGATCAAAACGTAGTCAGGTTGAGACATTATTTCCATGGAGAAAAGTCCGCATGGTGCCTGTTGTTTTCAACCCCAATGCAATTTTAGTGTTTCATCAACACTCTGAGGGTCACCAGGTTACAGAATGCCTCCAGATGAGCTTCGGAAACTACTACTGGTCATCTAGAAATCGATCAAAGCATGGACAATTTGAGACATTTCTCCTATGGAGAAAAGTCCGCATGGTGCCAGTTGTATTCAATCCCGATGCAATTTCTGTTTTCCATCTATACTCTGAACGTCCACAGATTACAGAATGCCTCCAGATGTGCTTCGGACACTACTATTGGTCTTCCAGTTAACGATAAAAGCGTAGACAGTTTGAGGCAAGCCTCCCATGGAAGAAAGTCCGCATGGTGCCTGTTGTATTCAAACCCGATGCAATTTCTGTTTTTCATCAACACTCTGAAGGTCCACAGATTACAGAAGGCCTCCAGATGTGCTTCGGAAACTACTACTGGTCCTCCAGAAATCGATTAAAACGTAGACAGTTTGAGACATTACTCTCAAGGATAAAAGTCCGCTTAGTGCCTGTTTATTCAATCCCGATATAATATCTGTGTTTCATCTACACTCTGAAGTTACACAGATCACAGAAGGCCGCCAGATGTGCTTTGGAAACTAGTACTGGTCTTCCAGGGAATTATCAAAGCGTAGACAGGTTGGGACATTATTCCCATGGGGAAAAGTCCGCATGGTGCCTGTTGTATTCAATTCTATGCAACTTCTGTTTTTCATCAACACTCAGAATGCCAACAGGTTACATAATGCCTCCAGATGTGCTTCGGAAACTACTACTGGTCTCCCAGGAATCGATCAAAGCGTAGACAGTTTGAGACATTAATCTCATGGAGAAAAATCCGCAAGGTGCCAGTTGTATTCAATCCCAATGCAATTTCTGCATTTAATCAACACTATGAAGGTCTACAGATTACAGAATGCCTCCAGAAGTGCTTCGGACACTACTACTGGTCTTCCAGTTAACGATAAAAGCGTAGACAGTTTGAGACATTACTCCCATGGAGATAAGTATGCTTGGTGCCTGTTGGTTTCAATCCCAATGCAATTTCTGCGCTTCATCAACACACTGAAGGTCCACAGATTGAAAAATGCATCCAGATGTGCTACTTCGGAAACTACTACTGGTCTTCCAGGAATAGATCAAAGCGTGACAGTTTGAGATATTTCTCCCATGTGGAAAAGTCCGCAAGGTGTCTGTCGTATTCAATCCCGATGCAATTTCTGTGTTTCATCAACACTCTGAAAGTACACAGGTTACAGAATGCCTCCAGATGTGCTTCGGAAGCTGCTACTGGTCTTCCAGGTAACGATCTAAGCGTAGACAGTTCGAGACATTACTCACATGGAGAAAAGTCCGCATGCTGCCTGTTGTATTCAATCCCGATGCAATTTCTGTGTTTCATCATTACTCTGAAGGTAAATAAATTACAGAATGCCTCCAGATGTGCTTCGGAAACTACTACTGGTCTACCAATGAACGATCAACGCGTAGACGGTGTGAGACATTACTCCCATGGAGAAAAATCCGCAAGGTGCCCGTTGTATTCAATCCCGATGCAATTTCTCTGTTTCATCAACACTCTGAAGGTCTACAGATTACAGAATGGCTCCAGATGTGGTTCGGAAACTACTATTGGTCTTACAGTGAACGATCAAATCATAGACAGTTACAGACATTACTCCCATGGAGAAAAGACCGTATGGTACCTGTTGTATTCAATCCCGATGCAATTTCTGTGTTTCATCAACACTCTGAAAGTCCACAGATTACAGAATGCCTCCAGATGTGCTTCGGAAAATGCTACTGGACTTCCAGGGAACGATCTAAGCGTAGACAGTTTAAGACATTACTCCGATGGAGAAAAGTCCGCACTGAGGCTTGTGTATTCAATCCCGATGCAATTTCTTTGTTTCATCAACACTCTGATTTTCCACAGATTGCAGAATGCCTCCAGATGTGCTTCGGACACCACTATTGGTCATCCAGTTAACGATATAAGCGTAGAGAGTTTGAGGCAATACTCACATGGAGAAAAGTGCGCATGGTGCCTGTTGTATTCAATCCCGATGCAATTTCTGTGTTTCATCAAAACTCTGATGGTCCACAGATTACAGAATGCCTCATGATGTGCTTCGCAAACTACTACTGGCCTTCCAGGAAACGATAAATTGTAGACAAATTGAGACATTACTCCAATGGAGAAAAGTCCGCATGGTGCCTGTTGTATTCAATCCCGATGCAATTTCTGCATTTAATCAACACTCTGAAGGTCCACAGATTACAGAATGCCTCCAGAAGTGCTTCGGACACTACTACTGGCCTTACAGGGAACGATCAAAGCGTACACAGATTGAGAGAATACTCCCAATGAGAAAAGTCCGCATGGTACCTGTTATATACAATCCCGAAGTAATTTCAGTGTTTCATCAGGACTCTGAAAGTTAACAGATTACAGAATGCCTCCAGATGTGCTTCGCAAACTACTACTGGCCTTCCAGGGAGCGATCAGGGCGCAAACCGGGTGAGACATTACTGCCATGGAGAAAAGTCTGCATGATGCCTGTTGTTTTCAATCCCAATGCAATTTCTGTGTTTCATCAACACTCTGATTTTCCACAGACACAGAATGCCTCCAGATGTGCTTCGGAAACTACTACTGGTCTACCAGGAAAAGATCAAAGCGTAGACAGTTTGAGAATTTTCTCCTTGGAGAAAAGTCCGCATGGTGCTTCTTGTATTCAATCCTGATGCAATTTCTGTGTTTCATCATTACTCTGAAGGTAAATAAATTACAGAATGCCTCCAGATGTGCTTCGGAAACTACTACTGGTCTTCCAATGAACGATCAACGCGTAGACAGTGTGAGACATTACACCCATGGAGAAAAATCCGCAAGGTGCCCGTTGTATTCAATCCCGATGCAATTTCTGTGTTTCATCAACACTCTGATTTTCCACAGATTACAGAATGCCTCCAGATGTGCTTCGGAAACTACTACTGGTCTTCCAGGAATAGATCAAAGCGTAAACAGTGTGAGACATTCCTCCCATGGAGATAAATCCGAAAGGTGCCCGTTGTATTCAATCCCGATGCAATTTCTGTGTCTCATCAACACTCTGAAAGTCCACAGATTACAGAATGCCTCCAGATGTGCTTCGGAAACTGCTACTGGTCTTCCAGGGAACGATCTAAGCGTAGACAGTTTGAGACATTACTCCCATGGAGAAAAGTCCGCACTGAGGCTTGTGTATTCAATCCCGATGCAATTTCTTTGTTTCATCAACACTCTGATTTTCCACAGATTGCAGAATGCCTCCAGATGTGCTTCGGACACCACTATTTGTCATCCAGTTAACGATAAAAGCGTAGACAGTTTGAGGCAATACTCACATGGAGAAAAGTGCGCATGCTGCCTGTTGTATTCACTCCCGATGCAATTTCTGTGTTTCATCAAAACTCTGATGGTCCACAGATTACAGAATGCCTCATGATGTGCTTCGAAAACTACTACTGGCCTTCCAGTGAACGATAAATTGTAGACAAATTGAGACATTACTCCCATGGAGAAAAGTCCGCATTATGCCTATTGTATTCAATCCCGATGCAATTTCTGCATTTAATCATCACTCTGAAGGTCCACAGATTACAGAATGCCTCCAGAAGTGCTTCGGACACTACTACCGGCCTTACAGGGAACGATCAAAGCGTACACAGTTTGAGAGAATACTCCCAATGAGAAAAGTCCGCATGGTACCTATTATATTCAATCCCGATGCAATTTCAGTGTTTCATCAGGACTCTGTATGTCCACAGATTACAGAATGGCTTAAGATGTGCTTCGGAAACTACTACTGGTCATCCAGTAAACGATCAAAGCGTAGACAGGTTGAGACATTACTGCCAATGAGAAAAGTCCGCATGTTGCCTGTTGCATTCAATCCCGATGCAATTCCTGTGTTTCATCAACACTCTGATGGTCCACGGGTTACAGAATGCCTCAAGATGTGCTTCGGAAACTACTACTGGCCTTCCAGGGAAAAATAAATTTTAGACAGTTTGAGACATTACTCCCATGGAGAAACGTCCGCATGGTGCATGTTGCATTCAATCCCGATGCAATTTCTGTGTTTCATCAACACACTGAAGGTCCACAGATTACAGAATATCTCCAGATGAGCTTCGGTAACTACTACTGGTCTTCCAGAAATCGACCAAAGCGTAGACAGTTTGAGAAATTTCTCCCTTGGAGAAAAGTCCGCATGGTGCCTGTTGTATTCAATCCCGATGCAATTTCTGTGTTTCATTATTACTCTGAAGGAAACAAATGACAGAATGCATCCAGATCTGCTTCGGAAACTAGTACTGGTCTTCCAATGAACGATCAACGCGTAGACAGTGTGAGACTTTACTCCCATGGAGAAAAATCCGCAAGGTGCCCGTTGTATTCAATCCTAATGCAATTTCTGTGTTTCATCAACACTCTGAAGGTCAACAGATTACCGAATGCTTCCAGATGTGCTTTGGAAACTACTACTGGTCTTTCAGTGAACGATCAAAGCATAGACAGTTTGAGACATTACTTCCATGGAGAAAAGTCCGTATGGTGCCATTTGTATTCAATCCCGATGCAATTTCTGTTTTCCATATATACTCTGAAGGTCCACAGATTACAGAATGCCACCAGATGTGCTTCGGACACTACTATTGGTCTTCCAGTTAACGATAAAAGCGTAAACAGTTTGAGACAAGCCTCCCATGGAAGAAAGTCCGCATGGTGCCTGTTGAATTCAATCCCGATGCAATTTCTGTTTTCCATCTATACTCTGAACGTCCACAGATTACAGAATGCATCCAGATGTGCTTCGGACACTACTATTGGTCTTCCAGTTAAGGATAAAAGCGTAGACAGTTTGAGGCAAGCCTCCCATGGAAGAAAGTCCGCATGGTGCCTGTTGTATTCAATCCCGATGCAATTTCTGTTTTTCATCAACACTCTGAAGGTCCACAGATTACAGAAGGCCTCCAGATGTGCTTCGGAAACTACTACTGGTCTTCCAGAAATCGATTAAAACGCAGACAGTTTGAGACATTGCTCCCAAGGATAAAAGTCCGCTTAGTGCCTGTTTATTCAATCCCGATATAATATCTGTGTTTCATCTACACTCTGAAGTTACACAGATAACAGAAGGACGCCAGATGTGGTTTGGAAACTAGTACCGGTCTTCCAGGGAATTATCTAAGCGTAGACAGGTTGGGACATTATTCCCATGGAGAAAAGTCCGCATGGTGCCTCTTGTATTCAATTCCGATGCAACTTCTGTTTTTCATCAACACTCAGAATGCCAACAGGTTACATAATGCCTCCAGATGTGCTTCGGAAACTACTACTGGTCTCCCAGGAATCGATCAAAGCGTAGACAGTTTGAGACATTAATCCCATGGAGAAAAATCCGCAAGGTGCCAGTTGTGTTCAATCCCAATGCAATTTCTGCATTTAATCAACACTATGAAGGTCTACAGATTACAGAATGCCTCCAGAAGTGCTTCGGACACTACTACTGGTCTTCCAGTTAACGATAAAAGCGTAGACAGTTTGAGACATTACTCCCATGGAGAAAAGTACGCTTGGTGCCTGTTGGTATCAATCCCAATGCAATTTCTGCGCTTCACCAACACACTGAAGGTCCACAGATTGAAAAATGCATCCAGATGTGCTTCTTCGGAAACTACTACTGGTCTTCCAGGAATAGATCAAAGCGTGACAGTTTGAGATATTTCTCCCATGGGGAAAAGTCCGCAAGGTGTCCGTTGTATTCAATCCCGATGCAATTTCTGTGTTTCATCAACACTCTGAAAGTACACAGGTTACAGAATGCCTCCAGATGTGCTTCGGAAGCTGCTACTGGTCTTCCAGGAAACGATCTAAGCGTAGACAGTTTGAGACATTACTCCCATGGAGAAAAGTCCGCATGCTGCCTGTTGTATTCAATCCCGATGCAATTTCTGTGTTTCATCATTACTCTGAAGGTAAATAAATTACAGAATGCCTCCACATGTGCTTCGGAAACTACTACTGGTCTTCCAATGAACGATCAACGCGTAGACAGTGTGAGACATTACTCCCATGGAGAAAAATCCGCAAGGTGCCCGTTGTATTCAATCCCGATGCAATTTCTCTGTTTCATCAACACTCTGAAGGTCTACAGATTACAGAATGCCTCCAGATGTGGTTCGGAAACTACTACTGGTCTTTCAGTGAACGATCAAATCATAGACAGTTACAGACATTACTCCCATGGAGAAAAGACCGTATGGTACCTGTTGTATTCAATCCCGATGCAATTTCTGTGTTTCATCAAAACTCTGATGGTCCACAGATTACAGAATGCCTCATGATGTGCTTCGCAAACTACTACTGGCCTTCCAGGAAACGATAAATTGTAGACAAATTGAGACATTACTCCAATGGAGAAAAGTCCGCATGGTGCCTGTTGTATTCAATCCCGATGCAATTTCTGCATTTAATCAACACTCTGAAGGTCCACAGATTACAGAATGCCTCCAGAAGTGCTTCGGACACTACTACTGGTCTTACAGGGAACGATCAAAGCGTACACAGTTTGAGAGAATACTCCCAATGAGAAAAGTCCGCATGGTACCTATTATATTCAATCCCGATGCAATTTCAGTGTTTCATCAGGACTCTGTATGTCCACAGATTACAGAATGGCTTAAGATGTGCTTCGGAAACTACTACTGGTCATCCAGTAAACGATCAAAGCGTAGACAGGTTGAGACATTACTGCCAATGAGAAAAGTCCGCATGTTGCTGTTGCATTCAATCCCGATGCAATTCCTTGTGTTTCATCAACACTCTGATGGTCCACAGGTTACAGAATGCCTCAAGATGTGCTTCGGAAACTACTACTGGCCTTCCAGGGAAAAATAAATTTTAGACAGTTTGAGACATTACTCCCATGGAGAAACGTCCGCATGGTGCATGTTGCATTCAATCCCGATGCAATTTCTGTGTTTCATGATTACACTGAAGGTCCACAGATTACAGAATACCTACAGATGTGCTTAGGACACTACTACTGGATTCCCAGTTAACGATAAAAGCGTAGACAGTTTGAGACAATACTCCCATGAAGAAAAGTCCGCATGGTGCCTGTTGTTTTCAATCCCAATGCAATTTCTGCGATTCATCAACACTCTGAAGGTCCAAAGATTAAAGAATGCCTCCAGATGTGCTTCGGAAACTACTACTGGTCTTCCAGGAAGAGATCAAAGCGTAGACAGTTTGAGACATTACTCCAATGCACAAAAGTCCGCATGGCGCCTGTTGTATTCAATCCCGCTGCAATTTCTGTGTTTCATAACACTCTGATTTTCCACAGATTACAGAATGTCTCCAGATGTTCTTCGGAAACTACTACTGGTCTTTCAGTGAAAGATAAAAGCATAGACTGTTTGAGACATTACTCCCATCTAGAAAAGTCCGCATGATGCATGTTGTATTCAATCCCGATGCAATTTCTGTGTTTCAATAACATTCTGAAGGTCCAAGGATTACAGAATGTCTTCAGATGAGCTTCGGTAACTACTACTGGTCTTCCAGAAATCGACCAAAGCGTAGACAGTTTGAGACATTACTCCCAAGGAGAAAAGTCCGCATAGTGCCTGTTTATTTAATCCCGATATAATATATGTATTTCATCAACATTCTGAAGGTCAACAGATCACAGAATGCCTCCAGATGTGCTTCGGAAACTACTACTGGTCTTCCGGGAATCGATCAAAGTGTAGACAGTTTGCGACATTACTCCCATGGAGAAAAAACCGCATGGTGCTGTTGTATTCATTCCCGATGCAATTTCTGCTTTTCATCAACACTCTGAAGGTCCACAGATTACAGAATGCCTCCAGATGTGCTTCGGACACTACTACTGGTTATCCAGTTAACGATAAAAGCGTAGACAGTTTGAGACAATACTCCCATGAAGAAAATTCCGCATGTTGCCTGTTGTTTTCAATCCCAATACAATTTCTGCGATTCATCAACACACTGAAGGTCCAAAGATTAATGAATGCCTCCAGATGTGCTTCGGAAACTACTACTGGTCTTCCAGGAAGAGATCAAAGCGTAGACAGTTTGAGACATTACTCCCATGCACAAAAGTCCGCATGGCGCCTGTTGTTTTCAATCCCATTGCAATTTCTGCGTTTAATCATCACTCTGAAGGTCCACAGGTTAATGAATGCCTCCAGATGTGGTTCGGAAACTACTACTGGTCTTCCAGGAATAGATCAAAGCGTAGACAGTTTGAGATATTTCTCCCATGGGGAAAAGTCCGCATGGTGCCTGTTGTATTCAATCCCGATGCAATTTCTGCTTTTCATCAACACTCTGAAGTTCCAAAGATTAAAGAATGCCTCCAGATGAGCTTCGGTAACTACTACTGGTCTTTCAGAAATCGACCAAAGCGTAGACAGTTTGAGACATTACTCCCAAGGAGAAATGTCCGCATAGTGCCTGTTTATTTAATCCCGATGTAATATATGTATTTCATCAACATTCTGAAGGTCAACAGATCACAGAATGCCTCCAGATGTGCTTCGAAAACTACTACTGGTCTTCCGGGAATCGATCAAAGTGTAGACAGTTTGCGACATTTCTCCCATGGAGAAAAAACCGCATGGTGCTGTTGTATTCATTCCCGATGCAATTTCTGCTTTTCATCAACACTCTGAAGGTCCACAGATTACAGAATACCTCCAGATGTGCTTCGGACACTACTACTGGTTATCCAATTAACGATAAAAGCGTAGACAGTTTGAGACAATACTCCCATGAAGAAAATTCCGCATGGTGCCTGTTGTATTCAATCCCAATACAATTTCTGCGATTCATCAACACACTGAAGGTCCAAAGATTAATGGAAGCCTCCAGATGTGCTTCGGAAACTACTACTGGTCTTCCAGGAAGAGATCAAAGCGTAGACAGTTTGAGACATTACTCCCATGCACAAAAGTCCGCATGGCGCCTGTTGTTTTCAATCCCAATGCAATTTCTGGGATTCAATAACACTCTGAAGGTCCACAGGTTAAAGAATGCCTCCAGATGTGGTTCGGAAACTACTACTGGTCTTCCAGGAATAGATCAAAGCGTAGACAGTTTGAGATATTTCTCCCATGGGGAAAAGTCCGCACGGTGCCTGTTGTATTCAATCCCGATGCAATTTCTGTGTTTCATCAAAACTCTGATGGTCCACAGATTACAGAATGCCTCATGATGTGCTTCGAAAACTACTACTGGCCTTCCAGGGAACGATAAATTGTAGACAAATTGAGACATTACTCCCATGGAGAAAAGTCCGCATGGTGCCTGTTGTATTCAATCCCGATGCAATTTCTGCATTTAATCAACACTCTGAAAGTCCACAGATTACAGAATGCCTCCAGAAGTGCTTCGGACACTACTACTGGCCTTACAGGGAACGATCAAAGCGTACACAGTTTGAGAGAATACTCCCAATGAGAAAAGACCGCATGGTACCTGTTATATTCAATCCCGATGCAATTTCAGTGTTTCATCAGGACTCTGTATGTCCACAGATTACAGAATGCCTTAAGATGTGCTTCGGAAATTACTACTGGTCTTCCAGTAAACGATCAAAGCGTAGACAGGTTGAGACATTACTCAAAATGAGAAAAGACCGCATGGATTCTGGTTTATTCAATACCGATGCTATTTCTGTGTTTCATCAACACTCTGAAGGTACACAGATTTCAGAATGCCTCCAGATGTGCTTCGGAAACTACTACTGGTCTTCTACAAATCGATCAACCCATAGACAATTTGAGACATTACTCCCAAGGAGAAAAGTCTACATGGTGCCTGTTGCATTCAATCCCGATGCAATTTCTGTGTTTCATCAACACTCTGATGGTCCACAGATTACAGAGTGCCTCAAGATGCTCTTTGGAAACTACTACTGGCCTTCCAGGGAAAAATAAATTTTAGACAGTTTGAGACATTACTCCCATGGAGAAAAGTCCGCATGGTGCATGTTGTTCTCAATCCCGATGCAATTTCTGTGTTTAGTCAACCCTCTGATGGTCCACAGATTACAGAATGCTTCCAGATGAGCTTCGGAAACTACTACTGGTCTTCCAGAAATCGACCAAAGCGTAGACAGTTTGAGACATTACTCCCAAGAAAAGTCCGCATAGTTCCTGTTTATTCAATCCCGATATAATATATGTATTTCATCAACACTCTGAAGGTCAACAGATCACAGAATGCCTCCAGATGTGCTTCGGAAATTACTACTGGTCTCCCAGGAATCGATCAAAGGGTAGACAGTTTGAGACATTATTCCCTTGGAGAAAAGACCGCATGGTGCTGTTGTATTCAATCCCGATGCAATTTCTGCTTTTCATCAACACTCTGAAGGTCCAAAGGTTAAAGAATGCCTAAAGATGTGCTTCGGAAACTACTACTGGTCTTCCAGGAATAGATCAAAGCGTAGACAGTTTGAGACATTACTCCTATGCATAAAAGTCCGCATGGCGCGTATTGTTTTCAATCCCAATGCAATTTCTGCGTTTCATTAACACTCTGAAGGTCCACCTGTTAACGAATGCCTCCAGATGTGGTTCGGAAACTACTACTGGTCTTCCAGTTAACGATCAGAGCGTAGACAGTTTGAGACATTACTCACATGGAGAAAAGTCCGCATGGATTCTGGTTTATTCAATCCCGATGCAATTTCTGTGTTTCATCAACACTCTGAAGGTTCACAGATTTCAGAATGTCTAAATTTGTGCTTCGGAAACTACTACTAGTCTTTCAGTGAATGATCAATGCATATACAGTTTGAGACATTCCTCCCATGGAGAAAAGTCCGCATGGTGCATGTTGTATTCAATCCCGTTGCAATTTCTGTGTTTCATCAACACTCTGAAGGTCCACAGATTACAGAATGCCTCCAGATGTGCTTCGGACACTAATGCTGGTCTTCCAGGGATCGATCAAAGCGTAGACAGGGTGAGACATTACTGCCATGGAGAAATGTCTGCATGATGCCTGTTGTATTCAATCCCGATGCAATTTCTGTGTTTCATCAACACTCTGATTTTCCACAGATTACAGAATGCGTCCAGATGTGCATCGGAAACTAGTACAGGTCATCCAGGGAGCGATCAAAGCGTATACAGTATGAGACATTACTCCCATGGAGAAAAGTCCGCGGGGTGCCTGTTGTATTCAATCCCGATGCAATTTCTATGTTTCATCACAACTCAGAAGGATCACAGATTACAGAATGCCTCCAGATGTGCTACAGAAACTACTACTGGTCTTTCAGAGAACGATCAAAGCGTAGACAGTTTGAGACATTACTCCCATGGACATAAGTCCGCATGGTGCCTGTTGTATTCAATCCCGATGAAATTCCTGTGTTTCATCAACACTCAGAAGGCCCACAGATTACAGAATGCCTCCAGATGTGCTTCGGAAACGACTACTGGTCTTTCAGTGAAAGATAAAAGCATAGACTGTGACTTCTGAAATTTTCCCGGCCTATTTGTTCTGCTAATAATTTCCGGGTATGCAGCCGGATCCCGTCGACATTCTGCCACGATATTTCGGCCCAGAGACGTCCGGCCATCATCAGGTGAGTACACAACTACTGAAGAGCCCAGGTGCACTCGCGGTATTTATACCGATTCTCGCGCACGTGTTGACATGCGCGGCATAGCCGAGTTGTACGTGCTGCCCTCGGTGGTGAAAGTAAAAGATCATCTAGTCATTGAGTATCGAATGACGGTAACTATTCCGCTGTGAATGTATAATTTTAATAACAGGATTCCAAGTTTTATCCAGTTGAAAGCCGTTGTCACGATTTATAAGATTATCCGCAAGACGTATTTCCACTGATTCCTTGATTACGGAATCCCAAAATCCGAAAACCGGAGCTAAAATTTTTGTTCCATTGTATTCCATTGAATGTCCCAATGAAATACAGTGCTCTGCTACTGCCGATTTTGACGGTTGCCGCAGACGGGTGTATCTTTCATGTTCTGTACATCGTTCATGGACAGTTCTTGTCGTCTGGCCATTCTCTTTAAAAACCTTCTCTAAGTGTTCTAATTCTGCGTGGAGGTTTTCATCGTCCGATATTACATGCGCTCGATGTATTAATGTACTGAGAACACCGGCTGTTTGTGCTGTATGGTGGCAGCTTGACGCCTGGAGATACAGATCTGTGTGAGTCGGTTTCCTGTACACAGAATGTCCTAATGACCCATCAATTTTACGGCATACTAGCACGTCTATAAATGGTAAAGTACCATCTTTTTCAATCTCCATCGTGAATTTGATGTTCTCATGTAAAGAGTTTAAATGATGAAGGAATTTCTCCAGTTCCTGTCTGCCATGAGGCCATACAACAAAAGTATCATCTACGTACCGCCAGAAGACCGTAGGCTTTAAGACAGCAGACTCAAGTGCTTTCTCCTCAAAGTCCTCCATAAAGAGATTAGCTACCACAGGGGACAAAGTTCTCCCCATGGCGACGCCGTCTGTTTGTTCAATGAATTCGTCATTGAATAGAAAGTACGTTGAGGAGAGTATATGTTCAAACAAGGCCGTCATTTCTGCACTGAATAAGTTACCAATAAGATGTAACGATTGCATGAAAGGCACTTTGGTAAATAGTGAGATCACATCAAAGCTGACTAATAAATCTGTTTAAGGAGGACTTTGAGGAGAAAGCACTTGAGTCTGCTGTCTTAAAGCCTACGGTCTTCTGGCGGTACGTAGATGATACTTTTGTTGTATGGCCTCATGGCAGACAGGAACTGGAGAAATTCCTTCATCATTTAAACTCTTTACATGAGAACATCAAATTCACGATGGAGATTGAAAAAGATGGCACTTTACCATTTCTAGACGTGCTAGTATGCCGTAAAAATGATGGGTCATTAGGACATTCTGTGTACAGGAAACCGACTCACACAGATCTGTATCTCCAGGCGTCAAGCTGCCACCACCCAGCACAAACAGCCGGTGTTCTCAGTACCTTAATACATCGAGCGCATGTAATATCGGACGATGAAAACCTCCACGCAGAATTAGAACACTTAGAGAAGGTTTTTAAAGAGAATGGCTACACTTCACGCCAAATAAGAAAAGCCATGCGCAACTGTCATAACAAGAAGCAGCGCACTGAGGACGATGATGACGACTTTAAATCAACTGCGTTTCTTCCATACGCCGGTAATGTGTCGTCGAAAATAGGCCGATTACTGAAGAAGAATAAAATCAAGGTTATCTTCCGTCCACCAGCAAAGAACCGGGCCCTGGTTGGATCCGTTAAAGGCGATTTACAACTGAAGAAAGCAGGCGTCTACAAAATTCCCTGTGAATGTGGCTCTGCATATATTGGCCAGACGACAAGAACTGTCCATGAACGATGTACAGAACATGAAAGATACACCCGTCTGCGGCAACCGTCAAAATCGGCAGTAGCAGAGCACTGTATTTCATTGGGACATTCAATGGAATACAATGGAACAAAAATTTTAGCTCCGGTTTCCGGATTTTGGGATTCCGTAATCAAGGAATCAGTGGAAATACGTCTTGCCGATAATCTTATAAATCGTGACAACGGCTTTCAACTGGATAAAACTTGGAATCCTGTTATTAAAATTATACATTCACAGCGGAATAGACAGCGTCATTCGATACTCAATGACTAGATGATCTTTTACTTTCAACACCGAGGGCAGCACGTACAACTTGGCTATGCCGCGCATGTCAACACGTGCGCGAGAATCGGTATAAATACCGCGAGTGCACCTGGGCTCTTCAGTAGTTGTGTACTCACCTGATGATGGCCGGACGTCTCTGGGCCGAAATATCGTGGCAGAATGTCGACGGGATCCGGCTGCATACCCGGAAATTATTAGAAGAACAAATAGGCCGGGAAAATTTCAGAAGTCACATCAAATACCTTTACGGGGAGGAGATGGTTCAGGATATCCACGTACTGGATAAATTACGTGAGAAAAGAGCCAGGTTGCTGTGTTCACTAAATTTTTTACTGAAATGTAGAAACAATAACTTGATTCCAACTTTCGCCAGATTTGTTCATTTTATTAATAGTGTGGCCGCCAACAATATAAAACGCAAGGCGAGTCTGGCTTTATTAAGAGAACGAATCCGTTATACGCGTCGTGAACGACTGTTCTCTACCTGAACAAATTATCAAGAGATTGAGACCACACAATGCAGTACCACGAAGACTCTACGGTCTTCCCAAGATACACAAGGATGGTGCCCCACTACGATTAATAGTGAGCAATATTGGTGCTGCCACCTATTCTACAGCAAAATATCTGGCCTCACTACTAAAGCCGTATGTGGGTAAGTGTTGCCACCATATACGTAATTCCGAGGATTCTGTCGGTCGCTTGAAGGAAGTTAAGCTTAGCAGCTCGGATTTATTAGTCAGCTTTGATGTGGTCTCACTATTTACCAAAGTGCCTTTAATGCAATCGTTACATCTTATTGGTAACTTATTCAGTGCAGAAATGACGGCCTTGTTTGAACATATACTCTCCTCAACGTACTTTCTATTCAATGACGAATTCTTTGAACATACAGACGGCGTCGCCATGGGGAGCCCTTTGTCCCCTGTGGTAGCTAATCTCTTTATGGAGGACTTTGAGGAGAAAGCACTTGAGTCTGCTGTCTTAAAGCCTACGGTCTTCTGGCGGTACGTAGATGATACTTTTGTTGTATGGCCTCATGGCAGACAGGAACTGGAGAAATTCCTTCATCATTTAAACTCTTTACATGAGAACATCAAATTCACGATGGAGATTGAAAAAGATGGCACTTTACCATTTATAGACGTGCTAGTATGCCGTAAAATTGATGGGTCATTAGGACATTCTGTGTACAGGAAACCGACTCACACAGATCTGTATCTCCAGGCGTCAAGCTGCCACCACCCAGCACAAACAGCCGGTGTTCTCAGTACCTTAATACATCGAGCGCATGTAATATCGGACGATGAAAACCTCCACGCAGAATTAGAACACTTAGAGAAGGTTTTTAAAGAGAATGGCTACACTTCACGCCAAATAAGAAAAGCCATGCGCAACTGTCATAACAAGAAGCAGCGCACTGAGGACGATGATGACGACTTTAAATCAACTGCGTTTCTTCCATACGCCGGGAATGTGTCGTCGAAAATAGGCCGAATACTGAAGAAGAATAAAGTCAAGGTTATCTTCCGTCCACCAGCAAAGAACCGGGCCCTGGTTGGATCCGTTAAAGACGATTTACAACTGAAGAAAGCAGGCGTCTACAAAATTCCCTGTGAATGTGGCTCTGCATATATTGGCCAGACGACAAGAACTGTCCATGAACGATGTACAGAACATGAAAGATACACCCGTCTGCGGCAACCGTCAAAATTGGCAGTAGCAGAGCACTGTATTTCATTGGGACATTCAATGGAATACAATGGAACAAAAATTTTAGCTCCGGTTTCCGGATTTTGGGGTTCCGTAATCAAGGAATCAGTGGAAATACGTCTTGCCGATAATCTTATAAATCGTGACAACGGCTTTCAACTGGATAAAACTTGGAATCCTGTTATTAAAATTATACATTTACAGCGGAATAGACAGCGTCATTCAATACTCAATGACTAGATGATCTTTTACTTTCACCACCGAGGGCAGCACGTACAACTCGGCTATGCCGCGCATGTCAACACGTGCGCGAGAATCGGTATAAATACCGCGAGTGCACCTGGGCTCTTCAGTAGTTGTGTACTCACCTGATGATGGCCGGACGTCTCTGGGCCGAAATATCGTGGCAGAATGTCGACGGGATCCGGCTGCATACCCGGAAATTATTAGAAGAAAAAAAAAAAAGCATAGACTGTTTGAGACATTACTCCCATGGAGAAAAGTCCGCATGGTGCATGTTGTATTCAATCCCGATGCAATTTCTGTGTTTAATCAACATTCTGAAGGTCCACAGATTACAGAATGCCTCCAGATGAGCTTCGGTAACTACTACTGGTCTTCCAGAAATCGACCAAAGCGTAGACAGTTTGAGACATTACTCCCAAGGAGAAAAGTCCGCATAGTGCCTGTTTATTTAATCCCGATGTAATATATGTATTTCATCAACATTCTGAAGGTCAACAGATCACAGAATGCCTCCAGATGTGCTTCGGAAACTACTACTGGTCTTCCGGAAATCGATCAAAGCGTAGACAGTTTGAGATATTTCTCCCATGGGGAAAAGTCCGCATGGTGCCTGTTGTATTCAATCCCGATGCTATTTCTGTGTTTCATCAACACTCTGATATTCCACAGATTACCGAATGCCTCCAGATGTGCTTCGGAAACTACTACTGGTCTTCCAGTTAACGATCAAAGCGTAGACAGTTTGAGACATTACTCTTATGGAGAAAAGTCCGCATGGATTCTGGTTTATTCAATACCGATGCAATTTCTGTGTTTCATCAACACTCTGAAGGTACACAGATTACGGAATGTCTCCAGATGTGCTTCGGAAACGTCTAGTGGTCTTCTACAAATCGATCAAAGCACTTACAATTTGAGACATTACTGCAAAGGAGAAAAGTCCGCATGGTGCGTGCTGCATTCAATCCCGATGCAATTTCTGTGTTTCATCAACACTCTGATGGTCCACAGATTACAGAGTGCCTCAAGATGCTCTTCGGAAACTACTACTGGCCTTCCAGGGAAAAATAAATTTTAGATAGTTTGAGACATTACTCCCATGGAGAAAAGTCCGCATGGTGCATGTTGTATTCAATCCCGATGCAATTTCTGTGTTTAGTCAACACTCTGATGGTCCACAGATTACAGAAAGCTTCCACATGAGCTTCGGAAACTACTACTGGTCTTCCAGAAATCGACCAAAAACGTAGACAGTTTGAGACATTACTCCCAAGAAAAGTCCGCATAGTTCCTGTTTATTCAATCCCGATATAATATATGTATTTCATCAACACTCTGAAGGTCAACAGATCACAGAATGCCTCCAGATCTGCTTCGGAAATTACTACTGGTCTCCCAAGAATCGATCAAAGGGTAGACAGTTTGAGACATTACTCCCTTGGAGAAAATACCGCATGGTGCTGTTGTATTCAATCCCGATGCAATTTCTACTTTTCATCAACACTCTGAAGGTCCACAGATTACAGAATGCCTCCAGATGTGCTTCGGACACTTATGCTGGTCTTCCAGGGGTCGATCAAAGCGTAGACAGGGTGAGACATTACTGCCATGGAGAAAAGTCTGCATGGTGCCAGTTTTATTTAATCGCGATGCATTTCTGTGGTTCATCAACACTGTGAAGATCAACAGATTACAGAATGCCTCCCGATGTGCTTTGGAAACTACTACAGGTCTTCTACAAATCGATCAAAGCATAGACAATTTGAAACATTACTCCCAAAGAGAAAAGTCCGCATGGTGAATGTTGTATTCAATCACGATGCAATTTCTGTGTTTCATCAACACTCTGAAGGTCCACAGGTTACACAATGACTCCAGATGTGCTTCGTAAACTACTACTGGTCTTCCAGGGAACGATCAAAACGTAGACAGGGTGAGACATTACTGTCATGGAGAAAAGTCTGCATGATGCCTGTTGTATTCAATCCCGATGCAATATCTGTGTTTCATCAACACTCTGAAGCTCCACAGATTACAGAATGCCTCCAGATGTGCTTCGGAACTACTACTGGTCTTCCAGGGAACGATCAAAGCGTAAAAAGAGTGTGACATTACTGCCATGGAGAAAACTCTGCATGATGCCTGTTGTATTCAATCCCGATGCAATTTCTGTGTTTCATCAGCACTCTGAATTTTCCACAGATTACAGAACGCCTCCAGATGTGCTTCGGAAACTACCACTGGTCTTCCAGGGAACGATCAAAGCGTTGACAGTTTGAGACATTACTCCCATGGAGAAAAGTCCGCATGGTGCCAGGTTAATTCAATCCCGATGCAACTTCTGTGTTTCATCAAAACTCTGATTTTCCACAGATTACAGAATGCCTCCAGATGTGCTTCGGACACTACTACTGGTCTTCCAGTTAACGATAAAAGCGTAGACGGTTTGAGACAATACTCCCATGGAGAAAATTCCGCATGTTGCCTGTTGTATTCAATCCTGATGCTATTTCTGTTTTTCATCTACACTCTGAAAGTCCACAGATTAGAGAATGCCTCGAGATGTGCTTCAGAAACTACTACTGGTCTTCCAGGAATAGATCAAAGCGTAGACAGTGTGAGACATTAATCCCTTGGAGGAAAATCCGCAAGGTGTCCGTTGTATTCAATGCCAAAGCAATTTCTGTGTTTCATCAACACTCCGAAAGTCCACAGATTACAGAATGCCTCCAGATGTGCTTCGTAAACTACTACTGGTCTTCCAGGAATAGATTAAATCGTAGACAGTTTGAGACATTACTCCAATGCAGAAAAGTCCGCATGGTGCCTGTTGTTTTCATCCCAATGCTATTTCTGCGTTTCACTAACACTCTGAAGGTCCACGGATTACAGAATGCCTCCAGATGTGCTTCAGAAATTACTACTGGTGTGACAGGGAACGATCAAAGCGTAGACAGTTTGAGACATTACTCCCAGGGAGAAAAGTCCGCATGGTGTCTGTTGTATTCAATCCCGATGCAATTTTTGTGTTTCATCAACACTCTGAAGGTCCACAGATCACCGAATGCCTCCTGATGTGCTTCGGAATGCACTACTGGTCTTCCAGGGAATTATCAAAGCGCAGACATGTTGCGACATTATTCCCATGTAGAAAAGTCAGCATGGTGCCTGTTGTATTCAATCGCAATGCAGTTTCTGTGTTTCATCAACTATCAGAAGGCCTACAGATTACAGAATGCCTCCAGATGTGCTTCGGAAACTGCTACTGGTCTTCCAGGAATCGATCAAAGCGTAGACAGTTTGAGACATTACTCCCATGGAGAAAGTCCGCATGTTGCCTGATGTATTCAATCCCGATGCAATTTCTGCGCTTAATCAACACTCTGAAGGTCCACAGATTACAGAATGCCTCCAGATGTGCTTCGGACACTACTGCTTGTCTTCCAGGGAACTATCAAAGCGTAGACAGTTTGAGAAATTTCTCCCATGGAGAAAAGTCCGCATGGTGCCAGTTGTATTCAATCCCGATGCAATTTCTATGTTTCATCAACACTCTGAAGGTCCACAGGTTACACAATGCCTCCAGATGTGCATCGTAAACTACTACTGGTCTTCCAGGGAACGATCAAAGCGTAGAAAGAGTGTGAAATTACTGCCATGGAGAAAAGTCTGCATGATGTCTGTTGTATTCAATCCCGATGCAATTTCTGTGTTTCATCAACACTCTGATTTTCCACAGATTAAAGAACGCCTCCAGATGTGCTTCGGAAACTACCACTGGTCTTACAGGGAACGATTAAATTGTAGACAGTTTGAGACATTACTCCAATGCAGAAAAGTCCGCATGGTGCCTGTTGCTTTCATCCCAATGCTATTTCTGCGTTTTATTAACACTCTGAAAGTCCACAGATTAAAGAATGCCTCCTGATGTGCTTAGGAAGCTACTACTGGTCTTCCAGGGAACGATCATATCGTATACAGTGTGAGACATTACTCCTATGGAGAAAAGTCTGCGTGGTGGCAGTTTTATTCAATCCCGATGCATTTCTGTGTTTAATCAACAATCCGAAGGTCAACAGTAACAGAATGATTCCCGATGTGCTTCGGAAACTACTACTGGTCTTCTACAAATCGATCAAAGCATAGACAATTTGAGACATTACTAATTAAGAGAAATGTCCTCATTGTACCTGTTGTATTCAATGCCGAAGCAATTTCTGTGTTTCATCTACACTCTGATGGTCCACAGATTACAGAACGCCTCACGATGTGCTTCGGAAACTACTACTAGCCTTCCAGGGAACAATAAATCGTAGATATTTTGAGACATTACTCAAAGGGAGAAAAGTCCGAATGGTGCTTGTTGTATTCAATCCCGATGCAATTTTTGTGTTACATCAACACTCTGAAGGTCCACAGATTACGGAATGCCTCCAGATGTGCTTCGGAAGCTCTTACTGGTCTTCCAGAAACCGACCAATTCGTAGACAGTTTGAGACATTACTCCCAAAGAGAAAAGTACGCATAGTGCCTGTTTATTCAATCCCGATATAATATCTGTGTTTCATCAACACTCTGAAGGTCCACAGATCACAGAATGCCTCCAGATGTGCTTCGGAAACTACTACTGGTCTTCCAGGGAATTATCAAAGCGTAAACATGTTGCGACATTATTCCCATGGAGAAAAGTCCGAATGGTGCCAGTTGTATTCAATCCCAATGCAATTTCTGTGTTTCATCAATTCTCAGAAGGCACACAGATTACAGAATGCCTCCAGATGTGCTTCAGACATTACTGCTGGTCTTCCAGGGAACGATCAAAGCTTAGACAGTTTGAGACATTACTCCCATGGAGAAAAGGCCGCATGGTCCCTGTTGTATTCAAACAAGATGCATTTGCTGTGTTTTATCAACACTCTGAAGATCCACAGATTACAGAATGCATCCAGATGTGTTTCAGAAACTACTACTGGTCTTCCAGGAATCGATCAAATCGTAGAAAGTTTCAGACATTACTCCCATGGAGAAAAGGCCGCATGGTGCCTGTTGTATTCAATCCCGATGGAATTTCTGTGTTTCATCATTACTCTGAAGGTCCACGGATTACGGAATGCTTCCAGATGTGCTTCGGAAACTACTACTGGTCTTCCAGGGAGCGATCAACACGTAGACAGTGTGAGACATAAGTGCCATGGAGAAAAGTCCGCAAGGTGCCCGTTGTATTCAATCCCGCTTCAAATTCTGTGTTTCATCAACACTCTGATGTTCCACAGATTTCAGAATGCCTGCAGATGTGCTTCGGAAACTACTACTGGTCATCCAGAGAACGATCAATGCGTAGACAGCTTGTGACATTATTCTAATGGAGAAAACTAGGCATGGTGCCTGTTGTATTCAATTCCAGTGCAATTTCTGTGTTTCGTCAACAGTCTGATGGTTCACAGATTACAGATTGCCTCCAGATGTGCCTCGGAAGCTATTACTGGACTTCCAGGGAACGATCAAAACGTAGATAGTTTAAGACTTTACTCCCATGGAGAAAAGTCCGCATGGTGCCTGTTGTGTTCAATCCCGATGCAATTTCTTTATTTCTTCAACACTTTGAAGGTCCACAGATTACAGAATGCCTCCAGATGTGCTTCTGAAACTACTAGTGGACTTCCAGAGAACGATAAAGCGTAGACAGTTTTAGACATTACCCCCATGGAGAAAAGTCCGCATGGTGCCTGTTGTATTCAATCCCGATGGAATTTCTGTATTTCTTCAACACTCTGAAGGTCCAGAGATTACAGAAAGCCTCCAGATGTGCTCCGGAAGCTGCTACTGGTCTTCCAGGAATAGATCACAGCGTAGATAGTTTGAGACATTTCTCCAATGGAGAGAGGGCCGCATGTTGCCTGTTGCAATCAAACCCGATGCAAAATCTGTGTTTAACCAACACTCTGATAGTCCACAGTTTACAGAATGCCTCTAGATGCGCTGTGGAAACTACTACTGGTCTTCCAGGGAACGATCAAAGCGTAGAAAGTTTCAGACATTCTTCCCATTGTGAAAAGTCCGCATGGTGCATGTTGTATTCAATCCTTATGCAATTTCTGTATTTCATTAACACTCTGAAGGTCCACAGATTACAAAATGCCTCCAGATGTGCTCCGGAAACTACTACTAGTCTACCAGAAATTGATCAAAGTGTAGACAGTTCGAGACAATACTCCCAAAGAGATAAGTCCGCACGGTGAATGTTGTGTTCAACACCGATGCAATTTCTGTGTTTCATCAACACTCTGAAGGTCCTCTGTTTACATAATGCTTACAGATGTGCTTCAGAAACTGGTACTGGTCTTCCAGAAATCGATCAAAGCGTAGACAGTTTGAGACATTACTCCCATGGAGAAAAAACCACATGGTGCCTGTTGTATTCAATCCCGATGCAATCTCTGTATTTCATCAACACTCTGAAGGTCCACAGATTACAGAATGCCTCCAGATGTGCTTCAGAAACTACTACTGGTCTTCCAGGAATAGATCAAAGCGTAGACAGTTTGAGAAATTACTCCCATGGAGAAAAGTCCACATGGTGCCTGCTGTATTCAATCCCGATGCAATTTCAGTGTTTCATCAAGACTCTGAAGGTCCACAGATTACAGAATGCCTCCTGATGTGCTTAGGAAACTACTACTGGCCTTCCAAGGAACGATAAAATCGTATACAGTGTAAGACATTACTCACATGGAGAAAAGTCTGCGTGATGCCAGTTTTATTCAATCCCGATGCTATTCTGTGTTTCATCAACACTCAGAAGGTCAACAGATAACAGAATGTCACCCGATGTGCTTCGGAAACTACTACTGGTCTTCCAGGGAACGATCAAAGCGTAGACCATTTGAGACAGTACTGCCATGGAGAAAAGTCCTCATGGTGCCTGTTTTATTCAATCCCGATGCAATTTCTGTGTTTCTTCAACACTCAGAAGGTCCAAGGATAACAGAAGGCCCCCAAATGTGCTTCGGAAGCTACTACTGGTCTTCCAGGAATCGATCAAAGCGTAGACAATTTGAGACATTTCTCCCATGGAGAGAATGCCGCATGTTACCTGTTGTATTCAAACCCGATGCAAAATCTGTGTTTCACCAACACTCTGATGCACCACAGATTACAGAATGCCTCTAGATGCGCTGTGGAAACTACTACTGGTCTTCCAGGGAACGATCAATGCGTAGATAGTTTGAGACATTATTCTAATGGAGAAAACTAAGCATGGTGCCTGTTGTATTCAATCAGAGTGCAATTTCTGTGTTTCATCAACACTCTGATTGTTCACAGATTACAGATTGCCTCCAGATGTGATTCGGAAGCTATTACTGGCCTTCCAGGGAACGATCAAAACGTAGACAGTTTAAGACATTACTCCCATGGGGAAAAGTCCGCATGGTGCCTGTTGTGTTCAATCCCGATGCAATTTCAGTATTTCTTAAACACTTTGATGGTCCACAGATTACAGAATGCCTCCAGATGTGGTTCTGAAACTACTAGTGGACTTCCAGAGAACGATAAAGCGTAGACAGTTTTAGACATTACTCCCATGCAGAAAACTCCGCATGGTGCCTGTTGTATTCAATCCCGATGGAATTTCAGTATTTCTTCAACACTCTGAAGGTCCACAGATTACAGAATGCCTCCAGATGTGCTTCGGAAACTACTACTGGACTTCTAGAAATCGATCAATGCGTAGACAATTTGAGACTTTACTAACTAGTAGGAAAGTACGCATTGTGCCTGTTGTATTCGATCCCGATCCAATTTCTGTGTTTCATGAACACTCTGATGGGCCACAGATTACAGAATGCCTCCAGATGTGCTTCAGAAACTACGACTGGTCTACCAGAAATCGATCAAAGTGTAGACAGTTTGAGACAATACTACCAAAGAGATAAGTCCGCACGGTGAATGTTGTTTTCAACACCGATGCAATTTCTGTGTTTCTTCAACACTCTAAAGGTCCTCTGTTTAGATAATGCTTACACATGTGTTTCAGAAACTAGTACTGGTCTTCAAGAAATCGATCAAAGCGTAGACAGTTTGAGACATTACTACCCATGGAGTAAAATCCACAAGGTGCCTGTTCTTTTCAATACCGATGCAATCTCTGTATTTCATCAACACTCTGAAGGTCCACAGATTATAGAATGCCTCCAGATGTGCTTCGGATACTACTACTGGTCTTCCAGGGAACGATCGAAACATAGCCAGTTTGAGACATTACTCCCAAGGAGAGAAGTCGGTATGATGACTGTTGTCTTCATTCCCAATGCCACTTCTGTGTTTCACAACACTCTGAGGGTCCACAGATTAACGAATGCCTCTACATGTGCTGCGGGAACTACTACTGGTCTTCCAGGAAACGATGAAAGCTAGACAGCTTGAGACATTACTCCCATGGAGAAAAGTCAGCATGGCGGTTTGTGTATTCAATCCCGATGCAATTGCTGTGTTTCATCAACACTCTGAAGGTCCACAGACTACAGAATGCCTCCTGATGTGCTTCGGAAACTACTACTGGTCTTCCAGGAATAGATCAAAGCGTAGACAGTTTGAGAAATTACTCCCATGGAGAAAAGTTCACATGGTGCCTGCTGTATTCAATCCCGATGCAATTTCAGTGTTTCATCAAGACTCTGAAGGTCCATAGATTACAGAATGCCTCCTGATGTGCTTAGGAAACTACTACTGGCCTTCCAGGGAACGATAAAATCGTATACAGTGTAAGACATTACTCACATGGAGAAAAGTCTGCGTGGTGCCAGTTTTATTCAATCCCGATGCATTTCTGTGTTTCGTCAACACTCTGAAGGTCAAAAGATTACAGAATGCCTCCCGATGTGCTTCGGAAACTACTACTGGTCTCCCAGGGAACGATCAAAGCGTAGACCATTTGAGACAGTACTGCCATGGAGAAAAGTCCTCATGGTGCCTGTTTTATTCAATCCCGATGTTTTTTCTGTGTTTCTTCAACACTCAGAAGGCGCAAGGATTACAGAAGGCCCACAAATGTGCTTCGGAAGCTACTACTGGTCTTCCAGGAATCGATCAAACCGTAGACAATTTCAGACATTTCTCACATGGAGAGAATGCCGCATGTTGCCTGTTGTATTCAAACCCGATGCAAAATCTGTGTTTCACCAACACTCTGATGGTCCACAGATTACAGAATGCCTCCAGATGCGCTGTGGAAACTACTACTGGTCTTCCAGGGAACGATCAATGCGTAGACAGTTTGAGACATTCTTCCCATTGTGAAAAGTCTGCATGGTGCCTGTTGTATTCAATCCCGCTGCAATTTCTGTCTTTCATCAACACTCTGAAGGTCCACAGATTTCAGAATGCCTCCAGATGTGCTTCGGAAACTACTACTGGTCATCCGGAGAACGATCAATGCGTAGAAATCTTGTGAAATTATTCTAATGGAGAAAACTAGGCATGGTGCCTGTTGTATTCAATCCCAGTGCAATTTCTGTGTTTCGTCAACAGTCTGATGGTTCACAGATTACAGATTGCCTCCAGATGTGCCTCGGAAGCTATTACTGGACTTCCAGGGAACGATCAAAACGTAGATAGTTTAAGACTTTACTCCCATGGAGAAAAGTCCGCATGGTGCCTGTTGTGTTCAATCCCGATGCAATTTCTTTATTTCTTCAACACTTTGAAGGTCCACAGATTACAGAATGCCTCCAGATGTGCTTCTGAAACTACTAGTGGACTTCCAGAGAACGATAAAGCGTAGACAGTTTTAGACATTACCCCCATGGAGAAAAGTCCGCATGGTGCCTGTTGTATTCAATCCCGATGGAATTTCTGTATTTCTTCAACACTCTGAAGGTCCAGAGATTACAGAAAGCCTCCAGATGTGCTCCGGAAGCTGCTACTGGTCTTCCAGGAATAGATCACAGCGTAGATAGTTTGAGACATTTCTCCAATGGAGAGAGGGCCGCATGTTGCCTGTTGCAATCAAACCCGATGCAAAATCTGTGTTTAACCAACACTCTGATAGTCCACAGTTTACAGAATGCCTCTAGATGCGCTGTGGAAACTACTACTGGTCTTCCAGGGAACGATCAAAGCGTAGAAAGTTTCAGACATTCTTCCCATTGTGAAAAGTCCGCATGGTGCATGTTGTATTCAATCCTTATGCAATTTCTGTATTTCATTAACACTCTGAAGGTCCACAGATTACAAAATGCCTCCAGATGTGCTCCGGAAACTACTACTAGTCTACCAGAAATTGATCAAAGTGTAGACAGTTCGAGACAATACTCCCAAAGAGATAAGTCCGCACGGTGAATGTTGTGTTCAACACCGATGCAATTTCTGTGTTTCATCAACACTCTGAAGGTCCTCTGTTTACATAATGCTTACAGATGTGCTTCAGAAACTGGTACTGGTCTTCCAGAAATCGATCAAAGCGTAGACAGTTTGAGACATTACTCCCATGGAGAAAAAACCACATGGTGCCTGTTGTATTCAATCCCGATGCAATCTCTGTATTTCATCAACACTCTGAAGGTCCACAGATTACAGAATGCCTCCAGATGTGCTTCAGAAACTACTACTGGTCTTCCAGGAATAGATCAAAGCGTAGACAGTTTGAGAAATTACTCCCATGGAGAAAAGTCCACATGGTGCCTGCTGTATTCAATCCCGATGCAATTTCAGTGTTTCATCAAGACTCTGAAGGTCCACAGATTACAGAATGCCTCCTGATGTGCTTAGGAAACTACTACTGGCCTTCCAAGGAACGATAAAATCGTATACAGTGTAAGACATTACTCACATGGAGAAAAGTCTGCGTGATGCCAGTTTTATTCAATCCCGATGCTATTCTGTGTTTCATCAACACTCAGAAGGTCAACAGATAACAGAATGTCACCCGATGTGCTTCGGAAACTACTACTGGTCTTCCAGGGAACGATCAAAGCGTAGACCATTTGAGACAGTACTGCCATGGAGAAAAGTCCTCATGGTGCCTGTTTTATTCAATCCCGATGCAATTTCTGTGTTTCTTCAACACTCAGAAGGTCCAAGGATAACAGAAGGCCCCCAAATGTGCTTCGGAAGCTACTACTGGTCTTCCAGGAATCGATCAAAGCGTAGACAATTTGAGACATTTCTCCCATGGAGAGAATGCCGCATGTTACCTGTTGTATTCAAACCCGATGCAAAATCTGTGTTTCACCAACACTCTGATGCACCACAGATTACAGAATGCCTCTAGATGCGCTGTGGAAACTACTACTGGTCTTCCAGGGAACGATCAATGCGTAGATAGTTTGAGACATTATTCTAATGGAGAAAACTAAGCATGGTGCCTGTTGTATTCAATCAGAGTGCAATTTCTGTGTTTCATCAACACTCTGATTGTTCACAGATTACAGATTGCCTCCAGATGTGATTCGGAAGCTATTACTGGCCTTCCAGGGAACGATCAAAACGTAGACAGTTTAAGACATTACTCCCATGGGGAAAAGTCCGCATGGTGCCTGTTGTGTTCAATCCCGATGCAATTTCAGTATTTCTTAAACACTTTGATGGTCCACAGATTACAGAATGCCTCCAGATGTGGTTCTGAAACTACTAGTGGACTTCCAGAGAACGATAAAGCGTAGACAGTTTTAGACATTACTCCCATGCAGAAAACTCCGCATGGTGCCTGTTGTATTCAATCCCGATGGAATTTCAGTATTTCTTCAACACTCTGAAGGTCCACAGATTACAGAATGCCTCCAGATGTGCTTCGGAAACTACTACTGGACTTCTAGAAATCGATCAATGCGTAGACAATTTGAGACTTTACTAACTAGTAGGAAAGTACGCATTGTGCCTGTTGTATTCGATCCCGATCCAATTTCTATGTTTCATGAACACTCTGATGGGCCACAGATTACAGAATGCCTCCAGATGTGCTTCAGAAACTACGACTGGTCTACCAGAAATCGATCAAAGTGTAGACAGTTTGAGACAATACTACCAAAGAGATAAGTCCGCACGGTGAATGTTGTTTTCAACACCGATGCAATTTCTGTGTTTCTTCAACACTCTAAAGGTCCTCTGTTTAGATAATGCTTACACATGTGTTTCAGAAACTAGTACTGGTCTTCAAGAAATCGATCAAAGCGTAGACAGTTTGAGACATTACTACCCATGGAGTAAAATCCACAAGGTGCCTGTTCTTTTCAATACCGATGCAATCTCTGTATTTCATCAACACTCTGAAGGTCCACAGATTATAGAATGCCTCCAGATGTGCTTCGGATACTACTACTGGTCTTCCAGGGAACGATCGAAACATAGCCAGTTTGAGACATTACTCCCAAGGAGAGAAGTCGGTATGATGACTGTTGTCTTCATTCCCAATGCCACTTCTGTGTTTCACAACACTCTGAGGGTCCACAGATTAACGAATGCCTCTACATGTGCTGCGGGAACTACTACTGGTCTTCCAGGAATCGATGAAAGCTAGACAGCTTGAGACATTACTCCCATGGAGAAAAGTCAGCATGGCGGTTTGTGTATTCAATCCCGATGCAATTGCTGTGTTTCATCAACACTCTGAAAGTCCACAGACTACAGAATGCCTCCTGATGTGCTTCGGAAACTACTACTGGTCTTCCAGGAATAGATCAAAGCGTAGACAGTTTGAGAAATTACTCCCATGGAGAAAAGTTCACATGGTGCCTGCTGTATTCAATCCCGATGCAATTTCAGTGTTTCATCAAGACTCTGAAGGTCCATAGATTACAGAATGCCTCCTGATGTGCTTAGGAAACTACTACTGGCCTTCCAGGGAACGATAAAATCGTATACAGTGTAAGACATTACTCACATGGAGAAAAGTCTGCGTGGTGCCAGTTTTATTCAATCCCGATGCATTTCTGTGTTTCGTCAACACTCTGAAGGTCAAAAGATTACAGAATGCCTCCCGATGTGCTTCGGAAACTACTACTGGTCTCCCAGGGAACGATCAAAGCGTAGACCATTTGAGACAGTACTGCCATGGAGAAAAGTCCTCATGGTGCCTGTTTTATTCAATCCCGATGTTTTTTCTGTGTTTCTTCAACACTCAGAAGGCGCAAGGATTACAGAAGGCCCACAAATGTGCTTCGGAAGCTACTACTGGTCTTCCAGGAATCGATCAAACCGTAGACAATTTCAGACATTTCTCACATGGAGAGAATGCCGCATGGTGCCTGTTGTATTCAATCCCGCTGCAATTTCTGTCTTTCATCAACACTCTGAAGGTCCACAGATTTCAGAATGCCTCCAGATGTGCTTCGGAAACTACTACTGGTCATCCGGAGAACGATCAATGCGTAGAAATCTTGTGAAATTATTCTAATGGAGAAAACTAGGCATGGTGCCTGTTGTATTCAATCCCAGTGCAATTTCTGTGTTTCATCAACACTCTGATGGTTCACAGATTACAGATTGCCTCCAGATGTGCTTCGGAAGCTATTACTTGCCTTCCAGGGAACGATCAAAACGTAGACAGTTTAAGACATTACTCCCATGAGGAAAAGTCCGCATGGTGCCTGTTGTGTTCAATCCCGATGCAATTTCTGTATTTCTTCAACACTTTGAAGGTCCACAGATTACAGTGTGCCTCGAGATGTGCTTCTGAAACTACTAGTGGACTTCCAGAGTACGATAAAACGTAGACAGTTTCAGACTTTACTCCCATGGAGAAAAGTCCGCATGGTGCGTGTTTTATTCAATCCCGATGGAATTTCTGTATTTCTTCAACACTCTGAAGGTCCACAGATTACAGAATGCCTCCAGATGTGCTTCGGAAACTACTACTGGACTTCTAGAAATCGATCAATGCGTGGACAATTTGAGACATTACTAACAAGGAGGAAAGTCCGCGTTGTGCCTGTTGTATTCGATCCCGATCTAATTTCTGTGTTTCATGAACACTCTGAAGGGCCACAGATTACAGAATGCCTCCAGATGTGCTTCAGAAACTACTACTGGTCTTCCAGGGAACGATCAAAGAGTAGACCAATTGAGACAGTACTGCCATGGAGAAAAGTGTTCATGGTGCCTGTTGTATTCAATCCCGATGCAATTACTGTATTTCATTAACACTCTGAAGGTCCACAGATTACAAAATTGCCTCCAGATGTGCTCCGGAAACTACTACTAGTCTACCAGAAATCGATCAAAGTGTAGACAGTTTGAGACAATACTCCCAAAGAGATAAGCCCGCACGGTGAATGTTGTGTTCAACAACGATGCAATTTCTGTGTTTCATCAACACTCTGAAGGTCCTCTGTTTAGATAATGCTTACAGATGTGCTTCAGAAACTAGTACTGGTCTTCCAGAAATCGATCAAAGCGTAGAGAGTTTGAGCCATTACTCCCACGGAGAAAAATCCACATGGTGCCTGTTGTATTCAATCCCGATGCAATCTCTGTATTTCATCAACACTCTGAAGGTCCACAGATTACAGAATGCCTCCAGATGTGCTGCGGGAACTACTACTGGTCTTCTAGGAATAGATCAAAGCGTAGACAGTTTGAGAAATTACTCCCATGGAGAAAAGTCCACATGGTGCCTGCTGTATTCAATCCCGATGCAATTTCAGTGTTTCACCAAGACTCTGAAAGTCCACAGATTACAGAATGCCTCCTGATGTGCTTAAGAAACTACTACTGGTCTTCCAGGGAACGATAAAATAGTATACAGTGTAAGACATTACTCACATGGAGGAAAGTCCGCGTGGTGCCAGTTTTATTGAATCCCGATGCATTTCTGTGTTACATCAACACTCTGAAGGTCAACAGATTACAGAATGCCTCCCGATGTGCTTCGGAAACTACTACTGGTCTTCCAGGGAACGATCAGAGCGTAAACCATTTGAGACAGTACTGCCATGGAGAAAAGTTCTCATGGTGCCTGTTTTATTCAATCCCGATGCAATTTCTGTGTTTCTTCAACACTCAGAAGGCCCACGGATTACAGAAGGCCCGCAAATGTGCTTCGGAAGCTACTACTGGTCTTCCAGGAATCGATCAAAGCGTAGGCAATTTGAGGCATTTCTCCCATGGAGAGAATGCAGCATGTTGCCTGTTGTATTCAAACCCGATGCAAAAACTGTGTTTCACTAACACTCTGATGGTCCACAGATTACAGAATGCCTGAAAATGTGCTTCGGGAACTACTACTGGTCTTCCAGGGATCCTCAAAAGCGTAGACAATTTGAGACATTACTCCCATGGAGATAAGTCTGCATGATGCCTGATTTACTCAATCCCGATGCAATTTCTGTGTTTCAACAACACTCTCAAGGTCCACAGATCAATCAATGCCTCCAGATGGGCTTTGGAAACTACTAGTGGTCTTCTAGAAATCGATCAAAGTATAGACAATTTTAGACATTACTCCCAAGAAGAAAAGTCCGCATGGTGCCTGTTGCATTCAATCCCAATGCAATTTCTGTGTTTCATCAACATTCTGAAGGTCCACAGATTACAGGATGCCTCCAGATGTGCCTCGGAAACTAGTACTAGTCTTCCAGAAATCGATCAAAGCGTAGACAGTTTGAGACATTACTAACAAGGAGGAAAGTCCGCATTGAGCCTGTTGTATTCGATCCCGATCCAATATCTTTGTTTCATGAACACTCTGAAGGGCCACAGATTACAGAATGCCTCCAGATGTGCTTCAGAAACTACTACTGGTCTTCCAGGGAACGATCAAAGTGTAGACCATTTGAGACATTACTGCCATGGAGAAAAGTCCTCATGGAGCCTGTTTTATTCAATCCCGATGCAATTTCTGTGTCTCTTGAACACTCAGAAGGCCCACGGATTACAGAAAGCCTCAGGATGTGCTCCGGAAGCTACTACTGGTCTTCCAGGAATAGATCTCAGCGTAGACAATTTGAGACATTTCTCCAATGGAGAGAAGGCCGCATGTTGGTTGTTGCATTCAAACCCGATGCAAAATCTGTGTTTAACCAACACTCTGATGGTCCACAGTTTACAGAATGCCTCTAGATGCGCTGTGGAAACTACTACTGGTCTCCCAGGGAACGATCAAAGCGTAGAAAGTTTCAGACATTCTTCCCATTGTGAAAAGTCCGCATGGTGCCTGTTGTATTCAATCCTTATGCACATTCTGTATTTCATTAACACTCTGAAGGTCCACAGATTACAAAATGCCTCCAGATGTGCTTCGGAAACTAATACTAGTCTACCAGAAATCGGTCAAAGTGTAGACAGTTTGAGACAATACTCCCAAAGAGATAAGTCCGCACGGTGAATGTTGTGTTCCACACCGATGCAATTTCTGTGTTTCATCAACACTCTGAAGGTCCTCTGTTTAGATAATGCTTACAGATGAGCTTCAGAAACTAGTACTGGTCTTCCAGAAATCGATCAAAGCGTAGACAGTTTGAGACATTACTCCCATGGAGAAAAATCCACATGGGGCCTGTTGTATTCAATCCCGATGCAATCTCTGTATTTCATCAACACTCTGAAAGTCCACAGATTACACAATGCCTCCAGATGTGCTTCGGAAACTACTACGGGTCTTCCAGGGAACGATCGAAACATAGACAGTTTGAGGCATTACTCCCAAGGAGAGAAGTCCGTAAGATGACTGTTGTATTCATTCCCAATGCAATTTCTGTGTTTCACAACACTCTGAAGGTCCTCAGATTAAAGAATGCCTCCAGATGTGCTGCGGAAACTACTACTGGTCTTCCAGGTATCGATCAAAGCTAGACAGTTTGAGACATTACTCCCATGGAGGAAATTCCGCATTGAGGCTTGTGTATTCAATCTCGATGCAATTGCTGTGTTTCATCAACACTCTGAAAGTCCACAGATTACAGAATGCCTCGAGATGTGCTTCGGAAACTACTACTGGTCTTACAGGAAGAGATCAAAGCGTAGACCATTTAAGACAGTACTGCCATGGAGAAAAGTCCTCATGGTGCCTGTTTTATTCAATCCCGATGCAATTTCTGTGTTTCTTCAACACTCAGAAGACCCACGGATTACAGAAGGCCTCCAAATGTGCTTCGGAAGCTACTACGGGTCTTCCAGGAATCCATCACAGCGTAGACAATTTGAGACATTTCTCCCATGGAGAGAATACCGCATGTTGCCTGTTGTATTTAAACCCGATGCAAAATCTGTGTTTCACCAACACTCTGATGGTCCACAGATTACAGAATGCCTCTAGATGCTCTGTGGAAACTACTACTGGTCTTTCAGTGAATTATCAAAACGTAGAAAGTTTGAGACATTACTCCCATGGAGGAAAGTCCGCATGGAGGCTTGTGTATTCAATCCCGATGCAATGTCTGAGTTTCAACAACACTCTGGAGGCCTAAAGATTACAGAACGCCTCCATATGTGTTTTGGAAGATACTACTGGTCTTTCAGGGAACGATCAAAGAGTAGACAGTTTCAGACATTACTCACATTGAGAGAAGTCCGCATAGTGGCTGTTGTATACAATCCCGATGCAATTTCTGTATTTCATTAACACTCGGAAAGTTCACAGATCACAAAATGCCTCCACATGAGCTTTGAAAGCTACTACTAGTCTTCCAGAAATCGATCAAAGCGTAGACAATTTAAGACATTACTCCCATGTAGAAAAGTCCGCATGGTGCCTGTTCTTTTCAATCCCAATGCTATTTCTGCGTTTCATTTACACTCTGAAGGTCCACAAATTAAAGAATGCTTCCAGATGTGCTTCGGAAACTACTACTGATCTTCCAGGAATAGATCAAAGCGTTGACAGTGTGAGACATTACTCCCATGCATCAAAGTCCGCATGGTGCCTGTTGTTTTCAATCCCAATGCAATTTCTGCGTTTCATCAACATTCTGAAGGTCCACAGATGACAGATTGCCTCCAAATGTGTTCCGGAATTTACTACTGGTCTTCCAGGGAATTATCAAAGCGTAGAAATGTTGCGACCTTATTCCCGTGGTGTAAAGTCCGCATGGTGCCTGTTGTATTCAATCCCAATGCAATTTCTGTGTTTCATCAACTCTCAGAAGGCCCACAGATTAGAGAATGCCTCCAGATGTGCTTCGGAAACTACTACTGGTCTTCCAGGAATCGATCAAAGCATAGACAGTTTGAGACATTACTCCCATGGACAAAAGCCCGTATGGTGCCTGTTGTATTCAATCCCGACGCAATATCTGTGTTTCATCAACATTCTGAAAGTCCACAGATTACGGAATGCCTCCATATGTGCTTCGGAATCTGCTACTTGTCTTCCAGGGAACGATCAAAGCGTAGACAGTTTGAGACATTACTCCCATGGAGAGAAGTCCGCATGGAGGCTTGTGTATTCAATCCCGACGCAATATCTGTGTTTCATCAACACTCTGATTTTCCACAGATTACAGAATGCCTCTAGATGTGATTCAAAAACTACTACTGGTCTTCCAAGGGACGATCAAAGCATAGACACTTATAGACATTACTCCCATGAAGATAAGTCCTAATGGTGCCAGATGTATACAACCCGATGCAATTTCTGCGTTTAACTAACACTCTGAAGGTCCACAGATTACAGGATGCCTCTAGATGTTCTTCGGACATTACTGCTGGTCTTCCAGGGAACGATCAAAGCGTAGACAGTTTGAGACATTACTCCCATGGAGAAAAGGCCGCATGGTGACTGTTGTATTCAATCCCGATGCAATATCTGTGTTTCATCATTACTCCGAAGGTCAACGGATTACGGAATGCTTCCAGATGTGCTTCGGAAATAACTACTGGTCTTCCAGGGAGCTATAAACGCGTAGACAGTGTGAGACATTACTGCCATGGACAAAAGCGGCAAGGTGCCCGTTGTATTCAATCCCATTGCAATTTCTGTGTTTCATCAACACTCTGAAGGTCCACAGATTACAGAATGCCTCCAGATGTGCTTCGGAAACTAGTACTAGTCTTCCAGAAATCGATCAAAGCGTAGCCAGTTTGAGACATTACTCCCAACAAGAAAAGTCCGCATGGTGACTGTTGTATTCAATCCCAATTCAATTTCTGTGTTTCACAACACTCTAAAGGTCCACAGAATAAAGAATGCCTCTAGAGGTGCTTCGTACTTTACTGCTGGTCTTCCAGGGAACGATCAAAGCGTAGACAGTTTGAGACATTACTCCCATGGAGAAAAGGCCGCATGGTGCATGTTGTATTCAATCCCGATGCAATTTCTGTGCTTCATCAACACTCTGAAGGTCCACAGCTTACAGAATGCCTGCAGATGTGCTTCGGAACTAGTACTAGTCTTCCAGAAACCGACCGAATCATAGACAGATTCAGACATTACTCCCGTGGAGAAAAGTCCTCATGGTGCTGGATGTATACAATCCCCATGCAATTTCTGCGTTTAACCAACACTCTGAAGGTCCACAGATTACAGAATGCCTACAGATGTGCTTCGGACATTACTGCTGGTCTTCCAGGGAACGATCAAAGCGTAGACAGTTTAAGACATTACTCCCATGGACAAAAGGAAGCATGAGGCCTGTTGTATTCAATCCCGATGCATTTGCTGTGTTTTATCGACACTGTGAAGGTCCACAGATTACAGAATGCATCCAGATGTGCTTCGGAAACTACTACTGGTCTTCCAGGAATCGATCAAAGCGTAGAAAGTTTCAGACATTACTCCCATGCAGAAAAGGCTGCATGGTGCCAGTTGTATTCAATCCCGATGCAATTTCTGTGTTTCATCATTACTCCGAATGTCCACGGATTACGGAATGCTTCCAGAAGTGCTTCGGAAACTACTACTGGTCTTACAGGGAGCGATCAAGGCCAAGACAGTGTGAGACATTACTGCCATGGAGAAGAGTCCGCAAGGTGCCCGTTGTATTCAATTCCGCTGCAATCTCTGTGTTTCATCAACACTCTGATTTCCACAGATTACAGAATGCCTCCAGATGTGCTTCGTTCACTACTGCTGCTCTTCCAGGGAACGATCAAAGCGTAGACAGTTTGAGACATTACTCCCATGTAGAAAAGTCCGCATGGTGCCTGTTCTATTCAATCCCGATGCAATTTTGTGTTTAATCAACACTCCGATGGTCCACAGATTACAGAATTCCTCCAGATGTGCTTCGGAAACTACTACTGGTCTTCCATGAATAGATCAAAGCGTATACAGTATGAGACATTACTCTAATGGAGAAAGGTCCGCATGGTGCCTGTTGTACTCAATCCCGTTGCAATTTCTGTGTTCAACAACACTCTGATGGTCCAAAGATTACAGAACGCCTCCAGATGTACTTTGAAAGCTACTACTGGTCTTCCAGGGAGCGATCAAAGTGTAGACAGTTTGAGACATTACTACCATGGAGAAAAGTCCGCAGGTGCCTGTTGTATTCAATCCCGATGCAATATCTATGTTTCATCAACACTCAGAAGGCCCACAGATTACAGAATGACTCCAGATGTGTTACGGAAACTACTACTGGTCTTCCAGAGAACGATCTAAGCGTAGACAGTTTGAGACATTACTGCCATGGAGAAAAGTCCGCATGGTGCATGTTGTTTGCAATCCCAATGCAATTTCTGTGTTTCATCAACACTCTAAAGGTCCAGATATTAAAGAATGCCTCCAGATGTGCTTTGGGATTTACTACTGGTCTTCCAGGAATCGATCAAAGTGTAGACATTTTGAGAAATTTCTCCCATGGAGAAAAGTCCGCATGGTGACTGTTGTATTCAATTCCAATTCAATTTCTGTGTTTCACAACACTCTGAAGGTCCACAGATTAAAGAATGCCTGAAGGTGTGCTTCGGAAACTACTACTGGTCTTCCAGGAATCGATCAAAGCTAGACAGTTTGAGAGATTACTCCCATGGAGGAAAGTCCGCATGGAGCTTGTTATATTCAATTCCGATGCAATTGCTGTGTTTCATCAACACTCTGAAGGTCCGCAGGTTACAGAATGCATCCAGATGTGCTTCGGAAACTACTACTGGTCTTTCAGTGAACGATCAAAGCATAGACAGTTTGAGACATTACTCCCATGGAGAAAAGTTGGTATGGTGCCTGTCGTATTCAATCCCGATGGAATTTCTGTGTTTCCTCAATACTCTGAAAGTCCACAGATTACAGAATGCCTCCTGATGTGCTTCGAAAACTGCTACTGGTCTTCCAGGGAACGATCAAAGCGTACACAGTTTGAGACATTACTCCCATGGAGAAAAGACCGCATCAACACTCTGAAGGTCCACAGGTTACAGAATGCCTCCAGATGTGCTTTGGAAAGTGCTACTGGTCTTCAAGGAACGATCAACGCGTAGACAGTTTGAGACATTACTCCCGTTGAGAAAAGTCTTCATGGTGCCTGTTGTATTCAATCATGATGCAATATCTGTGTTTTATTAACACTCTGAAGATACACAGATTACAGAATACCTCCAGATGTGCATCGGAAACTTCTACTGGTCTTCCAGGGGACGATCAAAGCGTAGAAAGTTTGAGACGTTTCTCCCATGGATAAAATTCCGCATGGTGCCTTTTGTATTCAATCCCGATGCAATTTCTGTGTTTCATCAACACTCTGGAGGTGAACAGAATACACAAAGCCTCCAGATGTGCTTCGGGATCTACTACTAGTCTTCCAGAAATCGATCAAAGTGTAAACAGTTTGAGACACTACTCCCAAGGAGAAAAGTCCGCATGGTGAATGTTGTATTTAATCCCGATGCAATTTCTGTTTTTCATCAACACTCTGAAGGTCCACAGATTACAGAATGCCTCCAGATGTGCTTCAGAAACTACTACTGTTCTTCCAGGAATCGGTAAAAGCATAGACAGTTTGAGACATTACTCCCATGGAAAAAAGTCCTCATGGTAGCTGTTGTATTCACTCCTGATGCAATTTCTGTGTTTCATCAACACTCTGAAGGTCCACAGATTACAGAATGCCTCCAGATGTGCTTCGGAAACTACTACTGGTCTTCCAGGAATCGATCAAAGCGTAGACAGTTTGAGACATTACTCCCATGGAGAAAACTCCGCATGGTGCCTGTTGTATTCAATCCCGATGCAATTTCTGTGTTTCATCAACACTCTGAAAGTCCACAGATTACAGAATGCCTCCAGATGTGCTTCGGAAACTACTACTGGTCTTCCAGGAATCGATCAAAGCGTAGACAGTTTGAGACATTACTCCCATGGAGAAAACTCCGCATGGTGCCTGTTGTATTCAATCCCGATGCAATTTCTGTGTTTCATCAACACTCTGAAAGTCCACAGATTACAGAATGCCTCCAGATGTGCTTCGGAAACTACTACTAGTCTTCCATAAATCGATGAAAGCGTAGACAGTTTGAGACAATACTCCCAAGGAGAAAAGCGCGCATGGTGAATGCACTTTACATCAAAAGAAACCTGTTTATGATTAATAAGGACAGAAATAACATCACCACCCGACTACTCACAATTGTCCAGCCAGGTTCCCTGCAACCCCCGGTAAATGTGGGCAAACTAAACAACACTCTATCGCATATCAAGAAATTTAATATTGAGGCCAGCTACTTAGAGGCACGCACACTGTACAAGTGAAATATAACTACTAAGCGGATTCTAAATACCTGGCACAAATCGGATACACAAAATACCATAGAAATCAAATATCCGAACGTCATATGGCGTACTGCATGGAAAAATCTTAGCCTCAAAATCCATTCAACAGGCGTGGCTTCCACTTGGTACAAGATAGTCAGCGACACTGTACCAACCAATGCAAAACTTTATCGGATAGGACTGTGTGCTATAAATCACTTCACTAAGTGTGGTTTCGTGGACACACTTCAACACAGATTCACGTGCAGAGGACAATTTCACAATTGGGTATGGATCAGGCGGAAGATTGCACTCCTCACCAAAAGTAATGGCCTCAATTATACACCACAAATGCTGTTACAGCCTGAAGTGATATTTTTTCCAAAAAGCAAAAATAACGCTGTCATGTGGCTCGTGGGTCACTACACACATTAGGTAATTGGAAGGAATGGGTCTGACATGTCAGTTGATTTCATCTTCTATATGGAATCCGCTTATTGGGAATCAAAAAAATACAGTGACCATAAAAAACACTACGGCAACATGTTGAATATAGTCTTCGATAGGACAGGCATAGGATTTCAACGAGCAGCACGATATAAACTATAAGGAAGTAACTAGCAAACAGTGGACTGTGTGACCTATTTTACTAATCTCTGAGAACTGAGTACGGCTTCTACAAGGTATTATGTACGAAAAAAAAACACAACAGAAAAAGGTAAAAAAATTACAACTTTCAAGAACCAAACAGGGCATATAAACAAAAACAAATAAAAAAAACATACAATAACATAAGGCCAAAACCACAATGTCCAAAGTAAAAACTTTGTTCCATGATATAAATAATATCAGAGGAGACAGACAAAAAGTCTGTGTAGTCCAATGTCGTGATGGGGGAGGGGTTCTGCGTCGTGACGCACTCGCAGTGCCGCGAAGAGGCCCCACTGCTTTTGCTGCGTGTCCGGATCCTGCCTTCATTGCGATCAACTTATTGAAAAGAGAGGTAAAAAAAAAAGGGGGTTAAGGCGTTGGATAGAAAAAAAGTGTTAGAGCACTGGTCAGTCTGTTAATAAAAAGAAAAAAAAATGGTTAGAGCGTAAAAAAAGGGGGTATGAATCCTAAAAAAAAATATGGATAAGGCATCGGTCTCCTAAACCTGCAAAAAATTTTTAAAAAAAGTGGCAGGGCACTGGTCTAGTAAACCAGGGGTCGTGAGTTCGATCCTCACAGGAGGCAGACGAATTTTGGATATCAGTTGGCGTCGTGGCCGTATAGCAAACAGTATCTGGGATGACGAACAATTAGCGATAGGCGTTTTATTAAGACTCTCAAATGTGATTAAGGCGAATGTCGCAGATAAAGCATTTACCAAAGCGGTACAGCATAAGGTGGCCGGTCCGAGTTGAGCTGCGGAAGAGGGCGGACGTTGTTGTTACGGCGCTCGCCCGCCTTTGTCTGACTCAGCCTGGAAATTCCGACTGCTGGTTTTTTCGTACGAGCCACCATCCCTGCTTGGGGGTCGTGTACTTGGTCTCCGACTTGCGCAAGCGCTCGGGCGTAAAGACGCAAATTGTCTTGTTGTCGCATCTTCAACGCTGCATACGATGCTTTTCGTGACACCAGACTAGCTGGGTCTAGGCTGTTAGCTAGGGTATTCGTGAGTCAGGGCCCCCTTCACGTGGGACCAGCCCGCGCTGACAGAGGCCAAGGCAGACTTTAAGACGTATCGCAGCCGACTGTCTGAGATTTCAGAAACGTCTTTTCTCCCACCCCCGCCAGCCGCGGCGCTCACTGGGGCACCCGTGGCCAGCACACATCATACAGAGCACACAGAACAACATACAGACGATGCACACAGACATGACTGCGTAATGGGCGATGAACGCAATAAAAAGAAACGTCCAATGGACTCCAACCAGTGTGAGGAGGTTTCTGACCCGAAAAGAAAGACTGACGACATCATATCGGACAGTGACTCTGACTTGGACTCCGATCCTGTGCGCCTGGTGGTTGACGAGGACGCCATGGACTCACAACCAACAGACGAAAAGATTGAGGCACAAGTTCGAACAGCGAACAGATTCAGTGCGCTAAGAGACGATGACGCGGGGGACCGACCGACTCCCGAGAAGACAACAGAAAAACGACCGCGAGTACCCCCGATCGTTGTGTATGACACAAAGAATTACATGAACATCCTCTCGGTAATAAAACCAAAACTAGAGGGGTCCATGAAGAAACACTCCAGAAGGGGGCGGGTCACGTACCAGTTCTCCCTTCCTCAAGACCATCATAAACTCGTAACTCTTCTGAGAAACGAAAAAATCCAGTATTATACCCAAGAAGTAACCCCCAATAAACCACTGAAAGTGGTAGTTAAAAAGCTCCTAGCCACTATGGACCCAACACTGGTCCATCAAGCTCTGCTGGAGCTTAACTTCGCAGTGTTGAAAGTAGCACAGATGGCTACGCTAGATGAAGGGGCAAAGGAAATAGGCCACAGCCAAATTTTCAAGTGCACCTCGAAAACACTGAGGAAGCCAAGAAAATCTACCAATTAAAGTCACTCCTACACTTACAGGTGAATGTAGAGTCATGCAGAACGCCAAATGGCCCGACACAGTGCCACAACTGCCAGGGCTTCCATCGTGGCGACAGGCACTGTAATCTTCGACCGAACTGCGTGAAATGTGGCAAAGACCACCAAACCAAAGACTGTACAAAGCCCTTCCAAACAACGCCGACCTGTGTGAACTGCAAAGGCCCACACACAGCTAATTTCTAAAAGTGCCCCACACGCTTGGCAATCATCCAGGCTAAACAGAATAAGGCACAGGCAAAGGCAGCCCAAAGCAAGCCACCCCCACCTCCAGCTCCAGCTGTGGATGCCAAGAACTATCCTCAAATGAAGAAAGGAAACTCACGACATCACCTCTCCAACCCCTGGGCTACGCAAAAGAACGCACAGCCAACTTCCTCTACAACAGCCACAGTAACACCTGAGGAACCACAAAATTGTACTGCTCCTACTGCCTCACCCGGATTAGGAGCTGATCTGAGGGACTTCCTAGGCCTCCTGTCCCAATTCAACATTCCGAAACTCCTACACACAATACATGAAACTGCAGCTAAACTCCGACAAGCTTCAGATCCAATCACAAAAATCAGTATCATCTTCTCCGCTGCGATACCATTCTTAGTCCATAATGAGGAGGTAAATATCATGAATTGGAATGCCAAGGCATTCTCGACCAAAGGAACGTCTTGCAGGAGTTCATTGACTCGCACAGGGTAGACATTGCCCTAATAACTGAGACACATCTGGAACCTAACACCACATTCCAAATTTGGAACTATACAGTCGTTAGAACGGGCAGACCAAACAGACCTGGAGGGGGCACGGCTGTGCTCATCAAAAACAGAATCGCTCATCGCCAAGTTCAACTGCCAAGACTACGCACAGCTGAGGCCACTGCCATAGAAGCCGAAGTAGAGGGTAGACTAATGCATATAGCGGCAGCCTACAACCCCCCAGGGACGCCAAACCTACAGACAAACGACCTAGACGTCATATTCGGCCAAGCAGACAGAATCATACTAGGTGGTGACCTCAATTCCAAACATGGCGACTGGCAGTGCAGAGGCACAAACACAAACGGCAGGGTACTACGCGCATACCTAAACGCACAAAGGTATATTACAATAATAGCACCAGATGTTCCGACCCATTATCCATACTATCCAAATCATAGGCCAGACACCCTCGATATCTACTTGTTAAAGAATATCAGACTCCAGACATCGGTCAGAGTCATCAACGACCCGGACTCTGATCACAATACTGTGATTCTTACCCTGGGAGGCGACCCCACAAGACAAGTAGATACGACAACGATACGGACATCACACACGAACTGGGAGAGGTACACCAGCTTGACAGAGCAAGAAACATCGCCTATAGCTCACCTTCAGTCTAGAAGGGACATTAACAAAGCTATAGGAGAGATAACTGAAGTCCTAACAGAGTGTGGCAAGAAAGCCACAGTTACCATCACACACACAACCTCCAGAACAGATCTCCCACAGCACATACAGGACCTCCTAGCTGAGAAGAGGTACTATAGGCACAGGTGGCAAAACTACAGAGACCCTGCCGACAGGGCACGGATGTACCGCCTGGCCAGGAGGGTCAAACAAGAACTTCGAACACACAGAAGTGACTGCTGCGAAGCTCTCTTATCAGAAATGGAGAGTACAGCAGACAAGTTTTGGAGGGTAATCAAAACAAGGAAAACAGGCATCACCTCGCTCCAGCCACTTCACGGGAGGAACGGCATAGTCTATGAGCCGCAAGAAAGGGCAGAGGCTATGGCCGATTCCCTAGAACTGCAGTTCAGAATGCCCACTACTAACGATTAGGAAAGTGACGACCGTGAAGAGCAGGTGATCGCTCGTGTTAACAGGTTCCCCAGGGCACCAGTAACAACTTCATTTACACCGGTAGGAGTGGAGGAAGTTAACATGATCATAAAAACGATAGGCAACAAGAAAGCAGGTGGACCAGACAAAGTCAGCCCACTGCACCTTAAATACCTCGCACCAAACGCTCTGGAATTCATCACGACGATACTGAATGCTTGCCTGGAGAGGAAGTACTCCCCACTCCCATGGAAGAAAGCGAAAGTAATTGCCATACCAAAGCCACAGAAGGACCATCTCTTTCCCCAAAATCACAGGCCAATGTAACTCCTGTGCTTTTTGGGGAAAGTCCTGGAAGGAATTATACTGAAAGAACTAAATAAATTCCTAAAAGAAGGTAATATAATCATTCCAGAGCAGTTTGGGTTCAGGCGAGAACACAGCACACTCCACCAGGCTATGAAATTAACGGAGTATATATGCAAGGCCAGGAATGTCAGGCATAGCACTGGCGCGGTCTTTGTCGACATAGAGAAAGCCTTCGACCGCGTCTGGCACTACGGCCTGATGTACAAACTTAATGGGTACGGTTGCCCAAAACACCTACCCCATATGCTAACTTCCTTCCTCCGAAACCGAACGTTCTATGTACACGTACCAGGAGCTGACAGCTCGACCAAACAGATAGAGGCTGGAGTGCCGAAAGGCTCCGTAATGGGCCCAGTCCTCTACTCTGTATATACAAACGACATACCTCAGCAACGGGGAGGTCAACTCTCCCTCTTTGCTGATGACACAGCTGTATACAGAAGTGGACGAAACCTGCACTTCATTGCTTGCAAACTACAAGAGCACCTTGAGATCATCCAGTAGTGGGCCAACCTATGGAAGATTACTATAAATAGCACAAAAACCCAGGCTATAATGTTCACTCATCGTAGGATGAGTCCTAATTTAATTGTTAGATTTAATGAAATAGATTTAGAATGGCAGGATAAGATTAAGTACTTAGGATTAGTACTCGACAAACGGATGACCTTCAAGCATCACATCAACCAAATTTGCAACAAGGGATCCCAGCTCATTTATCAATTGTATCCTCTCCTAAAAGGGGATGGCCTAACAGTTCGTGCAAAACTAAAGATGTACAAGACAATTGTATTACCAGGCATCTTATATGGATCGGAAGTCTGGTCACTGGCTAGCGACAAAAACCTGAAGAGAGTCAAATCAGTCCATAACAGATTCCTCCGACTGGCGATAAATGCACCCCGTTTCCAGTCAAACCGTAATCTATACAATCTCAGAAACTTCCCCCTCATCACCGACATCATTAAACAAAAATCAGAATCATTTTTCATCAAAGCCGCCGCCTCCGAATATCATCACATCCGGAACATTGGAATAAACCCAGAGCACCCCATCACCAAACTTCCAAAAATGACAATCACTCGCACATTTCATGGTTAAGCAATCTAGACCAATTCTACAGTTACACTACAAATGAAACACTCAAGATAACACCAAGCCATCAGTTTCGTTCATAACAAATATCAGACAGAAGGCAGGAGCTGAATTAAAGTCTCGGTACCTTAGAACCACAGGGGTCACTGAATCCATCCGACACACACACAGCATAAGGTGGGACGAGGCAGTCTGAATTATATTTTATAGATGTATTTCTCACATATCTCAGAGCATTTCACGGTCGTCGTCGTCGTCGTCGCCGCCGCCGCTTCTGCAGAAGTAGCAAATGGCCGTCGTAGCAAATGCGGCGAGGGACGCCCAGCCTTCGATTCCGAATGCACAAAGTGTGTGGTCTTGTTTCCCAGTCTATATTTGGTCGGTCTCGTAAGAGGTTGAATGTAACGAATGGGTGGGGAAGAGCAAGGGGCAGCGGCTGTGTACAACGAAAACACAATTCCTCAGGGGTGTGAGCGTTTCGAGATGAGTCTTATACAAGTTAAACTTGATCGTCAGTGACCGTGTGGCCTAATGGATAAGGCGTCGGACTTCGGATCGGAAGATTACAGGTTCGAATCCTGTCACGGTGGTGTTTGTCCAGTTGTGAAAAAGAAACATATCGTTTCAGTGTAGCACTTGAGCAGAACGAAACCGTGTGAATGTTGCTGTTGACTATTTTATGCATGGAGATGCTCTTGAGCTTGAAACACGTACAACAAGACCGGTGTTAACTAGCGAAATGGTCGGCAGAGTGCCGTCGCCGCGAGTTTTGACCTGTACTTGCACATCTAAAACAACGTTGGAAAGTAACTCGTTCGGTTTATGAGTCACATCAAGTATGTGTGTTAATTGTGACGAAACTAGCTCTGCAGGTTGTCATGCAATTCTTTTACCTCTCAGAAATGATTATGAAATAAAAGTGAACTACGTGACGAGTTTGACGTTACGAAAACATTAGGCAACATGGAGAGATTCTGTATGGGACCAATCAACCCAAACGAGTACTGTGTGACGTGCTAACCGGCACGTATTCACCGAGAGAGCGCGGCTAGCTCAGTCGGTAGAGCATGAGGCTCTTAATCCCACGGTCGTGGGTTCGAGCCCCACGATGGGCGCAACGGAATTTTGTTCCGCTGCAGATGTAAATTACCGTTTTTCTTATTAACGTGATGTAATGGAAATAGCAACTTTAAACTTTGCCTACGTCTCCGTCAGTCGCAAGGATACTGTATTTGAATGTGAAGGTGATTCTGTAGACATGTGTGAAAGACCTGTTCTGAAATGCAAGTTGTGTTGTTTGGAGAGCACATCGGTTACGTGTCAGATGTGTAGCCAAGCAGTAATGGGTCGCCATAGCTGCAAATATTAGTCGGTATTATGAAGTGTTGTCAGCTGAGGTCTGGTGATCCAGACGACCGTAATAACGAAGTAGGCAAAACTACCGCTAGGCCACGCCTCTTTGGCTCAGTGGCAGAGCACTGGTCTTGTAAACCATTGATCGTGACTTCGATCCTCAAAGAAGGCAGACAAATTATGGAAATCAGTTGCGCGTCGTGGCCGTATACCAAACAGTATCTTTGATGACGAACAATTAGCGACAGGCGTTTTATTAAGAATTACTCTCTGATATTATTAAGGCGAATGGCGCAGATAAAGCATTTGCCAAAGCGGTACAGCATAAGGCGAGGCGGGGAAGTCTGAATTATATGTTATAGATGTATTTATCACATATCTCAGAGCCTGTCGTCGTCGTCGTCGTCGTCGTCGTCTCCGCTTCTGCAGAAGTAGCAAATGGCCATCGTAGTAAATGCGGCGAGGGACGCCCTGCCTTCGATTCCGAATGCACAAAGTGTGTGGTCTTGTTTTCCAGTCTATATTTGGTCGGTCTCGTAAGAAGTTGAATGTAACGAATGGGTGGGAAAGAGCAAGGGGCAGCGGCTGTGTAGAACGAAAACACAATTCCTTAGGGGTTGAGCGTTTCGAGATGAGTCGTATATAAGTTATACTTGGTCGTCAGTGACTGTGTGGCCTAATAGATAAGGCGTCGGATTTCGGATCCGAAGATTGCAGGTTCGAATCCTGTCACTGTGGTGTTTGTCGTGAAAGAGAAACATACCGTCTTAGTGTATCACTTGAGCAGTACGAAACCGTGTGAATGTTGCTGTTGACCATTTTCTGCTTGGAGATGCTCTTGAGCTTGATATACGCACAACAAGACCGGTGTTAACTAGCGAAATGGTCGGCAGAGTGCCATCGCCGCGAGTTTTTGACTGGCACTTGCACATCTAAAACAACGTCGGAAAGTAACTCGTTCGGCTTATGAGTCACATCAAGTACGTGTGTTACTTCTGACGAAACTATCTCTGCAGGTTGTCATGCAATTCTTTTACCGCTCAGAAATGATTATGAAATAGAACTGAACTACGTGAAGAGTGTGACGTTAGGAAAACATTAGGCAACTGGGAGAGATTCTGTATGGGACCAATCAACCCAAACGAGTACTGTGTGACGTGCTAACCGGCACGTATTCACCGAGAGAGCGCGGATAGCTCAGTCTGCAGTCGGCTAGTGTTACGTATTGCCGTCACGTTCCTGACACACGATGGCTCTTTCGTATCGGAAAGCCACGATCAAGCTTCAGTTCGACACTACGTACTCTAGACCCAAGGCCCACGAAGTAGAGCGTTTTTTACGCGATGTGGTACATGTTGATCCTAACGAGCTGATCGGTATCCACTTATCTATTGTCTCCAGCGTCGTATATCTTAAGTTCACTGACGACGAAGCATGTGACAAACTTCTCAGACGCTCGACGGCAGGTTATCGGTTCTGCCACTCAGACGGAAACGTGGGTGTGGTGACGCTTGAACGTGCTGGATTGGGAATCCAAAATGTGCGCGTGTTTGAGCTCCCTTTTGAAGTTCCAGCGGATTTGGTCACCCTTGCTCTTCGACCCTATGGAACAGTTCTCGGCCACACGGCCGAAAAATGGAAGACCTTCGACACCCACCCTGTCCTTAACGGGGTGCGACAAGTCCGTATTGACCTGCATCGCCATATTCCTTCGTATCTCACGATCGCTGGTTGCAGGGCAATTATTATTTACGACGGTCAGCCGAGAACCTGCTGCGGTTGTGGCCAGACGGGACACATGCGTACCGAATGCCTGCAACGCCGTCTCGTACAGACACCCTCGACCGACCAGATTCGTCCGTCGACACCGACCTCTCTGCCGATTACGTATGTTGCGGCGGCGAGAGGGGAGACGCCAGCTGTATATGACGACCCCACTGTATTGGTGCGAGCTTTGGAGGACCCTGCAGTAGCTTCCACGGAGCCCCAAGCGTCTTTCAGTGCTGATGCTACTTATGTCCTTTCGTCGGACCCCGGCGCACCGTCACAACGGCTCGCCGACGGTGTGATGGAAGTTGAAGCACAGGATGGAGCGTCCTCCCCTTGCCCTACGTCGGAAACAGAGGCGCGGCAGCGTAAGCAGAAATCACCCAAGCGTCATAAGAAGCGGCGCAAGACAACCGACGACGTAGAACAGCCCGAGGCGACACCGCTGGATGACGAGGTGCCTCAACCGCTCCACCGTGCCGACACAGGCGACCCTACCGTCTCACACGGTTCGACGTCTTCTCCCACTACCGCTGGGTCTGGACCACATGGGGATGCGGGAGATCACCGCAGCTCCGACACCGGGGATGCACCCTTGCCTCCGTCTGCCTCTCGAGATCCAGTGGTGTCAACGTCCCTGGGCGACTGGGCGCAGGAGATGGAGTTGCAGGATGCGTTTCAGGACCAAGACGATGCACCGATGCCGATGGCAGCGTCTACGCGGCCGGCGACAGACGCCTAGGGCGGCATGAGCACCTCTCGTCGCTGCCTAGCACTTCGCAAGACCGGCGCTCCACGTCACGACTACTGCCCTCCTGTCATACCATGGTCACCTCCCGAGACTTGATGGACCAGGCATACCGCCTCGCCACGATCAACGTCGATGGCATTACATCTGATGTCAAGACCCGTATGCTGAAGGATACGTTACGCGCTGCCGATCTGGACGTTGTTTTCCTTCAAGAAGTCCGATCAGGACTCTGTCTCGATGCCTACGGATATGACGCCTACACTATGCCTGCAGATGTGGGCGGCGGAGGTACGGCGATTCTACTGCGGGAAGGGATAATGGCCACTGATGTCTCCTATTTACCGTCGGCCCGGGGGGTCGCACTCACGATTGGTACAGTACGTCTGGTGAACTTATATGCTCCTTCAGGCACCGGAAAAAGGAGAAAACGGCGCACCTTTTTTGCCGAAGATATAGCCCCGCTCTTCCAGGGCAATACCGACCACTTGGTAGTAGGCGGCGATTTTAATTGTGTGCTCCGCCCATCCGACCAGGAGCCACACTATACCACCTGCCCGGCACTCCAGGCACTTGTACAGGACTTGGCCTTGTTGGACACCTGGATCATCCAACACGGCGACCGTCGAGCACACACCTACTTTACTAGTCACTCCGCGAGCCGTTTGGATCGAGTCTACGTCACCCGCGGCCTACGATCGGCCGTTGTCGACGCTGAGATGTGGCCGGCAGCGTTCACGGATCACCTCGCATATGTGTGTACTCTCACCCTTCCCCGCCAGCGCGTCCGCCGAAGTAGGGGTCCGTGGCGCCTCAATGTGGCCCTTGATGAGATAAATTGCAGACGCGCAGTCGAGTCCACATGGAGCAATTGCCACCGGCGTTTACCCGCCTACCGTTCTGTACTTCAATGGTGGTTACGGTGTGCAAAACCCGCACTGTGCCGAACATTAGTCAGCTATGGACGCGACCGAGCGCGCTGGTATACTGCGACTACTGATTTTTACTATACTGCGCTCCGCGAACTGGCTGTACAACCGCCGTCGCCAGAGCGACAATCAGCAGTACAACGCGTCAAGGCACAATTGCTTCGTATCAACGCCGTACGTCTTGCGGGTGTGCGGGTGCGTGCGAGGACGACTGATGATGTTCGTGGTGAACGACCTTCCCTCCACCATATCATTCAAGAACGCCGAAGACGCAAGAGGCAGCTCATTACCGAGGTTGAGACGGAGGATGGGCGACGCGTTGACGCACAAATGGATATCGTCCGAGCGTTCACACAGTCATATAAACTTCTTTACGAGAGGGAGTCCCACATGAATGTAGGGGTCAGGGAAGTCCTATCTGACCTACCAGTCTCTCGGAACCTACAAGATGATGCTACGCTCTTGGCGGTGACTTTGGAAGAACTGCGAGAGGCTCTGTTGCGTGGCTCTCCCAACAAAACGCCTGGCCCTGACGGCCTCCCTCTTGAATTTTACAAGCGGTTCTTTGATCTCATGGGCCCAATGTGGGTCAGGATGTACAATGAACTCCTGGACGCCGATTTTCAGGTACCATCTGACTTTACTGAGGGTCTCTTGATCCCTGTGCCCAAACCCGGCGGAGGCCGTCGCCCTCTTGATTTTCGCCCGTTGACAATGCTAAACACTGACTATAAGCTGTTGACACGCATGCTCCGTGAGAGGCTCAAACATACGGTAATGGCGGCCATTCACACTGATCAAACCTGCCTCGGGGGCGACACTAATGTGTTTACGACTTGAAGCACCTATAGAGACGTGGTGGCGCTCATGCAAACTTGCCGCCTCCAAGGCGCTCTTGTTGCGCTGGACTTCGACCATGCTTTCGACCGCGTTAACCATGGTTTCCTGCGTGCTGTTATGGAACACATCGGTATCCCGCGTCTGACGACATCTGTTGTGCTTCGATTGATCCATGGGGCTGTCACGAGGATTATGATCAACGGCTGTCGGTCCGCCCCCGTCCGTGTCAACAGGTCCGTCCGGCAGGGTTGTCCTCTTTCTGCCATGCTCTTCGCCGTTGCCCTCGAACCAGCTCTTCACGGACTACGGCGACGCTTAGAAGGACTTACCCTCCGTTCCGTAACCTTTCGATGTGGTGCATACGCCGACGATGTGATGTTCTTAGCACGGTCTGGTGACGAAATACACACGGCGTTTTCCTGGCTCCACCAGTATGGGGCGGTGGCAGGCAGTGTGCTCAACCTTCGGAAATCACGCTACATGGAGGTAGGACGAGGAATGCCTGCAGGTCTGGCCGTACCTCTGACAAAGGTCCCGATGCTCAAGTGTTTAGGGATATCACTCCATCGACAAATTCAACGCACGGCGGCCTTTACGTATCGTATGGTCTTACGACGACTCCGTTTAGAGGCTCGTCTCAATAAATTCAGATCATTGAACATTTTGCAACGCACCCAATACGTCAATGTGTACATGGCTTCTCACCTTAACCATTACGCCCATGTACTGCCGATAACGGACACGATGGCTTCCAGGATACAGGCAGTGTTTGGACACGTGGTGAACGATGGTGCTGTTTTCAAGATCCGTTTTGTTACGCTTACTTTACCCTTCGACAAAGGCGGTGTTGGACTCACTCACGTCAAGCCCAGAGCGCTGGCACTGTATCTCCGTTCCATGAGGCGACTCTGGCTTTCACCAACAGCCAGTCTCCCCGGCCTACTGATTGAAGAAGTGGCCCCACGTACGCTGTACCCACCGATACCAGTTGGACATTTATCGCCCTCGCTGTCACATATTAGAACGTTTTTCGTAGAGCATAGCTATGTGTTGCGGGTTATATCGGAGACACGGAATTCGACAGCGAAGACTTATTATAGTGCTCTCCAGCACTGGACTCCGGATAACGACATTGTACGGCGCCACCCTACGGTCGACTGGCCACGGGTATGGCGAGCCATCCACGCGCCGTTCCTGTCTACTTTCGTGCGGTCGACGTGGTATGTGGTCGTTAACGAGAAACTTCCAACCCGACAACGGCTGCATGCCATTCACCTAATTGACGACCCTGTGTGCCCCCGTTGCACGACGTTAGACACGGACGAACATAGGCTGAACTGTGGCCCCGCGCGTGAGTGCTGGAAACTGATCCGCCAGATCCTGGCTTTCCTGCTCCGCCGCCCCTACGTTTCGATTTTACCCAAGAACTCTTTCATCCCGACGCTGTCTATTTCCCTATGACCCGGATGAATGCGGTTAATTGGGTACGAGGAATGGCGATACACTACATATACCGCGATGGAGACAAAGACGTCCTCGATTTATGGTACTATGTGATCGACGAGTTTCTGGTCTTAACGAACAGACAGGATTACCGGAACCTTTTTGCGAACTATTTGGGTTCGTCATTCATGGACCCACCACCCAGCTGGGGTGTGCCGGGTGTGAGAAGACATTAACTTGTAGATGTGATCTTTCCACGATTCCCCTATGGTAACATCAACAGTCTCTGACTGTGTGCAGCGGCCCCGGGCGCTCCAACGATTGGTGGCTGGTGATGTCCAATGTAATGACGACCGCCCGTTCGTGACCGCCCGCCTAGCAATGCGACCGCGGCGAGCAAGATGGCCCTTTTTAGTTCACTTTGTTGGCAACTTTTTGCGCATGGCTGCCTTGTTTTTTTTTTTTTTGTTTTCTTTTATGCATTCTCAAGGAAAGAGAAGACACAGGAAGAATGTGAATTGGAATGGACTTAAGTCTTTGACTAAGTTTGTAACTTTATGCATACCTGAATGTATAATTGCTATGTAAAGTTGAATTGATAATAAATATTTTACATTAAAAAAAAAGTTGGTAGAGCACTTGCCCTGAAGGCAAAGGTTCAAAAAAAGAAAAAAAAAAAAGGTGATCGGTGTACGTAAAAAAAAAGTGATCGGTGTACGTAAAAACAAAAAAAGTCTGTAGAGCATGAGGCTCTTAATCTCACGGTCGTGGGTTAGAGCCCCACGATGGGCGCAACGGAATTTTGTTCCGCTGCAGATGTAAATTACCATTTTTCTGATTAACGTGATGTAATGGAAATAGCAACTTTAAACTTTGCCTACGTCTCCGTCAGTCGCAAGGGAACTGTATTTGAATGTGAAGGTGATTTTGTAGACATGTGTGAAAGAAATGTTCTGAAATGCAAGTGGTGTTGTTTGGAGAGCACATCGGTTACGTGTCAGATGTGCAGCCAAGCAGTAATGGGTCGCCATAGCTGCAAATATTAGTCGGTAATATGAAGTGTTGTCAGCTGAAGTCTGGTGATCCAGAAGATCGTAAGGACGAAGTACGCAAAACTACCGCTAGGCCGCGCCTCTTTGGCTCAGTGGCAGAGCACTAGTCTTGTAAACCAGTGATCGTGAGCTCGATCCTCACAGGAGGCAGACGAATTTTGGAAATCAGTTGCGCGTCGTGGTCGTATACCAAACTGTATCTGGGATGACGAACAATTAGCGACAGGCGTTTTATTAAGAATTACTCTCTGATGTGATTAAGGCGAATTGCGCAGATAAAGCATTTTCCAAGGCGGTACAGCATAAGGTGAGGCGAGGAAGTCTGAATTATATTTTGTAGATGTATTTATCACATATCTCAGAGCCTGTCGTCGTCGTCGTCGTCGTCGTCGTCGTCGTCGTCGTCGTCGTCGTCGTCGTCGCCGCTTCTGCAGAAGTTGCAAATGGCCATTATAGGAAATACGGCGAGGGACGCCCTGCCTTCGATTCCGAATGCTCAAACTGTGTGGTCTTGTTTCCCAGTCTATATTTGGTCGGTCTCGTAAGAGGTTGGACGTAACGAATGGGTGGGAAACAGCAAGGGGCAGTCTCTGTGTAGAACGAAAACACAATTCCTCAGGGGTGTGAGCGTTTCGAGATAAGTCGTATATAAGTTATACTTGGTCGTCAGTGACTGTGTGGCCTAATGGATACATTCTGGCTCTAGCTGCCGACGCGTACGGACGTGCTTCCGTTTACTGCGTGTAGTCAGTGTTTCGCCAGTGTTTACCTTTGCGTTTCGGTGTTTTTGAGTTTTGTGATTTTCTTTGTGTGTAACTTGTGATTCTTCTGCCTCCTGTGTTCTGTTTTTGTGTTTTCTACCGACGATTATTTGTCGTTTGTGGAGTTTTCGTTAATTACCGGAATCTCCCCTTGATTACTGCATACCATGGCTACAACTGTGAGAAAGAATACTCTGGTTTTTGCCTTCGCTAAGGAAAGACAACGTGTTTAGCCGACTGCTCTGGAAATTCATGATTGGCTTGGTCAGGTACTTGGCATAAATTCTGGTATGGTACATACCACTCAGCTAGATACTGACAACTACTGTGTTTTCGTAAAGTTTTTGGATCCCGATTCGGTCGATAAAATTATTGGAAAATTCGGGTATCATGTCGAATTTTTGCATAGAGACGGCACTACAAGTAAAGTGGCTATCAGGAGAGCTGATGCTCTTTATAGATCTGTGCTGGTGTTAAATTTACCTATCGAGATAGATAATGAGAAAATCAAGGTTACCCTGTCTCAATATGTTGAGGTAAAGGATATAGTTAACGAACGTTGGTCGAAGCAATTTAAAATTCAGAGCTTCAATGGTATTCGTTCGGTAGAGATGGAAGTAAAGACGAATATCCCATCTCATATAACTGTTGTCGGGCATAAAGCACACGTGATTTATACTGGTCAAACCCCTACGTGCCATATATGCAATGAATCGGGTCATTTAAGGCAGGACTGTCCCCGTCGTGTCTTTGTACTACAAACAAATTTAGTCCAACGCCGCAAGATGACCTTGAACGAAGTTTTGGCAACCGATAACACAGCCAAACAGGGTGAGGGTTAGGATCCTGTACCTAGTTCTGGAACTATTGCTGTTGAAGGCAGTGATTTTCCACCCCTGGTAACACGCTTCAATTGTGATTCCTCTGCCCGTGAGTTAGACGTACTAACCAAGAAACGACCACTTGAACGTACAGATGATCATTCTGATGATGACACCTCCCGACAATCTCCTGCTGTACGTAAACAGAAAGCTGGCGATGAAAATCTGCATGTGTCCCAAGACGGAATGCAAGTGGATTTAATTGCAGTTTCTGATACATCTCGCTCACTGCCAGAAAATGCAACGGCAGCTGCCGACAGCGAGAAAGTAGAAGTCCCCCAAGCAGTGACAACTTGCCCAGCTGTAAACAGCGATAATCAGCTGTTTACCGACGGGAAGTTCGCGGAAGCGGTAGAACAACACCACCGCGACACCGCGACAGCACAGCAACCGGCACCAGAGTGTAAACAAGAGAAAGTGTTTACTCCTGAACCGGAAAATAAGCAAACGCCGTCGCAAGCATCACAACAAACGAAGGTAGCATGTAAACAGCAGGCAGTGTTTACAAACCAGGTCTCTCTAGACACTGCTGCTGAAGCGGCCGCGTCGAGTGTTGCCACAACAAAATCAGGTCAGGGTTTTAAGGGCGTCCACCGCCGTACGCTAAAACCACAACCGAATCTTACTGTTTCTCGCACCCAAGCCAAACAAAAAGCGGACAAGTCAGACGTGAAATCACAGAAAAATATACGATATGAAATTGTCAGAGAAGGTGCTCCAGATGAGCCTCCTGACACACTCAATGTCGAACAGTCCCTCAGTACTAAGGTGCGGGATGACAATGGCAGACAAACTAACGTTTAGCGACCGTGTTACTAGGACTGCTACCAAGTTCTGAATGACTGTAGTTCTAAACCGGATTTCAGCGCACCAAAAGTACAACAGTTTTTTTTTTTTTTGACCAACTTTGTCGGTGGCCAATAGCAAGTTAGAAATGCAAGCATACTCTATCACAACGATCAATATAAATAAAATTCGAACCTCATTAAAGCTAACTGCTCTCAAGGAATTTTTGTATGACTCTGGAACCGATATCGCTTTACTACAGGAGGTTGTAACGACGGAATTTGTAATACCAGGATACACCGCAATTGTTAACGTATCTTGTGACACACATACAGGAACAGCGGTTCTGCTCAGGGAAGGGATTCCCGTATCTCAAGTGGAGCGGTTGGAATCTGGAAGGGCAATTAGTATTAACGTTTTAGGTACCACATTGATTAACTTATACGCGCCCTCAGGAAATAGTAATAGACAGGACAGGGCAGCATTTTATAAAGAGGAACTTATATATTTATTACGTCGAAACCCAAACAGTTTTATAATGGGCGGTGATTTTAACTGTGTGTTAAATCGTAAAGATCAACAACCACATTTTAACGGTTCTTTGGAACTTAAACGCCTAGTAACCGACCTAAAACTTAAGGACGCATGGGAACTAAAATATCCAACGAAGGTTGAATATACGTATATAACACAGACTTTGCGCATTAGAATAGACTGAATTTATGTTTCCCAAAACTTGGAAAGATGTCTACTAAATTCAGAAATCGTACCTGTATATTTTAGTGACCACTGCAGTATGAAGGCGTGCATTAACTTAGCTCCACAGCCGATTCAGATTCTTAGGAACCAGTGGCATCTAAATGTCTCTCTCTTAAAAGAGCAAGGTTTGGCAGACGCGGTATCGGATGCGTGGACCTTATGTCTGCGGTCGATCGAGAGGCACCCCACAGTATTAGACTGGTGGATTAAGGTTGCAAAGCCGAGACTGAGAAAAGTGTGTACCAGATACAGCAGAGAAAGAGGGTGGGAGTTAAAAAACAGTATGGAATTTTATTACAGTTTGCTGCGGGACCTATATGAACAGGCAAACGTGTCAACCATTAGATTACAAGACATCAGACACACCAAGGCGAAATTACTCGCCATTAAAAGACAACAGATGGGAGTTTTAAAACTGAAGTCAAAGGCGAAGTCGGTGGTAGGTGATGAAACAACATCCTTATATCATCAGCTTCGGCATGCAAAGAATAGGTGACGCATTGTTATTAGTGAACTTAAAACCCCCAATGGGACAACACTGACGTCTCAGAAGGAGATTCTAAATGCAGTATACCAGTACTACTATGCATTATATTCCTCCAGCCCACCTGACTAGGGGTCTCTGCAAGAGTTTCTCAGTGTTTTATCCCCACAGTTGACAAGTTCTGAAAACGACCAAATCCTTTCTGAAGTCAGTAACGAAGAGGTTCGTGAGACAATAACCAAGTCCCCGGTGAATAAATCTGCTGGACCCGACGGACTCCCTGTAGAATTTTACAGAAAGTTCTGGTTTTTAATTGGTGACACGTTTACATGCATTGTCAATGAGATTTTTAACGAGCAGACGATACCTGCAGATTTTAAAGACAGCAAAATTGTACTTTTACCGAAACACAAAGGGACGAAAAGTTTAAACAATTACCGCCCTATTTCACTTTTAAACTCTAACTACAAAATAGTATGCAGGATTTTAAAAAAAAGACACTTTTCCCTCTGACCGACAAATTAATTAGTCAACATCAGTCATGTGCAGCAAATAGAAGTATTTTTACTACAATTTCTGAATATAGAGACATCATCGCCTTAGCATCGGTTTCCAATATCAAATGTGCTTTACTTTTTATAGATTTTAATAAGGCTTTCGACTCGGTGAATCACCGCTTCTTATTTGAGGTACTGACAAAATGAGACTCGTCCACAAAACAGTTAATGTTATAAAAAACGTTGCTACTGGTCTGAACACTAAATTAGCTGTCAACGGTCAGCTGACGCGGCAAATTCAAATAAACCGCGGCATCCCACAGGGAAGTCCATTATCTATGTTTTTGTTTGTTGTGTCGTTAGAGCCCTTTTTAAGAAGTGTTCATGAAAGGTTAAAGGGCATAACTATAACTGGCAGGAAAACTGTAGTGAGAGCCTATGCTGACGATGTTGGTGTCGTCATAAGAGGGCAAGATGATGTAATTCGACTAGGGGCCATTCTTGAAAACTACTGCCACGCATCGGGTGCGACAACAAACGAAAATAAAAGAACAATCCTGGGAATGCGGGGTCTTGAACGGATACACATCGATTGGGCGAAGTCAGTTACCACCCATAAAACCCTGGGGACAATCCTGACGGCATGTCCAATGAGGATGACAGCCCTCAATTGGAAAGAAGTTTTAACAAAGATTCAAGGGGGACTTATTGAGAACTCACAACGACTTATGAACCAGGTTCAGAGGGTCAGGTTCATTAACTTATGCATTCTCTCAAAGGCATTTTATATGGCACAAGTGTTTCCCTTGCCGAAGTTGATAGCTCAGAAAATAATGTCGAGGATTGCAAATTTCTTATGGAAGGGGGAAATCTTCAGGGTTAACCTAAGAACTGCGACTTTACATCCTAGAAATGGAGGCTTCGGACTGGTGGACATACGCAATAAAGCTTCTGCGCTTTTCATAAAAAGGTCTTTAAACATATTTCACGCCAACCCCGGCAGTATTACTACACAATTGTTTAAATGTGTCCAGCCAGAAAGCCTTCAACCTCCGGCAGACGTACAAAAAATTAACCCCCGCCTGCGATACGTTAGGATCTTGTACACAGAATTGAGCTATGTTAACGAGAAACTCAAAACTTCACTGCACATTACAGCCAGAGATATCATGAGACAAAGACAACAATATGAAGTACAAAATAAAATTGCCACGAAATATATGAGTCACAACTGGGATGCAATTTGGGAGAATATTAGTTTTAACGGGCTCAATTCAGATGTGGTAACGGCATGGTACAAAGCCGTCAATAATATTGTCAGCACCAACGAGCGGCTTTATAAAATTGGGAAAGCTGAAACCCCCTTATGCTAGAAATGTAAACTAGTTGACACTGTGATTCATAGATTTACGTGTGCTGGAAATCTCAACAATTGGCATTGGATCAGGAAAAGTCTTGCACTACTGCAACGAACGTCACCCAATTCCATAACTCCTATGGTGCTTTTCAGACCTGAAACTACGTATTACCCCAAAACCAAAAATAATGCATTACACTGGTCAATGGGACAGTTTGTCCATTACATTATCAATAAAGTAGGTTGTGACGACGAAACGGAATTCAAGCTTTTTATGCAAATGGAGTACAGCAACATTAAGCCATATGTAGACCACAGGAAAATGTATGGAAACATGCTGATCATTTTATTCGAACGAATAGGTGTTTGTTAAAGCGCACAGTCTAACACTAAATCTACTTTTTTAGAAGTACTGCAGAAGTGAAGTATGAATGTACGTTCAAGATGAAGGAAATGCCTCTTCTTTTATCCATTTAAGTTACGTCTGCAACCCAATAAGTGTCTCATAAATGCTCGATGTATATTGCAATATAATCACATGTTCCCTACTCGAATGTCTGTTGACTGAAAACTCGAATGACGGCTTTGCAATGAGATCACCCACCCGGACGTCGTACAACCAGTGCTCCTTACCACAATAAAGAGAGCAGGCGAAAAATATACACGACTATACCCGCTTTTCTATAACAATTAAAATGCACTGAAGGAGCCATTCGGTGGGAGTGATTGGGGGGGGGGGGGGGGGCATCGTGGCCAGGCCTCGAGTTCTTTGACCCCTGCCCTCGTTGTCCCCGTCATGCTACTAAAAAAATAAAAAAAATGGATAAGGCGTCGGACTTCGGATCCGAAGATTGCACGTTCGAATCCTGTCACGGTGGTGTTTGTCCAGTCGTGAAAAAGAAAACTACCGTTTTAGTGTAGCACTTGAGCAGTACAAAACCGTGTGAATGTTGCTGTTGACCATTTTCTGCTTGGAGATGCTCTTGAGCTTGAAACACGCACAACAAGACCGGTGTTAACTAGGGAAATGGTCGGCAGAGTGCCGTCGCCGCGTGTTTTTGACTGGCAATTGCACATCTAAAACAACGTCGGAAAGTAACTCGTTCGGCTTAGGAGTCACATCAAGTATATGTGTTAATTGTGACGAAATAGCTCTGCCGGTTGTCATGCAATTCTTTTACCTCTCAGAAATGATTATGAAATAAAAGTGAACTACGTGACGAGTGTGACGTTAGGAAAACATTAGGCAACATGGAGAGATTCTGTATGCGACCAATCAACCCAAACGAGTACTGTGTGACGTGCTAACCGGCACGTATTCACCGAGAGAGCGCGGCTAGATCAGTCTGTAGAGCATGAGGCTCTTAATCTCAGGGTCGTGGGTTCGAGCCCCACGATGGGCGGAACGGAATTTTGTTCCGCTGCAGATGTAAATTACCGTTTTTCTGATTAACGTGATGTAATGGAAATAGCAATTTTAAACTTTGCCTACGTCTCCGTCAGTCGCAAGGAAACTGTATTTGAATGTGAAGGTGATTTTGTAGACATGTGTGAAAGTCATGTTCTGAAATGCAAGTGGTGTTGTTTGGAGAGCACATCGGTTACGTGTCAGATGTGTAGCCAAGCAGTAATGGGTCGCCATAGCTGCAAATATTAGTCGATAATATGAAGTGTTGTCAGCTGAAGTCTAGTGATCCATACGACCGTAAGGACGAAGTATACAAAACTACCGCTAGGCCACGCCTCTTTGGCTCAGTGGCAGAGCACTAGTCTTGTAAACCAGTGATCGTGAGTTTTATCCTCACTGGAGGAAGACGAATTTTGGAAATCAGTTGCGCGTCTTGGCCGTATACCAAACAGTATCTGGGATGACGAACAATCAGCGCCAGGCGTTTTATTAAGAATTATTCTCTGATGTGATTAAGGCGAATTGCGCAGATAAAGCATTTGCCAAAGCGGTACAGCATAAGGTGAGGCGAGGAAGTCTGAATTATATTTTGTAGATGTATTTATCACATATCTCAGAGCCTTTCGCGGTCGTCGTCGTCGTCGTCGTCGTCGTCGTCGTCGTCGTCGTCGTCGTCGTCGTCGTCGCCGCCGCCGCTTCTGCAGAAGTAGCAAATGGGCATCGTAGCAAATGCGGCGAGGGACGCCCTATCTTCGATTCCGAATGCACAAAGTGTGTGGTCTTGTTTCCCAGTCTATATTTGGTCGGTGTCGTAAGAGGTTGAATGTAACGAATGGGTGGGAAAGAGCAAGGGGCAGCGGCTGTGTAGAACGGAAACACAATTCCTCAGGGGTGTGAGCGTTTCGAGATGAGTCGTATATAAGTTATATTTGGTCGTCAGTGACTTGCAACGACACATTCCGTCGTACGTCACCGTTTGTGGGTACCGTGCAGTCGTAATGTATGATGGCCAACCTAGGACATGTGCTAGATGTAACTCGACGGGACATGTGCGTGCGGAATGTTTACAGCGTCGTGTAGTTCAACTTCCAACCGGAGAGAGTGTTCGCCCTCCCGCAATGTCAACATTACCGGCATCGTACGTGTCGGTTGCTCGCGGTGAGCCGGCAATACAACCGATTCGTGATCCACCTGCCGGACCCAGTCTCGCAGTTAATGTAGCATCACCGGACACTCCAGTCACGTCTGGGATGGCTTTTTCTGAAACCCATGACACTAACAGGACCAGTGATATGGTGGTAGAACAACCCATACTGGGTGCTGAGTTAACGGAGTTGTCCCTGGCTCCTGCGACCATGTCCGAACAAGTGACTGAAACGATGCCGAACTCTGACGCAGTAATACGCGGTAATAGATCTCCGAAGAAAAATAAAAAACGGAGGATGGCTCATCAAGGTGCGGAAGATACAGCACCGAGCTTGCGGGGAAAGGCAAAATTAATCGGCCAGAATTTAAAAGAAGGACCAGCTGACGCTGTCGCCTCGACTTCGCGCTCACGTAACGCACCACGATCTGACAACACCGTGTCGGAGTCGCCCGCGACGTCTGACAGCAGACAAGATGAGATGCCGATTCAGAACACTGAGCCACCGGATACGAATCCACCAGTTCCTGAACCAGTAGGCACCCTTTCCTCTCCTAATTGGGCAGACGAGTGTGAAACGAATGAAGGTGATGTAGAGATGCAGGAGGATTCAACACCCGCGACTGGCTCCTTGCCCCCTCTCTCAGCAGTTGATGGAAGCAAAGTCCACGTGGCCATGGCTACTCAAACGACCGAAACTGTCAGCGCCTCCAATTGACAGCTAGCTGACGTATCCTAACGTCTACTCCTTTCGTACGGAACATCAATGACCACCTTGCAGGCCTACAAGATCCTGACTCTCAATATCAATAAGATACGTAGCGATTTGAATCTGAGAAACTTATAAGACATGTTATACGCAGCTGACATAGATATAGCAATGCTTCAGGAAGTGAGTGATATCGAGTTACATCAGATAGCCGGGTATAACGCCTTCTTAAACCCTGGCAACGGTTTCGAACTTGGAACAGCATTACTCTTAAAAGAAGGGATCATTGCCAATTGTGAGGCAAAACTTGTGACCGGTAGAGGGATAGCAGTAACTGTCAATAACATCAGACTGATTAATATTTACGCACCTTCTGGGTCCAGTAATAGGCAACGCCGTGCAGACTTTTTCCGCCACGAGATCATTCCCCTCTTCGGGACCAACTACACTGATGTCATTTTTGGGGGAGATTTCAATTGTGTGCTTAGTCAAATAGATCAAACTCCGCACTTTAATCGGTGTGTTGAATTAGAACAGATCATTCAAGAACTCCGCTTAAGTGACACCTGGACGTCCACGCACGGAATGACAGTGGGTTTAACACATGTTACCAGTCATTCGGCAAGTAGGTTAGATAGAATTTACATATCGTGTAATTTAAAGCAACAACTGCTACACACCGAAATATGGCCCACTGTATTTTCCGACCATGCTGCCTATATCTGTACCGTCAACATGAAACAACAGGAAACCTACCGGAGTCGAGGGTTATGGAAGTTCAACATTGCACATTTGCAAGATACTGCATGTCGAGAAGCCTTCCTGTCCACTTGGACGGTATGTGAACGTAAATTCAATTCCTACAACTCCGCTATCGAGTGGTGGCTCCAATGCGCCAAACCTCAAATTAGGAAAACTTTAATGATTTACTCCCGTCAGAAAAATCAGTGGCACAAACAGATGATGGAATTTTACTTTAAGTGTCTTCGGGAGTTATATAAATTTGACTCGACCGTTATCGGCAGTTTTGCACAGATAAAACGAATTCAGGCAAAAATTTTAACGCTGCAACGGAAACAGTTGGAAGGTTTTCAAGTTCGGGCGCGAGTTCCTACGACGGTGCAAGAAGAAGAGGCTGCCATGTATCACATGTTACGTGAAAGTCGACGAGGCCGTCGGAAAATCCTTACACAGATCCGAACCAGCACCGGTGCCATAGTTACTAAACAAAATGCAATCTTGAGTGCGATTGAAGAGTAGTATCGAGACCTGATGTCCAATAAAATAACAGATGATACCGTGTTTGCGGATTTTACGACAAATTTATCACGGAGACTCGGCCCCACAGAGGCAAATCAGCTTATTACTGAGGTGACAGAAGATGAATTAACAGACATTATCCTACGGAGTCCGAAAAATAAATCTCCAGGTTCGGACGGCATACCTGCAGAAGTATATCAAACCTTCTGGCCGCAGATGAAATCGAAACTACTTGCAATATGTAACGAACTCATGACCCATGTAACGTTATTCCGCAGGAATTTCGACAGGGAATTGTTGTTTTACTGCCCAAGACCCCGTGCAGTGACAACCCAACAAACCTGAGACCTCTCACGTTGTTAAATAGTGATTATAAACTATTCGCCTGTGTCCACAGCCAACGGCTCAAAAATGTCATGACCACAATCACAGGACGGTATCAAACGAGTGTTGGTAGAAATAGATCTATTTACCACACGCTCACGGATTACAGAGATGTGATAGCCGTAGCGGAGGCCTACAAATTAAAATGCGCACTCTTAATGATAGACTTTGAAAAAGCATTCGACAGTGTGAGCCACCGATTCCTTTTCACGTCATGCGAGAATGGAGATTTCCGCACCAGTTCACCCAAGTAATCGACAATATGATCCGTAATAGTACTTCGCGAATCCAAATTAATGGTCGCCTCAGTGGTGCGATTGATATCGCGTGTTCGGTGAGGCAAGGCTGTCCGATGTCGATGGCTCTCTTTGCCATCGCCATAGAACCTCGGCTTGCTACGCTAACTGAACGTTTGCAGGGATTGGAAATCAATAGACAGAAGATTGTGTGCCGTGCGTACGCAGATGATGTCGGCTTTCTTGTCGTGAACGCGCAAGAAGTGAGGTCCTCACTTGAAATACTTCAACGATATGCGGCGGCATCAGGGGCGAAGGTGAACTGGCAAAAATCTGGAATCATGAATGTCGGACGGGGAATACATTTCCCCAACCATGCCCGATTACGGGAACTTACCAGTATAAAGTGCTTAGGACTTGAGTTTCGCCGGAAGATACAGAATACCACTGCTGTAAATTATAGAGATTTACTTCACAAGGTTAGGGCATGTGTACAACAGCATAGCATGAGGCAACTGAATGCTCTCCAAAACGTTTAACTGGTCAACACCTATATCGTCTCGAAGATCAACTATGTAGCCAAAGTGTTGCCTCTTCTCAGTGGCACTGCGCATAGAACGTTGTCCGCTCTTGGCCATTTCGTGACCAGAGGCAATATCTTCAAAGTTAAATTTGTTACGTTGACGCTCCCTACTCGGAAGGGCGGATTAAACCTCACTGACGTTTATAAGAAGGCACAGGCGCTCTATCTAAGCAGTATGTATAAGGTGTGGACAAAATCTCCACATTGTCTCACTGCTCACCTGCTCAACGAAATATCACCGGCGGACCTCAACCCCCCGATTGATGTACATCATATTCCACACGGCCTTTACCATTTAAAATACTTCCTTTTGGAATATAGTTATGCTCGACAAAGAATTCCGGAGAAGGAAATAACGGTGGTGAAGCAATTGTATAAGACTTTGATCGAGTCCACATCCCGGAATAACATCGAAGCGAAATATCCAGCTCACAATTGGCGGGTCATTTGGGATAATATTCATTCACGCCATTTACCGTCTCACGTGCGAGCGTCTTGGTATCTAACGGTGAACCGTAAAATAGCAACCAATGCCAGACTCCATTCCATTCATCTGGCCGATTCACCCTTATGCAACATATGCCAGGTACAAGATAGCGAGGAACACAGATTTGTCTGCGAAACAGTGCGAGATGTTTGGGCGGTCATACGACAGTTGTTGGCCAGCATCACTAGAACATGCCCTGCAAACATAACGCCAGCCGACTTCCTCACTCCGGAGGTAGTGCCTTACCCGCAGACCAAACGGAATTCAGTAAACTGGCTTAAAGGCCACACAGTTTACTATCTTTTCAGTGTGAACGAAACGAGTAAAGAAGACTTTCTTCTGTATTTAATGATACAGCACCACCGACTGCAGAAGACTAAAAGCTATAAAGCTAATTTTGCAAACTTTTTAAGCCACACAATCATTTCACAGCCAATATAGGATGGAGTGCATACAGCCATTTTCCGACATGGTGGATTCCACTCTCCTATCGACCGCCCAGAGTGAAGACAAAAGACGTTAGTGCGGGGACAACTTTACGAGTGTGTCATCTTGATAATTCGTCGGTTTCAGAAAATAACAGCTCGTTTGATGTACCGCGTTACGTCTCATTGGCGGATGCCTTTCACGGAACTGCAGTTCCGAGTTTTTTTTTTTTATTATAACAGAAGATACGATAGAGAGGACAACGGTAGAAGACTTTTAATTTATTTTGTTCATCAATTATTTACTTTGATTGAGGAGCGAGATGCAATCAAGCGGTGCAAAATGCACGGATTTCCCTATTCTCCTGCATAAATATGAAATGGACATAATTAATTTACACTGCGTTTGGAAGCACCATTTCGTCTTCGGATTATTTTCTGTTTTTCTGTTACTGCCGGAGGAGTCAAGCCGCAGTTTTTTTTTTCAGTAGAAGAGGTAGGGTGACATGGTGACAGTTACGGTGGGAGACATTGTGGCCAGGCCTCGGATTGGACGACCCCTGCCCACTTTGCCTCTCCCTGACTGTTTACCGATTAAAAAAAAAAAAAAAATATGGATGAAAAAAAAGAAAAAAGTTAATGTGAAAAAAAGAAAAGGAAAAAAAAAATGGATAAGAAATAAAAAAAAGTGGTCATAGCGACAGAATGTCATTCCTAAGGGCCTAGGTTCGATTCCCAGCTGGGTCGGAGATTTTCTCTGCTCAGGGACTAGGTGTTGTGTTGTCCTCAGACTTGCACATGGAGAACGGTCTACCCGACGGGAGGCCCTAGTCACACGACATTTAATATCGTTTTGCAACATTATGCACTTAATCAACATGAATGTGTCAAGCAATGCATTGCTAATACGATTCATCACAGAATCTAGAAATTATGTCTAAGTCGTCTTATATCCTCCTACAGTCACCAAACGACGATACGTTAAAAAAAAGTGGATAAGGCGTCGTACTTCGGATCCCAAGATTGAAGGTTCGAATCATGTTACGGTGCTGTTTGTCCAGTTGTGAAAAAGAAACATACCGTTTTAGTATAGCACTTGAGCAGTACGAAACCGTGTGAATGTTGCTGTTGACCATTTTCTGCTTGGAGATGCTCTTGAGCTTGAAACACGCACAACAAGACCGGTGTTAACTAGCGAAATGGTCGGCAGAGTGCCGTCGCCGCGAGTTTTGACTGGCAGTTGCACATCTAAAATAACGTCGGAAAGTAACACGTTCGGCTTATGAGTCACATCAAGTATGTGTGTTAATTTTGACGAAACTAGCTCTGCAGGTTGTCATGCAATTCTTTTGCCTGTCAGAAATGATTATGAAATAAAAGTGAACTACGTGACGAGTGTGACGTTAGAAAAACATTAGGTAAAATGGAGAGATTCTGTATGGGACCAATCAACCCAAACGAGTAGTGTGTGACGTGCTAACCGGCACGTACTCACCGAGGGAGCGCGGCTAGCTAAGTCGGTAGAGCGTGAGGCTCTTAATCTCACGGTCGTGCGTTCGAGCCCCACGATGGGCGGAACGGAATTTTGTTCCTCTGCAGATTTAAATTACCGTTTTTCTGATTAACGTGAAGTAATGGAAATATCAACTTTAAACTTTGCCTACGTCTCCGTCAGTCGCAAGGAAACTGTATTTGAATGTGAAGGTGATTTTGAAGACATGTGTGAAAGACATGTTCTGAAATGCAAGTGGTGTTGTTTGGAGAGCACATCGGTTACGTGTCAGATGTGTAGCCAAGCAGTAATGTGTCCCCATAGCTGCAAGTATTAGTCGGTAATATAAAGTGATGTCAGTTGACGTCTGGTGATCCAGACGACCGTAAGGACGAAGTACGCAAAACTACCGCTGGTCCGCGCCTATTTGGCTCAGTGGCTGAGCACTGGTGTTGTAATCCAGGGACTGTGAGTTCGATCCTCGCAGGAGGTAGAAGAAATTTGGAAATCAGTTGCGCGTCGTGGCCGTATACAAAACAGTATCTGGGAACAATTAGCGACAGGCGTTTTACTAAGAATTATTCTCAGATGTGATTAGAGCGAATGGCGCGGATAAAGCATTTGCCAAAGCGGTACAGCATACGGTTTTTTCTTCGCCGGAAATCGAGAGAGTTGCGCCCTTCGAGGATTGATTTCCGCAATTGTCGAAGCTATAGGTTTAGCAGCAGCAGCAGCATTTCCAGTAGCGGTTCCCGTCGCAGCTCCAGCAGTTCCGGCAGTTCCAGCAGTTCCAGCAGTTCCAACAGTTCCGGCAGCGCAGGCACCAGTGTCAGCAGCAGCAGCAGCAGCAGCAGCAGCCGCCGCCCCCGCAGCGCGACTCCCTTCGCCGGTGCAGCCCTTCCTGCTCGCCGTTCTCGTCGCCGGCTGACGCAGTCTGCCCCGTTCGTCGTCATCGCCGCCGCCTCCGCCAGCCCGCCGCCGAGCCCGTCCTCCTCCGCCGCAGTAGCAGCAGGGCGGGGCCCCGGACCCTGCTCCCCGCCGTCGCAGCAGCAGCCGCCGCCGCCGTCTTCGCCTTCCTGGACTTGTGCAGTGTAGTGTAGTGTTCGTCTTCATCTTCGTCTTCGTTGTCTGTCATCCTTAGTGTTTCTTTTTCCCTCATCCCGTTCAGTTGTTTCATTTCACCATGACCACCCCTACCACCACCGCCACTATCACAGCCATAACTTACACTTCCCCTCAGCAGCTACCACCACCATTACTTGGTGTGCTCAAACACCCCCCGCCCCCTACATCCCACCCCTCCTCACCCTTCCCTCCCCAGCTCCCTTTGTCGCTCCTTCTCCCCCAGCCACCTTACCTGACCCCTTCCCTCCACTCCCCCACGCCACTTCATCCGCTCATGCAGCCCCCGCCAGGGTTGTGGCTCGGAGAGCCACCACCCATGCCGCACCTTCACCAGCACCAGCACCAGCACCAGCACCTGCGCTCGTACCTGCATCATCTGCAGCACCGGCCCCAGCACCACTGCCGGGACCTGCCTCCCCGCACAATCTCCCTTTTGCTCCTGTACCCCGCCCCTCTTCCCATCCTGTAAAACGTCCAAGTGGCACCACTGCCCACTCCACTCCCAAGAAATCACAGCCCCTTCCCCCTCCTCCCCCCAAAGATGCCATGGATGTCTCCCCGCCCGCCCCTTCTACCGCCACCTCTACCACCCCCTCCTACAGATACCTCCTTTCCCATCCGGATCCCTCTCTCCTGGAGGCCCACAACCTCACCTTGCTCCTCTGCCAAAACTTTCCTGGCGCCCCTATCTCCCTTCTCACCCCCCGTAGGGACTCCGTCCTTATCACCTCCTCTAGCCCCACCCTCCACACCGACATCCTATCCCGCATCCCCACTTCTCACCCCGAGTAGGGACTCCGTCCTTATCACCTCCTCTAGCCCCACCCTCCACACCGACATCCTATCCCGCATCCCCATTACCCGCTTCGGCCCCAATGCCTCTCTCGCCCCTGCTCCTTCCCCTTCCTCCTCCCATCAACCCCAACCCCCGCGTCGCCCGCCAACCCTCACCGTCGTGATCACTCGGCTTAGTCCGACGATCACGGAGGAGGAGGTGTTGGCAGAGCTTAAGGCGCATCCCTACCTCAATGTTCGTGCCGTTCGCCGGATCCACAACCCTGATGGCCCCACCCGCCTTATGCGGGTTTTCTCTGAGCACGCTCCTTCGATCGACCTTCTCCTTCTGGAGGGTGCCCTCCTCTTCAACCGCCGCTACAAGGTTGACCCTTCCCGCTCCCCTCCCCAGTCCATCCGATGCCAGAGGTGCCTGCGCTATAATGCACACCTAACATCTGAGTGTGCCGCGAGGCCCCTGTCTGCCCGCACTGCAAGCAAGCGCACTTCCTCCGCCAGTCCCCCAATCCTGCAACACCTGTAACCTCCCTCACCCCAAATACTCGCAGAAATGCATGGCTCGACCAGCCCCTTCCACTCCTGAACTCACCGTCCCTGTCCGCCCTCTGGATGACCCTACCCCCCCCTGGTAACTCCCTTCGTCCCCCCCCCACTGCCGAGGACATCATCTGCTTTGTCACCATTGTCCTCCAAAACGTCCATCCTTTTCAGCGCCCCCATACCCTCCAGCAGATATCCCTCGCCTCACGCTCCGTGTTCCATCTCAATACCTATGCCACCTACTCCCATAACCAGGCCCACTTCACCTTCTCCCGTCTTGACACCCTTGTCTAAATTCCCATCATGGCGCGACAGCACCGTATCTTGTTCAATAACATCCGCTCCCTTCCTGTCAACAAGAACCTCCTTCTGCATACACTCACAACCCACCGCGTGGATGCCTTCCTCCTGCACGAAACCTTTCTCCAGCCCCACATCACCGTCCACACCTCCCCCTACCTCCTTCATCGCTCCGACAATCCCCTCCCAATAGCACGTGGTGGAGTCGCCATTGGCCACTACCGCCAGATCCCTGTTCGGCTCCAACCCCTCCTTCCTGACCCCACAGAACATCTGATCCTCAGCCTCTTCTACCCCTGCGTCACATTTTCTGTGCCACCATTTATGTCCGCTCCACTGCCCCTATTCTTTTCGACTTCCTTTCCCACATCGACCGTACCTTCTTCTCCTACGTGATTGCCGCCGACCTTAACATCCATAGTCGCTCCGCTGCCAAGCTACAGCGGTGGCATCGGTTCCTAGCCACCCTCCAAGGAAATGTCCGTCCTCTTCCCCAAAACACCCGCCCTGAATCCAATACCACTCCCGATGTTGTCTTGGCCTCCCCCAACCTCCTTGGCCACATAGTGGTGGACGTCCTTGATCCTATTGGCAGTGACAATCTCCCTGTCCTCCTTACCATATCTGACGGTCGTCGCCCCCGACCCGACCCTCGCCTTGACCCACCCCCAAGTATGTCCATGATTACTCCCGTGCCGACTGGAATGCCTACCGTGATACCCTTATTGCCCGAGTCGATAGACACCCCCTCACTTACCACCAACCTTATGACATCACCCATGCCGCGTCCTTCCTCCAGCAGACCTTGTCTGAGGCCGTGGAGGCCCACATCCCTACCGTCGCTATCCACCCACACCGTCCCACTTTACCCCCACAGGCCGATCTCCTCCTTCGATAATCCCGTCGTCTTTACCGTGCCTTCCTTCACACGCGTGACCGGGACACATTACGACGCCACCGGCAACTCCAGAGACACATCCGGAACTTGCTGGCGGCTAAGAAACGCCGGGACTGGCGACAGACATGCACCCGTCTTAATGCTACCCTACCTCTTAACTCGTCCAAGTACGGGTCTGCCTTCCGCCGCCTTACCGGATCTAAACCCCCCCCTTACTATCCTCTCCTCCATAATGACCGTCCCTTTCCTGACAACCTTAGTAAGGCCAACCATTTTGCCTCCTACCTCACGGATATCGTTACTGTCCCTGACGATCCCCAGTTCGATTATTCCCTCTTCCCCGATGTCCGCGATCGAACTGACACCTCTGTCCCTCCACTCGCTCCTGGCTTCCAATACTTGGACAACATTACACACACCGAACTCAATACCCCTATCACTACTCAAGACATCCTAGCTATTCTCCGCACCAAACGCAACACCGCTCCTAGTCACGATCGTGTTACTTACTGTCACCTCCGTGAAGCTCCCGCCTCCTTCGTCTCCACCCTTGCCAGACTGTACAATGTGGTCTTGTCCACCGGCTTCTACCCCGACCTGTGGAAAACCTCCCGGATCCTAATGTTCCTCAAACCTGATAAACCACCTTCCGTTGTCTCCTCCTACCGTCCTATAAGCCTTACCTCGGTCTTCAGAAAGGTCCTGGAATCCATTCTTACCCGCCGCATCCACCAGCACCTCCACCAGCACTGCTTCCTTCCCTCCACCCAATGTGGCTTTCGGCCATCCTTCTCTGCCGATGACCTTCTGCTTCACCTCACTCACCTCCTCTCAGAACAACTCAACTCCCGTCGCTCTGCCATCTTCCTCTCCCTCGCCTTGAACGCGCGTATGACCGTGCATGGCATTCTGGTCTCCTCTTCAAGCTCCAAACCTTTGCCCTTCCCATCAACTACGTCCGTCTGGTCGCCTCCTTCATTTCCCACCGTCCTTCCTATGTCACCATCCACAACACGGGTTCCTACACCTTCTACCCCTCTGCCGGTGTGCCCCAAGGCTCCGTCCTTTCCCCTCTTCTTTACGTTCTTAATACGGCGGACATGCCGCCACCTGCACCCCCCCTACACCTTCTCCAGTACGCCGATGACACTGCCTTCCTTGCCCTCGCCCCCACCCTGCAACGCTCCCAGCACCTTCTCCAATCCCATCTTGTCCGGTTCACCTCTTGGTGTAACCAGTGGTTGCTCAAGGTCAATCCATCCAAGACCCAGGCAATCATCGTAGGCAAAACCACCCCATCCTTCCGACTCCTTGATTTCTATCGTACCATTTATGGCCGTCCTATTAACCTCACCCCCACCCTCAAGTACCTTGGCGACACCCTTGATTGTCGCCTCTCCTGGACCCCTCATCTCCGGACAATCCAAGCCAAGGCACGCTCCCGACTCCGCCTCCTCAACCTCCTCTCTGGCCGCACATGGGGTCTGGACCCATCCACCGTCCTCCACACCTATAAATCCCTCATCCGTCCTATCCTTTGTTATGCCCATCCTGGATGATGCCCTCCTCCCCTCCAACTACCCCTTCTACCAACTTTGAGCCTTGCCTTCCCTCTCCTCTCCTTATCCTGTGGGCACCCTCTCTGCCTTCTCTCCCTCCCTCCTTCCCTCCCCTCCCCCTCTCCCTCGGCTTCCACACACCACCCCTACCTCTCCCATCCTCTCCCCATTGGCATCAATCCCTCCCCCATTCCCTCCTACCCTCGCCCCTTCCCTCTGGCAGGTCCCTGGCCTTACTCGTGTGACCAGTGCATCACCAACCGCCGGAAATTGCCGCCGCAGTGCTTATGTGTTTTGTCGTCCCGTTAATGCATCCGTGTCTCTTGTTCCATGCTCCATCGTTCACGTGCGCTACTTTGTATCTCTCCGTTATGTACTGTGTGAATCACTTTCAACTTGACCGCTCCACAGTGAACGGCTTCTGTTCTTGTACTCTGTTTGACTACTGTTTTTTAACCTCCATGTCTCTTTGTATCTCTCACTGCTTGTACTATGTTCATGTCTGTGGCCGAAGAGCGGCTCAGTTACGCGGCTGCTGGCCTACCTATATATGGGTATAAAATAACATTAAAGAAAAAAAAAAGGTACAGCATATTGTGGGACGGGGCCGTCTGAAATATATTTTATAGCTGTATTTCTCACGTATCTCAGAGCCTTTCGCAGTCGTCACCGTCGTCGTCGTCGTCGTCGTCGTCGACGCTTCTGCAGAAGTAGTAAATGGCCATCGTAGCAAATGGGGCGAGGGACGCCCTGCCTTCGATTCCGAATGCAGAAAGTGTGTGGTCTTGTTTCCCAGTCTATATTTGGTCGGTCTCGTAAGAGGTTGAATGTAACGAATGGATGGGAAAGAGCAAGGGTCAGCGGCTGTGTAGAACGAAAACACAATTCTTCAGGGGTGTGAGCGTTTCCAGGTGAGTCGTATATTAGTTATACTTCGTCGTCAGTGACCGTCTGGCGTAATGGATAAGGCATCGGACTTCGGATCCAAAGACTGCAGTTTCGAATCTGGTCAGTGTGGTGTTTTTCTAGTTCTGAAAAAGAAACATACCGTTTTAGTGTAGCACTTGAGCAGTACGAAACCGTGTGAATGTTGCTGTTGACCATTTTCTACTTGGAAATGCTCTTGAGCTTGAAACACGCACAACAAGACCGGTGTTAACTAGCGAAATGGTCGTTAGAGTGCCGTCGCCGCGAGTTTTGACAGGCACTTGCACTTCTAAAACAACGTCGGAAAGTAACTCGTTCGGCTTATGAGTCACATCAAGTATGTGTGTTAATTTTGACGAAACTAGCTCTGCAGGTTGTCATGCAATTATTTACCTCTCAGAAATGATTATGAAATAAAAGTGAACTACGTGACGAGTGTGACGTTAGAAAAACGTTAGGCAACATGAAGAGATTCTGTATGGGACCAATCAACCCAAACAAGTACTGTGTGACGTGCTAACCGGCACGTACTCACCAAGGCGGCACGGCTAGCTCAGTAGGTAGAGCATGAAGCTGTTAAATCTCATGGTCGAGGGTTCGGGCAACACGCTGGGCGGAATTGTGTTTTGTTCCGCTGCAGATGTAAATTACCGTTTTTCTGATTAACGTGTTGTAATGGAAATAGCAACTTTAAACTTTGCCTACGTCTCCGTCAGTCGCAAGGAAACTGTATTTGAAGGTGAAGGTGATTTTGTAGACATGTGTGAAAGACATGTTCTGATATGCAAGTGGTGTTGTTTGGAGAGCACATATGTTACGTGTCAGATGTGTAGCCAAGCAGTAATGGGGCGCCATAGCTGCAAATACTAGTCGGTAATATCTAGTGTCGTCAGATGAAGTCTGCTGATCCAGACGACCGTAAGTACTATCGCTAGGCCGCGCCTCTTTGGCTCAATGGCAGAGCACTTTTCTAGTAAACCAGGGGTCGTGACTTCGAATCTCACTGGATGCAGACGAATTTTGGAAATCAGTTTCGCGTCGTGGATGTATACCAAACAGTATCTGGAATGACGAACAATTAGCGACAGGCGTTTTATTAAGAATTACTCACAGACGTGATTGAGGCGAATGGCGCAGGTAAAGCATTTGCCAAAGCGGTACAGCATAAGGTGAGGCGAGGAAGTCTGAATTACATTTTATAGATGTATTTCTCACATATCTCAGAGCCTTCCGCGGTCGTCGTCGTCGTCGTCGCTTCTGCAGAAGTAGCAAATGGCCATCGTAGCAATTGCGGCGAGGGACGCCCTGCCTTCGATTCCGAATGCACAAAGTGTGTGGTCTTGTTTCCCAGTCTATTTTTGGTCGGTCTCGTAAGGGGTTGAATGTAACGCATGGGTGGGAAAGAGCAAGGGGCAGCGGCTGTGTAGAACGAAAACACTATTCCTCAGGGGTGTGAGCGTTTCGAGATGGGTGGTATATTAGTTATAATTCCTCGTCAGTGACCGTGTGGTCTAATGGATAAGGCGTCGGACTTCGGATCTGAAGATTGCAGGTTCGAATTCTGTCCTGGTCGTGTTTTTCCAGTTCTGAAAAAGAAACATACCGTTTTATTGTAGCACTTGAGCAGTACGAAACCGCGTGCATGTTGCTGTTGACTATTTTCTGCTAGGAAATGCACTTGAGCTTGAAACACACACAACAAGACCGGTGTTAACTAGCGAAATGGTCGGCAGAGTGCTGTCGCCCCGGTTTTTGACTGGCACTTGCACATCTAAAACAACTTCGGAAAGTAACTCGTTCGGCTTATGAGTCACATCAAGTATGTGTGTTAATTTTGACGAAACTAGCTCTGCAGGTTGTCATACAATTCTTTTACCTCTCAGAAATGATTATAAAATAAAAGTGAACTACGTGACGAGTGTGACGTTAGGAAAACATTAGGCAACATGGAGAGTTTCTGTATGGGACTAATCAACCCAAACGAGTACTGTGTGTGTGCTAACCGGCATGTATTCACCGAGGCAGCGCGGCTAGCTCAGTTGGTAGAGCATGAGGCTCTTAATGTCAGTGTCATGGGTTCGAGCCCCATGTTAGGCGGAACGGAATTTTGTTCCACTGCAGGTGTAAAATACCGTTTTTCTGATTAACGTGATGTAATGGAAATAGCAACTTTAAACTTTGCCTACGTCTCCGTCAGTCGCAAGGAAACTGTATTTGAAGGTGAAGCTGATTTTGTAGACATGTGTGAAAGACATGTTCTGAAATGCAAGTGGTGTTGTTTGGAGAGCACATCGGTTACATGTCAGATGTGTAGCCATGCAGTAATGGTTCGCCATAGCTGCAAATATTAGTCGGCAATATGAAGTGTTGTCAGCTGAAGTCTGGTGATCCAGACGACCGTAAGGACAAAGTACGCAAACCTACCGCTAGGCCGCGCCTCTTTGGCTCAGTGGCAGAGCATTGGTCTAGTAAACCAGGGGTCGTGACTTCGATCCTCACAGGATGCAGACGAATTTTGGAAATCAGTTGCGCCAGACTGGCATGAGGTCGGTCGCCTGACGGCGCGTTCGGCGCGGTCCACCTGTTGTCGGCGCGCCATAAGGCACAGAGGCTCGCACTGGGGCATATCGCTTCCAGATGGGCGTGTCGCGGCAGTCCTCACAGGGGAAATGATGCGTCTCTGATAGCCTCTCCTTCCCAAGTGGCTCTTTCCGCCTTCCCGTGGTGCCAGATGTCAAGCTCAGCATTCTGCCTTGCGACAAAAGGGAGAGCTGCGGCCCAACCCGATGCGAAAGCGAAGGTTGCGTGGCACAGGGGGAGCTGTGCCGAGGGACCGAACAACAGTCCCTCTCTGTTCGCAGGTCACAGACCAGCTGGTGCTCTGCATGCCGGTGACCTCGTTTGTCGGCGTGGGATCACGGCGCGTATCGGCAAGGGTGCTTCGCCGCGCCCCTGGGTAACCGGGGCGTGTTCTGCCAAACCCACGAGCTGGTGACATCGCCTGGGCTAGGTTAGATGGGCCCAGACCGCTGAACCACTGGGGGACCGACCCACCACTTGAGTAGGAGTGGGTCCTCGGCATTCAGGTGGAAACTCGGGCAAGTAGGTGGCGAAGGGCGAGGGGTGCATCACCCTCTCCGGAGTGTGGGGTGCAATTGCCGAGATGCGTCGTGTGAAATCGTCGACGACGAGACCTACGACGGGGACCAGTGCGCTGGCGACGGCGTGCTGAATCCAGCAGCTCTGCAGTGCTCTTGACCTAGGGGCGAGGTCGGTGGGTGAGCTGCAGAAGTCCCCCCCCCCCCCCCCCCCCCATGCCAGAGGAGCCGGTTGGGGGCAAGAGACGGGCTCCCATCTTTTTCTTCACTCGTCTATCAATATGGCTGATTCTAGTGCGTTCTCGAGGGCGTCGACAGCGACTGTTCCCACCTCACAGGAGGAAGGGGAACAAAAAGAGCTTAACACTTTAGAAAGACACACGAAAATTAACCAGATGTGGGACTCTAGTGTCAAGAATGGTAAAATAAGCCTGGCTGCAGTCCTGGCTATCAAAAATGAGCTCGCCGCCTGGGCCATTGCAAGTGCAAAGCTCGAGGGGCGACTCGAGGAATTAGAAAAAGAGAATAACAGACTTAGACAACAACCAACTAAAACCTGTGCTGCAGTGGCTGCACAAACAGTCACAAAACCTCAAACAACCAAAGAAGCAATTGCCAAAGTATCCAAAAGGCCGGACACGGCGGTCTTCTTAAGACCCCTTCCCGGTCAGACAATCAAGAAAGTGCAAGAATTATTTACCACAACCATAGACCCTGCTAAAGACAAAATCAAAATCAATAAAGTAAAGGCAACCAAAAATGTAGTAGTAGTGGACGTAGCAACGGAGGAAGACAGAGACAAAATTCTGAATAATACCAAGCTAAACACAATAATGAAATGTGAACCACCAAAAAAGCGGAACCTGCTGGTGATCCTTTATGACGTGCCGCTTGCATTGACAGAAACAGACATATACGAAACACTATACAATCAGAACTTTGATGATATGGAGTGGGAAAGTTTTAAAAACGAGTTTAAATTACGCTTCAGAACAGGGCCCCAGGAACGTGACGTTGTACATCACGTTGCCGAGGTCTCCGGAAAGATGTGGCGCAAAATCACTACAATGGGGAGAGTCTACATAGGTTTCCACGCAATAAACGTGCGAGATTACCTAGTAGTTCCCAGATGCCACAACTGTGGAGACTTAGATCACGTACACAAGCATTGTGAGAGGAAGCCGGCCTGCTCCAGGTGTGGGGCAGAAGACCATACGAGGAAGAACTGCAGCAAAGCTGCAACTTGCATACCATGCACAAAGAGAGGGAAAAAGACTTGCAACACAACTGGCAGAAAGTGCCCTACCTACAGGATGCTTGAGCAGAGACTCATAGCAAGAATTGATTATGGCTGAGTCCCTGAATGGGAACAGGAAGCCCAAAAGAAAGTCTCCTAGCAAGAGGCTGAGGGAATGCAATAACGGCCAATAAATTCAAAGAATTTATTCAGAAGATCACCAGGCCACAACAACACATGATTACAATGAAAGATGTTTGCACTCAAACACATCCTTGTGATCTGAGTGAAGCACCCTCCCCTCTGACTCAGGGACAAAGGACGATCAAAGAACAAGTACGACCACTCGGGCATCCTGTGGTAGGGACAGAAGAAACAAAAAAGCAAGTTCAAGTAAACATAATAATCAGCACAAGTGTACCCACTGAACGAGGGCTAGGAACAGATCCTGCTAGGATCTACCCCAACCTGGAGCACGCCTTACAGCTGTCTAGGCTTGAAGAGCCGGCCAACCTCACAACAGCCCTAAGGCATGTGGTGCGTGTTGGCCATCAATATGGCAGAGACATCACCTTCCCAGTGATGGAGGCTGTAGACAGAATACAGCTTAAGACAATGAATCTCCCTGCAGACCTCGGGGCCCTGCGAGACCTGGTTAAGAAAGTGTTTGAAAGGCGAAACGAAAAGTTCGACCTTAATGAATTATATAACCAATCTGTCATCACTAGCGGCAGAATAGCACACGACTGGCGCAAGAACTGGCCGGAATCTCACGTACATACATACTTTCCACGTGAGCCAATTAAGAGTGGGACAGATAAACACTCATAACAGTAAACTGGTCTTGCAGGAACTCCGGAAAGTGGTGGAGGAGATGAGTTTGGATGTATTCTGTATTCAGGAGCCATACTCCCGGGCTGGACGGATCCCATTCACCGCAGTTAATTGGCAACGAATTTCCAGTGGAGCAGAACCTAGAGCTGCAGTCATTATCATAAACAAGGCACTGAGAGTCACAATTCTATCACAATTCTCAGACGACCACTGCAACGTCGTGGAGCTTCATTCACCCACGGGTTTACTATACGTGGTGAACATGTACTTCCAGTACAGGAGACAAATTGATGAATTCCTGGAAAAGCTTGTCCAGATAGCCACTGCGTTGAGGGGTCAAAAAATTCTTGTGACCGCAGACATCAATGCTAAATCCCCCCTATGGTTCAGTGGTACTCAAGACGAAAGGGGAGAAAAAGCTGTCGACACAATCATGTCGTTACAACTAGTGGCTAACAAACAGGGAAATCCGCCCACCTACACGGGTGGGGGAGGACATGGTACGAACATTGAGGTTACCCTGGTAACGCCAAACTTGGCTACAAAAATATCGGATGGGACTGTTTGGAATCAAATTACTACCAGCGACCACAACATGATAACATTCACCATTGGCGACAGCGAGTGCCACTGCGACATGGGGTGGGAGAAGCAGCTCAACTGCAATAAAACCGATTGGGACCGCCTGGCGAGGGAGTGTAACATACCTATGTTACCGGAGGGTGATGTCAATGCAGAAGAGTATGCCAGAGAGATCACAAACGCGATAACCAGGGCAGTGAAGGCAGCTGTACCAACCAGGAGGAGGGCAGTCGCGGCCACCCCCTCACCATGGTCAGCCGAACTGGGGCAACTGCGCCAAGCAGTCAGGAGGGCGAGGAGGTATTACCAGCGGAGCGTCGTCTGGCATAAAAGCAGCGCTGGCTGCAGGCATACAGAGAAGCCAAAGAACAGTTCCAACAGGAACTTAAGGCTGTCAGGATAAGGAGCTGGGAGAACTATGTGCAGAGCCAATTGGCTACAGACCCATAGGGTTTGCCTTACAAAATAGTCAGAGAAAAATTAAAATCACCTATGGTGCTATCTACCGTCAGGGATGGGGACCGGATGACGGAAACCTGGCAGGAAACTGCGGAGGTCCTACTCCGTGCCCTGCTACCTGACGATATAGTGGAAGAGGACTCTGATGAACAGAAGAGAACAAGAAGAGAAAACCAACAGGTCTACGGAAACAACAGAGTGGTCTACCCCTTCTCTGAAGAAGAGGTAAGCTCTCAAATAAAAGCCTTTAAAAAAGGTAAAGCTCCTGGCCCAGACGGCATCACTGCGGAAATGATACAGTACCTCGCCCCTCATCTGGTGGCACCTCTCACTCAGCTGTACAATGAATGCCTACGGCAACAGACATTCCCCTCAATATGGAAGAAGGCGAATGTAGTAATCATCAAAAAAGGCCCAGATAAAGACCCCAAAGGAACCAAGTCATACAGACAAATATGTCTACAGGACTTGTTGGGCAAGCTTTTTCAGAGGTTGCTAGCTGACAGGCTGGCTGCACAACGCGTCGTGTGTGGGATGAGTGACAGACAATTCGGTTTTCGGACAGGGCAGTCGTCATCCGACGCAATCGCCCTGGCTGCGGATGTCTGTGACTCTGCCCCGCACAAGTATATAATCGGCATCATTGTGGACATCAGTGGCGCCTTTGATAACCTGTGGTGGCCTTCGCTCTTTTCCTGCTTGCGGGAAAAGGAATGCCCAGGGCCGTTATATGGTTGTCTCAGGAGCTATTGTGAAGGAAGGGAGGTCTGGCTATCGGCCCCTAGCGGCAAAGTTAGCAAGAATATCACCAAGGGGTGTCCTCAAGGATCCGTCCCAGGGCCACTCTTTCGGGATATAAACATGGAACCACTCCTAGAAGAACTGAAGAGCAGTGAAGACGTGCTATAGGTCATAGCCTACGCAGACGACCTCCTCCTGCTGGTCGGCGGCCGCAGCCGCGAAGAGTTGGAACCTAAAGTAGATAGAGCAATTGCAATACTAACCACTTGGTGCCACAAAACAAAAATGACTGTCGCGACAAATAAGTCAACTCACCTATTGCTCAAAGGCCAACTCACAAGAAACCCAACCATGAAAATAAATGGCCTACCAGTGCTCAGGCGCAAGGAGGCCTGGTATCTTGGTGTCATTGTCGATGAGAGATGGAACTATGCACCACACATTGAAATGGTTACACATAGATCTCTCACAGTATTAAACAACTTAATAGGCATAGGACATAAGAGATTTCACCTCCCACCTGAATTAATTAAATTATATCACAACAGCATCCTTACATCAATAGTAGGCTATGGGTCTGCGGTCTGGGCACACAGGCTCACGAGGGTCATGCACGCCGTGGCTGTAAGAAGAGTGCTGCGAAATGTGCTCCTGCGGTCAGTGGGCGCATACAGAACAACTCCTGGGGGGGCACTCTTATTACTCATGGGGATATGTCCACTGGACATAAAAATTAGGGAACAGGCCACCTGGTACTGGATAAAAAAGGACAGAAGAGAAAAAATTGTAGAAATCATGGGGGTACACGTTGGGGACAAAAGGGGTATTAGAACCAGAGGAATCGAACTGTGGCAGGAGCTCTGGGACAATGACGAGACTGGCCGCAGAACACACGAGCTGCATCCAAATATACAGGAACGCCTGAAACTCACATACTTCAATCCCACAAAAGGCATGCTGCACTTCCTTACAGGTCAAGGACCCTACCCGACGTATCTGTGACGGTTTGGGAAAAGGGCAACACCAGCGTGTGACTGTGGAGCAGTGCAGGGCACTCCAGACCATGTGGTGTATGAGTTTCCCCTCTTCGACGACGTTGCACACCACTTACGAGAACAATTGCCAAACAACAACACGTACCACCTGCTCAGGCACGAAAACACTTTTAACATAGTAAATAATCTAGCGGACTTAATCTCAGGTAAAGTCCTCAAAGAATATTTACAAATCAATCACTAATAATACCGAACTAGTCAAGTACACCCCCCTCAGTTCCGCCGGGACTTGGATTTGGCCAGCCGCCTCACCGCTGGAACCCGCCAAGTCTTCGGATTAGGTGGGGGGGTAGTACATCAATACCCGAACTAGACTACGCACCGACTATGACAATAGAGATAAGGTTAGTTATAGGTCAAAATAGGACACTGACGTAGTATAGAACTGCAGCGATATGTCTTCGGCCAGCCCAGTGCTAGGGGCACTAGCACTAGGACTAGATTAGTGGAAAAGGCCAACAATTAGGTTTATATCAACCTGGCACACTTGTAACGCTGCAGGTAGTGTAGTTTAAGTAATAACAATAACAAACATGCAAAAGTACTATTGTAACTAAAAGCAGAAAGACTAGGGTAACACCAAAATAACAATGTAGTGAGCATAGTAGACTAACCCCATAGTAGTAAAGAATTATTGTAGATACCTGTAGTGTTTTAAAAGTAGCTGTAGTTAGAAATTGTAAAAGTTAAAATTAGGAACTACTAATGTATTAGGTAGTAGGTTAAATAGTATCATTGTAATATTTGGTCATTAAATTTAAAAAAAAAGAATCAGTTGCGCGTCCTGGCCGTATATCAAACAGTATCTGGGATGACGAACAATTAGCGACAGGCGTTTTATTAAGAATTACTCTCAGATGTGATTAAGGCGAATGGCGCAGATAAAGCATTTGCCAAAGTGGTACAGCATAAGGTGAGGCGAGGAAGTCAGAATTACATTTTGTAGATGTATTTCTCACATATCTCAGAGCCTTTCGCGGTGGTCGGCGTCGTCGCCGCCGCTTCTGCAGTAGTAGTAAATGACCATCGTAGCAAATGCGGCGAGGGACGCCCTGCCTTCGATTCCGAATGCACAAAGTGTGTGGTCTTGTTTCCCAGTCTATATTTGGTCGGTCTCGTAAGAGGTTGAATGTAACGAATGGGTGGGAAAGAGAAAGGGGCAGCGGCTGTGTAGAACGAAAACACAATTCCTCAGGGGTAAGAGAGTTTCGAGATGAGTCGTATATTAGTTCCACTTGGTCGTCAGTGACCGTGTGGCGTAATGGATAAGGCGTCGGACTTCGGATCCGAAGATTGCGGGATCGAATCCTGTTACGACGATGTTTTTCCAGTTCTGAAAAAGAAACATACCGTTTTAGTGTAGGACTTGAGCAGTACGAAATCGTGTTAATGTTGCTGTTGACCAACCGGCACGTACTCACCGAGGCATCGCGGCTAGCTCAGTAGGTAGAGAATGAGGTGAGACGTCCTCTTAGAAAAATTATACAAGACTGTGCTTAAACTGACACACAATATTTTTAGCGCAACGCAATCTGATTTTCAAAAATCCCTACAGAAAAATAGCCCTGACTAACATTAACCTATAGGTTGGAAATGCTCACAAATTTGTGTTTTTACGTCGTTACAGACTTTTTGACATTTCGATTCGATTTTATGTGATTCAGTAGTTAAATCTTCACGTGTTTGTTCAAGGGTATGTTCCACAGAGTCTAACTTTTGAAGCTTTTGCTCCATTTCGCCTATCTTTTGCTGTGCTTGTCTCTGATTTTGTTCCATTGTGTCTAACTTTTGAAGCTTTTGCTGTGTTTGTCTCTGATTTTCTTCCATTGTGTCTAACTTTTGAACAATTTTGTCCCATTTATTTCTGATTTTGTTCAAGCGTTGTGTCTAACTTTCGTAGCCTTTGTCCCATTGTTCCATTAACTGTAATTACAGTGCACTGGTGTCTGAAACATGTTCCTCAGTTCTTTTCGGCAGTGCATTTGAACCGACAATATTCGCATTTTGAAAAGCAGAAAATGTGTCTTGATTTATTTGAGAAAACGGTGAGGACGCAAAATCTTAATCTACAGTATTTGCAAGATTGTGTCCTGTCATTTCGGAATCCTGAGGCGAGCTGTTGCCGACCGATCGATCGATAATGCTACCCTGTTCACTAATTGTTTCAGTGCCTACACCATTATTCGCGGCCCGCTCCATTTCCCTATGCACAATTACCAAATTACTAATTTGAACATTAGTTAATTCATTACATGGTGGCGTTAACACACTGCTTTCGTCTTCATTGTCATTTCTCAGTTTACTTTGGAGCCTAGTATTACGTTTTTCACACGCCATTATTGTCACAATATTTCACACGATAACACAGCAAAGCACCATTTGAAGAGCAAAAATAAGAAAACACATTAACATAGCAAACAATATCTAGTTAATTGCAAGCGCAGCTGCGAAATGTTTGGTGCAAATCTACATGCATGCCACAACCGTTTTACAGTACAACAATGAAAGACTACAACTACAAAGGAGATTCTCTCTACAATTACGCGCTAGCAATAAGCAAAATCTACATTAATTACGCAAACTACAAGAAAAAATCAGAAGATTCCAGTGAGGTATCCTTGGCGAAGGGTCGACATATGAAACGTCCCCTTAGAAAAATTATACAATACTGTGCTTAAACTGACACACAATATTTTTAGCGCAAAGCAAACTGACTTCCAAAAATCCCTACGAAAGAATGGCCCTGACTAACATTAACCTATACGTTTCACAAATCACTTACCTCACAAAAATCTTCGTTACTCAAGCTACTGCAATACAGCGAGCGCCACTGCTGCCAGATAAATAAAAGATTCAAACTATGGAAGTCACTAACTACTGAGGCACAGTTACCAAATGAAAGGTTTTAATAGAGAACAAACAATGTCTTTACCTTAATAGTCATAATATATATATATATATATATATATATATATATATATATATATATATATATATATATATATATATATATATATATATCAGTTCATGACACCAATTCTTACAAATTTCAAAACTCCGCCCTCTCTCTCCCCATGTCCATCACTGCTGGCGGCTCACCTCCAACTGCGCAACGCTACGCGCTGTTAGCATCCAGCTGCCGCTGCCCGACACTACAATGGCGAGTATTACAACAATGCCAACCAGCCACAGACTGCACACAGCACAGCCAGTGATTTTCATACAGAGCGCTATGTGGCGGCGGCGTTACCAATAAAAAAACCTAAACAGCCTACTTACATAGCCCCCATGCTCCCCACAAAAAAATTTTTACAAATTGTTTTGGGCAGTTGCCAATAATGATGTGATAAAATTTTTTATAATTACAATAACAAAGAAATGAAATGCACACACTTATCGATACAATTTTGGTCAAGAGCTAAAATTTTTTCACAGTCCATACAGACAGTCCTGATCATTTATCACAGTAAAATAGCAGTGTTTTACTCAAATACTGAGCAATAAAAGAAAATGCACACGGGAGTAGTGGATTTCCAAGCAGTCTTGAAGAATTAGTGTTGTCCTTCCAACGGAAAGACAGTGCTGACTCTTGACATGCAGACAGATAATGGGCCACTACAGAGAAAACCCACAGCAGAGTCAGTCGAAGTTTTGAAGAAAATTGGTAGGTAGGTCAACACAGAGTAGACCCATTGTAGTCCTGGTAGAGATGGCCAGCAGCCATTTGTTTGACTGTGCAGGCACACAATCATCACTGAAGGGTCTTGCGGATAATATAGCAAGTTCATAACCCACAACTTGTCGACTCACGATGTTTTTGGAATTGTCCTTAGAACCAGCAATGCTGTTATCCAGTCCCTTACTGAATTATTAACACACGTGCAAACACTATCAGTTCCTACTTCTCACATATTGTCCATATACTATGACCAACAGAAACGTGTGCAGTGAAATGTAATTTAAAAGTTACTTAATTTGATGAACTGGTGTCAATTACAATTTTATAACATAAGAATACAATAACAAAGGTACAAAATACATCATTAAAGAACATAACAATACAGATAACATTATCAGTAGTACAGGCGTTACAAAAGAATCGAAATAGCAAATACATCAGTGTTACAAAATTACGACATAAGTACATTCATAAAAGATCAGAATAACTTTTGAAACATTAATTTCACACATGAGCATTAGAACAAAACAGAATAAACAATGTGTAAACGTCTTTATAAAGTAAATAACATGTTATTGATGCAAATTTTATTTGAGGATAACAGTATTCCTTATCATAGTGAATGTACCTTAGTATTAGAACAGAAAAAAATCTATGAAACAGTACACAGAGACAGGAAGAAAATAAATACACAAGGGTACACAAACACATAGTGGGATAACACAAAAGGAAAGGACAGGGTTTGTTTTCAGGATAACATTTGGTACTGGAGTCCAACCCAAGACTTCATTCCATAGATCGCCCCTCTTATTTCAACATTTACTCCAGCCAAAAAAAATCCTATCCAAGCATGCTTTCTGTATTCTGTTCTCATCCTCTTTCAAAAATAGTTTTCCTCCACTGTACACTACTTTTTGGGCCAAACCATTTTCTTAAAGCTTCTCAATGCTTTTCTTTCAATTCATCATAGTTAGTTTCTTATATAGTCTACCCCTCTTAAGCTAACTTAAATCTACTGAGCTCAGATGCTAAACTAAGGGACGAGGCAATGCAGCAGCACAAAACAATTAACACAAACAGCAATGATAAAAAAATGGAAATTGGCAAAAAAGGCAGCAATATTACAACTAATATAAGGCAATGCGCAGCAAACAGTAAAAATAGTACTACAAAGTGAAATTCAGTAGCACTATGAATGGCAAACAGCTGCAGCAAATGCTATAACTTATACCTAAACATGACAAATCTCAAGCAGAAAAAATGTTACACTAAAGACAACAATGCAGATAAGGACAATGTCCATTCACATCTTAATGTCTATGCAGTTAAAGTCGTGCACCACAAAAACAAATGCTACAACAAATTACCAAGTACTTGAAAAGAAAATTATATATACAGTTACTGTTATTAGTCGCTTCTTATTGCTCATTCCATTCCAAGAGCTCCTTTTTTGAAGAATGTGGATCATGAAATAATTATTTAATAGATCTGTTGACAGAAAGTGTTCACATTAGCAAATGCATTCAATTTTATTTTATAAAACCAATGCTGCAACACAGCTGGAAACCAGATATCAAATGAAATAAGCAACTATGAAAGGCAAAGCAGAAAAATATCATTCAATAGTCATGTGACATTTCATAAGTTAGTACAAATTCTCTCAACTCTTGTAGAAAGACGCTTGTCATTATCAGGTGTGTAGAAGTAAATAATTATCTTTTCCAAGTAATGAGCGTGTCGTTTTTGCGATGCTTTCTGCAAAGGAATGTCAATAGCGAGGATAATGGCCTCCCCTTTTTTTCTTGTGCCTCTGAAAATCACACACTAATGGCTTTCTTTTTGTCAGGTGGTTGTCGCGCAGCTGGGCGCCCACGACGCATTACGTGCAGGTGGACACTTAACTGTCTTATCGAAATATTTACACCAGTTTCCGCTACAGTGGCAGTGTCATATAAAAAAAATTTACAGGTCAAGAATTTGCGATACACATTTGTAGAAACAAAATCCTATTGATATAACAGTGTCCAAAATATTTTCGTCGGCATTGTAATACATTCACGCATTTACATACATTTCATAACTCTTAAAGTACGATTCTTGGTTTACAACAACCTTTTTCACGAACTAGAGTCCCTAACCTCTTCTCATTATTTCTTACCGTATTCGTCGACACTTCTTCAATATTCCATCATAACAGATAAGTAGCATAATCAAATAACTCATATAGCATCAGCTTATTGATCAGAAACATACCGCAACAACATAATACACATAGTCATCGTAATAATATCATCATAACACCTCAGTCAAATTCTAAAAATCGTCGTAGCTTCATCCAATAATTTCAAAACCTACAAAAAAATCACTTCTCATGTCAAAAGTGTCATCTACCTCAAACGTACTTTAAAAATCATGATCTCATACCAAATATGTCAATCAAAGCTCTCATAGTATCACAATGCTACCGAAAAAATATGAACAGTTCACAAAGTACAGACAAAATACAATTTCGTAAGTTTGAAGTTGTCCAACTGTGTAATTACGTAAACATCTGTCACTGATGTAGTATAATAAATGTTTGTTTCTCTCAGTTAAATGATCAGATAGCTGTGTAATTTACGTGTTAGAGAAATATGGTACCGATGTTTAAAGTTGTATAAACAAATACCATATTAGCTAGGGCTCCTTGTGCTTGCCAAACACATGGTACACAAAGTAAGCGTGTACCCCCCTGAGGAATAATGTAATTATATCCTCAGGTGTTACAGATTACAGCAATGGAATGAAATGTATCATGGAAAACCTTTGTATCATTGTATTTCAAATATGTTTAAAAATAAATGTTTTAGTACAAAATTAATCACTCAAATACGTGTACTGTAGCGCTAAACTGTGCGCTAGTTATCGTCCTCCGAAAGCTAAGTTCTGCAGAAGTCAATGTACTTACCTCATGATAAACAAAAGTGAAATGCTTTGCGTATAGATATCATAGTTACTACGCTTATTGCCATGATGAAGTAAGTACTGTACTGTAACGTATTGTTGTGCTACAGAAAAGGCTGTCTCGTTGTAGCTATACCTCAGAAGTTACTACTAAAACATGTTTTACTTTCCTGAAGAATTCATAAAAACTATGCAGATATAAAACACATAAACTGCAAAAGCAACATTGCAAATTGTCACTCATTAGTAGCGGCGTGATAAAATCGTGTAGCTGTCATATAAACTAACCACTGTGTCATCTGGTATCTCACAGAAAGTACTTTAAATCCAGAATGTATTTTCAAGTAGACCAAAATGTTGCATTAAAATCTCATTAGCAATACTGGTAAATGTTCTAAGTATGTGAGCCTTATAGTCGTTATGTAATCGTGCAACTAACAAGCAAGAATGTACACACGCAATAACACAGTGATGTCTGTACACTATAACAATGCACTCGTAAATACTGTCTAAATATATTCCGTAGTTTCTAGACTGGATAGTTAACTTGAAAACATTGTTGCATGTTAACAGTTTCTCAGTGTGACAAAGCATACTAGAAATGTGAAGTGAAATGTTTTATGGCAAAGACAAGGTTAAAAAGCAGATTATATTTCAATAAACGGTTTTACATGTGAAATGTAGTACAACCCTTTACTCTTCCTAGTACGCACACTGTCAACTGAAAAGCAATTATCATGTTTTATACGTCGGTAAGGAATCCTAAATCATTTCTCAAGGTTAGTGTCTCTTTTTATTTTTCTCTGAGCCAGCCGGCGCAGGTGGCTGCCTGCGGTGCGAGTCATTGACTGTTTCTTTGTGGGCGCGCGCCGTTATTGGGATTAGGAGAACTAACTTCTACGAATTCACCTTGCCGAGAGGGCCCAGCTCTGTTTGAAGCTCGCCAGTTCTGATGGAATTCAGCTCTGTCGTTTTGTCGGTAGTTTACATAGTTTCTTGTTTGTCGGTCATGTGGTGGAGAATTTCTCCCGGAATCGTAACTGCGCGCTGAACTGTTGCGTCTGAAATTATTCTGTCTCCCTTGATATTAATAGTTCTGTTTACATATTGTCTGCTTCTATGGTTGTCTCTGTCATAGTCATTACTATGGAAATGCGGTCTTTCTCTGTAACTATTACTCTGCCAGTGGTTGTCATACGGGTGGTGTCTGTTTTGGTCACGATTTGCGTTGTAAGAATAGACTTGTCGTGTCCAGTTATTGCTTCTGTCGTCACGGAATTGTGACGGATGTGAACTGTAGTGATTGTTTTGCTGTTTTCGCATCCCGCGACTGTGTGTGTCAATTTCTAATTCTTGTAAGAGTCCCTGAAAAGCTTCAATGTCGTCTTTGCAACGCCGTGCCAAAATAATATTCCTTAAATGTTCAGGCAATTTGATTAAGCAAATGCGGATGAGTTCTGACGGGCTGTATGGGTTTGAAAGAAACTGGTTCTTATGCAACATGTCTTCAAAATATTTCACAGGACTGGAAAATTCAGATTGTTCGAAATGTTTCATCATCATGATGCCATGTTTTACTTGGTCTTGTGTGGCTTGGGACCAATATGCTGAGAGGAAGGCATGGTAAAATTCTCCTTCACTGTGGCAATCGTGAATGACCGATCGCATTCTTACAGCTGGTTCATTCTCTAAGTAGCCACACATAAATTCTAATCTGTGCTCAAGTGACCAGTTGGGAGGAAAACAATGAGAGAATTTATGGAGCCACGCTTGTGGATGAATGTCGTTTCCAGAATTCTTAAATGTTTTGAATTTACGTGTAGTAATGAACAGCTTATAGTCAAAATCATCGTGTCGGCGGGTCGCCTATCGGTCATTGTTACGTCGTTTCGGCAGTTCCATCTCAAAATTCGGTGTACTTTGCAAATTTCTTTCATAATCTCCAAAGTGCCCTGTGTTGTTATTTTGTGGCAGTTCCGTATTTTTATGTCCCTCTTCCCGTATTGGAGTGCGAGTGTCCTCCGAAATACGTAATTCTTGTATTACCTGTGTCAACTGATCTTGTACTTCCCGGATTTCTCTTTGGTGTTGCGTATTAATTTGATTCTGATTTTGTTTGAATTTCCTAATTTGTTCGAACTCTTCTGTGTCATTAAAGACTACCGGTTTTATGTCATTCAGATTATCATCTACCTTCGTAGATAAATTATTTAGCTGATCCGAAAGTTCAACTACTTTCTCTGATAGTGAACTAATGTCCTCCATGTGTCTTTCTGAACCAATTTTCAGAGTATCTACTTTGTCCTTTAAGTTTTCTTGAGTTTTTGCAAGTTGCGTAACCGAATCGGTAGATGCAACTGAGTCAACTTTAGCTTGCAAGGTCTCATGATTTTCATGAACAATTGTTTGCAGTTCTTTTATGGCTGCTTCGTGATTCTGTACTGGATTTTCATGACTCGAAAAAATAGGTTGCAAAAGCTCACAAATTTGTGTTAATAAGTCGTTACAGACTTTTTGACATTTCGATTCGATTTTATGTGATTCAGTAGTTAAATCTTCACGTGTTTGTTCAAGGGTATGTTCCACAGAGTCTAACTTTTGAAGCTTTTGCTCCATTGCGTCTATCTTTTGCTGTGTTAGTCTCTGATTTTGTTCCATTGTGTCTAACTTTTGAAGATTTTGTCCCATTTGTTTCTGATTTTGTTCAAGCGTTGTGTCTAACTTTTGTAGCCTTTGTCCCATTTGTTGCATTAACTGTAATAACAGTGCACTGGTGTCTGAAACATGTTCCTCAGTGCTTTTCGGCAGTGCATTTGAACCGACAATATTCGCATTTTGAAAAGCAGAAAATATGTCTTGATTTATTTGAGAAAACGGTGAGGACGCAAAATCTTAATCTACAGTATTTGCAAGATTGTGTCCTGTCATTTCGGAAGCCTGAGGCGAGCTGTTGCCGACCGATCGATCGATAATGCTACCTTGTTCGATAATTGTTTCATTGCCTACATCATTATTCGCGGCTTGCTCCATTTCCCTATGCACAATTACCAAATTACTACTTTGAACATTAGTAAATTCATTAGATGGTGGCGTTAACACACTGCTTTCGTCTTCACTGTCATTTCTCAGTTTACTTTGGAGCCTAGTATTACGTTTTTCACACGCCATCATTGACACAATATTTCACACGATAACACAGCAAAACACAATTTGAAGAGCAAAAATAAGAAAACACATTAACATAGCAAATAATATATAGTTAATTGCAAGCGAGGCTGCGAAATACTTGGTGCAAATCTACATGAATGCCACAACTGATTTACAGTACAACAATGAAAGACTACAACTACAAAGGAGATTCTCTCTACAATTACGCGCTAGCAATAAACAAAATCTACATTAATTACACAAACTACAAGAAAAAATCAGAAGATTCCAGTGAGGTATCCTTGGCTAAGGGTCGACAAATGAAACGTCCCCTTAGAAAAATTATACAAGACTGTGCTTAAACTGACACACAATATTTTTAGCGGAACGCAATCTGACTTCCAAAAATCCCTACGAAAGAATGGCCCTGACTAACATTAACCTATACGTTTCACAAATCACTTACCTCACAAAATTCTTCGTTAATCAAGCTACTGGAATACAGCGAGCGCCACTTCTGCCAGATAAATAAAAGATTCAAACTATGGAAGTCACTAACTACTGAGGCACAGTTAGCAAATGAAAGGTTTTAATAGAGAACAAACAATGTCTTTACCTTAATAGTCTTAATATATATATATCAGTTCATGACAACAATTTCAAAACTCCGCCCTCTCTCTCCCCACGTCCACCACTGTTGGCGGCTCACCTCCAACTGCGCAACGCTAAGCGCTGTTAGCATCCAGCTGCCACTGCCCGACACTACAATGGCGAGTATTACAACAATGCCAACCAGCCACATACTGCACACGGCACAGCAAGTGATTTTCATACAGAGCGCTACGTGGCGGCGGCGTTACCAATAAAAAAACCTAAACAGCCAACTTACAGAGTCTCTTGAACTCAGGGTCGTGGGTTCGAGCACCACGCTGGGCGGAACGGAATTTCCTTCCGCTGCAGATGTAAATTACCGTTTTCCTGATTAACGTGATGTATTGGAAGTAGCAACTTTAAACTTTTTTCGGCCATCCTTCTCTGCCGATGACCTTCTCCTTCACCTCAATCACCTCCTCTCAGAACAACTCAACTCCTGTCGCTCTGCCATCTTCATCTCCCTCGAACTTGAACGCGCATATGACCCTGTATGGCATTCTGGTCTCCGCTTCAAGCTCCAAACCTTTGCCCTTCCCATCAACTACGTCCGTCTTGTCGCTCCCTTCATTTCCCACCGTCCTTCCTATGTCACCATCCACAACACGGATACCTACACCTTCTACCCCTCCGCCGGTGTGCCCCAAGGCTCCGTCCTTTCCCCTCTTCTTTACCTTCTTTATAAGGCGGACATGCCTCCGCCTGCACCCCCGCTACACCTTCTCCAGTACGCCGATGACACCGCCTTCCTTTCGCTCGCCCCCACCCTGCAATACTCCCAGCACCTTCTCCAATCCCATCTTGACCGGTTCACCTCTTGGTGTAACCTGTGGTTGCTCAAGGTCAATCCTTCCAAGACCCAGGAAATCATCGTAGGCAAAACCACCCCATCCTTCCGACTCCTTGATTTCTATCTTACCATTTATTGCCGTCCTATTAATTTCACCCCCACCCTCAAGTACCTTGTCGTCACCCTTGATCGTCGCCTCTCCTGGACTCCTCATATCCGGACAATCCAAGCCAAGGCACGCTCCCGACTCCGCCTCCTCAAGCTCCTCTTTGCCCGCAGATGGGGTCTGGACCTGTCCACCGTCCTCCACACCTATAAATCCCTCATCCATCCTATCATTTGTTATGCCCATCCCGCCTGGATCTCCGCCCCTCCTACCTTTTACCAATCCCTTCATATCCTTGAACGCCATGCACGCTGCCTCGCCTATTGCATCCGCCTCCCTTCCCCCACGCGGATCCTCTATGACCTCATCCCCTTCCCACACCTCCTCCGTTTCCACGAACGGATACAGATCCTCTACACCTCCCGCAAGCTTGATCCTCCCCACCCACTTGTCTCATCCATCCTCTCCCACCCCAACCCGCTGCCGCGCCTGTACTCCTGTATCACACCTGCTCTCCATCATCACACTCTCCACACCCACTCCCAAGGTGGCTTCCGCCAACTCCCCCTCCTGGATGATGCCCTCCTCCCATCCATCTACCCCTCCTACCAACTTTGAGCCTTGCCTTCCCTCTCCTCTCCTTATCCTGTAGGCACCCTCTCTCCCTTCTCTCCCTCCCTCCTTCCCTCCCCTCCCCCTCTCCATGGGCTTCCAGACACCACCCCTCCCTCTCCCATCCTTTCCCCATTGGCATCAACGCCTCCCCCATTCCCTCCTACCCTCGCCCATTCCCTCTGGCAGGTCCCTGGCCTTACTCGTGTGACAAGTGCATCACAAACCGCCGGAGATTGCCGCCGCAGTGCTTATGTGTTTTGTCGTCCTGTTAGTGCAACCGTGTCTCTTGTTAAGTGCTCCATCGTTCACGTGTGCTACTTTGTATCTCTCAGTTATGTGCTGTGTGAATCACTTTTAACTTGACTGCTCCACACTGAACGGCTTCTGTTATTTTACTCTGTTTGTCTACTGTTTTTTTTCAGATTAATGTGATGTTATCGAAATAGCAACTTTAAACTTTGCCTACGTCACCGTCAGTTGCAAGGAAACTGTATTTGAAGGTGAAGGTGATTTTGTAGACATGTGTGAAACACATGTCCTGAAATGCAAGTGGTGTTGTTTGGAGAGCACATCGGTTATGTGTCAGATGTGTAGCCAAGCAGTAATGCGTCGCAATAGCTGCAAATATTAGTCGGTAATATGAAGTGTTGTCAGCTGAAATCTGATGATCCAAACGACCGTAAGAACGAAGTGCGAAAACTTACCGCAAGGCCGCAGCTTTTTACCTCAGTGGCAGAGCACTGGTCTAGTAACCAGTGGTCGTGAGTTCCATCCTCACAGCAGGCAGACGAATTTTGGAAATCAGTTGCACATCTGAAATATATTTTATAGCTTTATTTCTAACGTATCTCAGAGCCTTTCGTCGTCGTCGTCGTCGTTGCTGCCGGCACTTCTGCAGAAGTAGCAAATGGCCACCGTAGCAAATGCGGCGAGGGACGCCCTGCCATTGAATCCGAATGCACAAAGTGTGTGGTTTAGTTTCCCAGTCTATATTTGGTAGGTCTCGTAGCAGGTTGAATGTATCAAATTGGTGGGAAAGAGCAAGGGGCAGCGTCTGTGTAGAACGAAAACACAACTCCTCAGTGGTGTGAGCGTTTTGAGATGAGTCGTATATAAGTTCCACTTGTTTGTCAGTGACCGTGTGGCCTAATGGATAAGGCGTCGGACTTCGTATCCGAAGAATGCGTGTTTGATTCCTCTCACGGTCGTGTTTTTCCAGATCTGAAAAAGAAACATACCGTTTTAGTGTAGCACTTGAGCAGTACGAAACCGTGTGAATGTTGCTGTTGACCATTTTCTGCTTGGAGATGCTCTTGAGCTTGAAACACGCACAACAAGACCGGTGTTAACTAGCGAATTGGTTTGCATATTGCCGTCGCCGCGTTTTTTTGACTGGCACTTGCGCATCTAAAATAACGTCGGAAAGTAACTCGTTCGGCTTATGAGTCACATCAGGTATGTGTGTTAATTTTGACGAAACTAGCTCTGCAGGTTGTCATGCAATTCTGTTACCTCTCAGAAATGATTATGAAATAAAAGTGAACTACGTGACGAGTGTGACGTTAGAAAAACATTAGGCAACATGGAGAGGTTCTGTATGGGACCAATCAACCCAAACGAGTACTGTGTGACGTGCTAACCGGCATATATTCACCGAGGCAGCGCGGCTAGCTCAGTCGGTAGAGCATAAGGCTCTTAATCCCAGGGTCGTGCGTTCGAGCCCTACGCAGGGAGGAACGGAATTTTGTTCCTCTGCAGATGTAACTTACCGTTTTTCTGATTAACGTGATGTAATGGAAATAGCAACTTTAAACTTTGCCTACGTCTCCGTCAGTCGCAAGAAAACTGTATTTGAAGGTGAAGGTGATTTTGTAGACATGTGTGAAAGACATGTTCTGAAATGCAAGTGGTGTTATTTGGAGAGCACTTCGTTTACGTGTCAGATGTGTAGCCAAGCAGTAATGGGTCGCCATAGCTGCAAATATTAGACGGTAATATGAAGTGTTGTCAGCTGAAGTCTGATGATCCAGACGACCGTAAGGATGAAGTACGCAAAAGTACCGCTAGGCCGCGCCACTTTAGCTCAGTGGCAGAGCACTGTTCTAGTAAACCAGGGGTAGTGAGTTCGATCCTCACAGGAGGTAGACCAATTTTGGATATCAGTTGCACGTCGTGGCCTTATAGCAAACAGTATCTGGGATGACGAAAAATTAGCGGGAGGTGTTTTATTAAGAATTACTCTCAGATGTGATTAAGGCGAATGGCGCAGATAATACATTTGCAAAGCGGTACAGCATGTCCCAGCCGCCGCCGCCGCCGCCGCCGCCGCCGCCGCCGCCGCCGCCGCCGCCGCCGATTGCTGCCATCGTATCCGGTTCCTGCTGCTGCTGCTGTTGCCGACCGCCGCCGACGCCGCCGCCGCCGCCGCCGGCGCCGCATCTGGTTCCTGCCGCCGCTGCCGCTGCTCGCCGCCGACGCCGCCGCCGGTTTCCGCCGCCGCCGCCGGTTCCCGCCGCCGCCGCCGCCGGTTGCCGCCACCGTATCCGGTTCCTGCCGCTGCTGCTGTTGCCGACCGCCGCCGCCGCCGCTGCCGCCCCCTGCCCGTCTTTCGTTCTGTCGTCTCTGCTTACGTCTTACCCTTCCTCTTCGTCAGTCTCTTGTCCTTGTCCTTTGACTGTCCCCTGTTATTTTTCCTCTTTTCCCCTCTCCCCCTTATCCTCTCACCATGACAACCCCCACAACTACCGCCACTACCACTGCAATCATGTACACGTCCCCCTCACTTGCTGCCACCAGCATCACGTGGTGTGCTCAATCACCGCCTCCCCCATATATTCCCCCCCTCCTCACTCTTCCCACCCCAGCTCCTTTTGTTGCTCCCTCCCCTGTTCCTACCCCCCATGCCTCACGTGACCCATTCCCTCCCCTCCCACATGTAACTCATGCCACCCCCGCCAGGGTTGTTGCCCGTCGGGCCACCACCCACGCCACACCATCATCATCGTCATCACCATCACCATCACCATCGCCCTCGCCATAGCCAGTGCCAACCACTGCCAGTGCATCTTCTGTGGCGCCAGCTCCAGCTCCAGCGCCAGCACCAGCACCACCACCAGTGCCCGCACCGCCGGTGGGACCTGCCATCTCCCGCCATCTCCCGGTCGTCCCCATCCCCCACACCTCTTTCCATCCCTCTCCCGCTGTGAAACGTCCCAGCGGCACCCCAGCTACTTCTGCTCCCAAGAAGTCGCAGACTCTCCCCCCTCCAACCCCCCAGGATGCCATGGATACCACCCCACCTGCCCTATCTACTCCCTCCTCTACCTCCCCCTCCTACAGGTACCTCCTTTCTCACCCTGATCCCTCTCTCCTGGAGGCCCGCAATCTTACCCTTCTCCTCCGCCGGCACTTCCCCGTAGCCCCGATCTCCTTCTCACCCCCCGTCGGGACTCCGTCCTGATCACATCCCCCAGCCCCACCCTCCACTCCGACAACCTCTCCCGCATTCCCCTCACCCGGTTTGGTCCCCATGCCTCCCTTGCCCCTGCTCCCTCCCCCTCCTCATCCCGACAACCCCAGCCGCCCCGTCGCCCACCGACCCTCACTGCCGTGATCACTCGGCTTAGCCCGATGATCACGGAGGAGGAGGTGTTGGCGGAGCTGAAGGCCCATCCCTATCTAGAGGTTCGAGCTGTCCGCCGGATTCACAATCCAGCCGGCCCCACCCGCCTCGTGCGGGTGTTCTCCGAGCATGCTCCCTCCATAGACCTCCTCCTCAAGGAGGGTGCCCTCCTTTTCAACCGCCGTTATAAGGTCGACCCCTCCCGCTCCCCTCCACAGTCCATCCGCTGCCAGAGGTGCTTGCGCTATAATGCACATCCTACATCTGAGTGCCGCGAGGCCCCCGTCTGCCCGCACTGCAAAGAAGCACACTTCCTCCGGCAGTGCCCCAACCTTCAGTCCCCCCCCTCCTGTAACACCTGTAACCTCCAACACCCAACCTACTCCCAAAAGTGCAAGGCCCGACCCCCTCCCTCCACTCCTGAACTCACTGTCCCTGTCCGCCCCTTGGATGCCAACACCCCTCCCGGCAATTCCCTCCGTCCCCCCCCACAGCTGATGACATCATCCGATTTGTAACCGTTGTCCTTCAGAACATCCACCCCTTTCAGCGCCCCCACACCCTCCAGCAGATATCCCTTGCCGCCCGTTCCGTCTTCCAGCTCAACACTTACGCCACCTACTCCCATAACCAGGCCCATTTTACCTTCTCCCGTCTCGACACCCTCGTCTAAATTCCCACTATGGCGCGACAGCAACGTATCCTATTTAACAACATCCGTTCCCTTCCTGTCAACAAGAATCTCCTTATGCATACCCTCACCACCCATCGCGTGGATGCCTTCCTCCTAAACGAAACATTTCTCCAGCCCCACCATACTGTCCATACCTCACCCTACCTCCTTCACCGCTCTGGCAACCCCCTCCCGATAGCGCGTGGCGGAGTTGCCATTGGCCACCATCGCGAGATCCCTGTTCGGCTCCAACCCCTCCTTCCCAACCCCACGGAACACCTGATCCTTAGTCTATTCTTCCCCGGCCTCACCGTTACCTGCGCCACCATCTATGTCCGCCCCTCTGCCCCTATTCCTTTTGACTTCCTTTCCCACATCGACCGTACCGTCTCCTCCTACGTGATTGCCGCAGATCTCAACATCCATAGTCGCTCCGCCACCCAGTTACGGCGGTGGCATCGGTTCCTCGCCACCATCCAAGGAGATGTCCTTCCTCTTCCCCAACACACCCGCCCTGAATCCAATACCACACCCGATGTCGTCCTAGCCTCCCCCAACCTCCTTGGCCGCATAGCGGTGGACGTCCTCGACCCTATTGGCAGTGACCATCTCCCTGTCCTTCTTACCATATCAGACGGTCGTCGCCCCCGTCCTGATCTTCGCCGTGACCCTCCCCCCAAGTATGTCCATGATTACTCCCGTGCCGACTGGAATGCATACCGGGATACCCTTACTACCCGAGTCGATAGCCACCCCCTCACCTACCACCGCCCACATGACATAACCCATGCCGCATCCTTTCTCCAGCAGACCTTGTCTGAGGCCGTGGAGGCCCACATCCCTACCGTCGCTATCCACCCGCACCGTCCCACTTTACCCCCACAGGCCATCCTCCTCCTTCGAGAATCCCGTCGTCTCTACCGTGCCTTCCTCCACACGCGTGACCGGGACACACTACAACGCCACTGGCAACTCCAGGGACACGTCCGGAACTTGCTCGCGGCTAAGAAACGCCGGGACTGGCGACAGACATGCACCCGTCTTAATGCTACCCTACCTATTAACTCGTCCAAATACTGGTCAGCCTTCCGCCGCCTTACTGGATCAAAACCCCCCCCCTTACTATCCTCTCCTTCATAATGACAATCCCTTTCCTGACAACCTTAGTAAGGCCAGCCATTTTGCCTCCTACCTCACCGATGTCTTTACCATCCCTGACGATCCCCAGTTCGATTATTCCCTCTTCCCCGATGTCCGCGATCGAACTGACACCTCTATCCCTCCACTAGCTCCTGGCTTCCAGTACTTGGACAACATTACACACACTGAACTCAATAACCCTATAACTACTCAAGACATCATCGATGTACTCCGCACCAAACGCAACACTGCTCCTGGTCACGACCGTGTTACTTACCGTCACCTCCGTGAAGCTCCCGCCCCCTTCCTCTCCACCCTGGCCAGGCTGTACAATGTGGTCTTGTCCACCGGCTTCTACCCCGACCTGTGGAAAACCTCCCGGATCCTGATGTTCCTCAAACCCGATAAACCACCTTCCGCTGTCTCCTCCTACCGTCCTATAAGCCTTACCTCGGTCTTCAGCAAGGTCCTGGAATCCATTCTAACCCGCCGCATCCACCAGCATCTCCACCGGCACCGCTTCCTTCCCTCCACCCAATGTGGCTTTCGACCATCCTTCTCTGCCGATGACCTTCTCCTTCACCTCACTCACCTCCTCTCCGAACAACTCAACTCCCGTCGCTCCGCCATATTCCTCTCCCTTGACCTTGAACGCGCCTATGACCGTGCATGGCATTCTGGTCTCCTCTTCAAGCTCCAAACCTTTGCTCTTCCTATTAACTACGTCCGTCTGATCGCCTCCTTCATTTCCCACAGCCCTTCCTATGTCACTATCCACAACACTGATTCCTACACCTTCTACCCCTCTGCCGGTGTGCTCCAAGGTTCCGTCCTTTCCCCTCTTCTTTACCTTCTTTATACGGCGGACATGCCTCCACCTGCACCCCCCCTTCACCTTCTCCAGTACGCCGATGACACCGCCTTCCTTGCCCTTGCCCCCACCCTGCAACGCTCCCAACACCATCTCCAATCCCATCTTGACCGGTTCACCTCTTGGTGTAACCAGTGGTTGCTCAAGGTCAATCCTTCCAAGACCCAGGCAATCATCGTAGGCAAAACCACCCCTTCCTTCCGTCTCCTTGATTTCTATCTTACCATTTATGGCCGTCCTATTAACCTCACACCCACCCTCAAGTACCTTGGCGTCACCCTTGACCGTCGCCTCTCCTGGACCCCTCATCTCCGGACAATCCAAGCCAAGGCACGCTCCCTACTCCACCTCCTGAAGCTCCTTTCTGGCCGCACATGGGGTCTGGACCCCTCCACCGTCCTCCACACCTATAAATCTCTCATCCGCCCTATCCTCTGTTATGCCCATCCCGCCTGGATCTCTGCCCCGCCTACCTTTTACAAATCCCTTCAAATCCTTGAACGGCATGCACTCCGCCTCGCCTATCGCATCCGCCTCCTTTCCCCCACGCGGCTCCTCTATGACCTCATCCCCTTCCCACACCTCCTCCTCTTCCTCCAACGGATACGGATCCTCTACACCTCCCGCAAGCTTGATCCTCCCCACCCGCTTGTCTCTTCCATCCTCTCCCACCCCAACCCACTGCCGCGCCTGTACTCCTGTATCCCACCTGCTCTCCATCTTCACACTCTCCACACCCTCTCCCAAGGTGGCTTCCGCCGACTCCCCCTCCCGGATGATGCCCTCCTCCCCTCCATCTACCCCTCCTACCAAATTTGAGCCTTGCCTTCCCCTCTCCTCTCATTTTCCTGTGGGCACCCTCTCTCCCTTCTCTCCCTCCCTCTCTCCCTCCTTCCATCCTTACCTCCGCTCCCCCTCTCCCTGGGCTTCCATCCCCCTCTTTTCGTTTTCTCCCCTCCTCCTCCCTGGCATCCTATCTCCCCCTCCCTCCTTCCCTCCCTCTGTTTTTTCCCTTGGCAGGCCCCCAGCTTTTCGGTGTGGACAGTGCCCCTGCAAGCGCCGAAGCCCATCTCCGCAGTGTCCGTGTCTTTCGTCCCGTCTGTGCCTCGAGTGTTTCTTCGTTTTCTGCTCCACCGTTCACCTGTGCTAGTGTTCTCTGTTCCGTGCTGTGCTGCCCTTTTTTTTTAATACTGAAACAGTGCTGCGTCGGTGAACGACTTCAATTCTTTTTATTCTCTGTTGTCTTCTGATTTTTGTCCTCCATGTCTGTGTTTTGAGATTATGTCTTCCCGTTTTTATCTCTTGTATGTTTCTTGTGGCCGAAGAGCGGCATATTAGGCCGCTGCCGGCCTACCTTTGTAGGTATAAAATGACAATAAAGGAAAAAAAAAAACGGTACAGCATAAGGTAGGACGGGGCAGTCTGAAATATATTTTATATATGTATTTCTCACATATCTCAGAGCCTTCCGCGGTCGTCGTCGTCGTCGTCGCCGCCACTTCTGCAGAAGTAGAAAATGGCCATCGTAGCAAATGCGGCGAGGGACGCCCTGCCTTTTATTTCCGAATGCACAAAGTGTGTGGTTTAGTTTCCCAGTCTATATTTGGTAGGTCTCGTAGCAGGTTGAATGTATCAAATGGGTGGGAAAGAGGAAGGGGCAGCGTCTGTGTAGAACGAAAACACAACTCCTCAGTGGTGTGAGCGTTTTGAGATGAGTCGTATATAAGTTCCACTTGTTTGTCAGTGACCGTGTGGCCTAATGGATAAGGCGTCGGACTTCGTATCCGAAGATTGCGTGTTTGATTCCTCTCACGGTCGTGTTTTTCCAGATCTGAAAAAGAAACATACCGTTTTAGTGTAGCACTTGAGCAGTACGAAACCGTGTGAATGTTGCTGTTGACCATTTTCTGCTTGGAGATGCTCTTGAGCTTGAAACACGCACAACAAGACCGCTGTTAACTAGCGAATTGGTTTGCTTATTGCCGTCGCCGCGTGTTTTTGACTGGCACTTGCACATCTAAAATAACGTCGGAAAGCAACTCGTTCGGCTTATGAGTCGCATCAAGTATGTGTGTTAATTTTGACGAAACCAGCTCTGCAGGTTGTCATGCAATTCTGTTACCTCTCAGAAATGATTATGAAATAAAAGTGAACTACGTGACGAGTGTGACGTTAGGAAAACATTAGGCAACATGGAGAGGTTCTGTATGGGACCAATCAACCCAAACGAGTACTGTGTGACGTGCTAACCGGCATATATTCACCGAGGCAGCGCGGCTAGCTCAGTCGGTAGAGCATAAGGCTCAAAATCCCAGGGTCGTGGGTTCGAGCCCCAAGTGGGGAGGAACGGAACTTTGTTCCTCTGCAGATCTAACTTACCGTTTTTCTGATTAACGTGATGTAATGGAAATAGCAACTTTAAACTTTGCCTTCATCTCCGTCAGTCGCAACGAAACTGTATTTGAAGGTGAAGGTGATTTTGTAGATATGTGTGAAAGACATGTTCTGAAATGCAAGTGGTGTTATTTGGAGAGCACTCCGATTACGTGTCAGATGTGTAGCCAAGCAGTAATGGGTCGCCATAGCTGCAAATATTAGACGGTAATATGAAGTGTTTTCAGCTGAAGTCTGATGACCCAGACGACCGTAAGGATGAAGTACGCAAAAGTACCGCTAGGCCGCGCCTCTTTAGCTCAGTGGCAGAGCACTGGTCTAGTAAACCAGGGGTCGTGAGTTCGACCCTCACAGGAGGCAGACGAATTTTGGATATCAGTTGCGCGTCGTGGCCTTATACCAAACAGTATCTGGGATGACGAACAATTAGCGAGAGGCGTTTTATTAAGAATTACTCTCAGATGTGATTAAGGCGAATGGCGCAGATAAAGCATTTGCCAAAGCGTTGCAGCATAAGGTGGGACGGGGCAGTCTGAAATATATTTTATAGATGTATTTCTCACATATCTCAGAGCCTTCCGCGGTCGTCGCCGTGGTCGTCGTCGTCGTCGTCGTCGTCGTCGTCGTCGTCGTCGTCGCCGCCACTTCTGCAGAAGTAGCAAATGGCCATCGTAGCAATTGCGGCGAGGGACGCCCCGCCTTACATTTCCGAATGCACAAATTGTGTGGTTTAGTTTCGCAGTCTATATTTGGTAGGTCTCGTAGCAGGTTGAATGTATCAAATGGGTGGGAAAGAGCAAGGGGCAGCGTCTGTGTAGAACGAAAACACAACTCCTCAGTGGTGTGACCGTTTTGAGATGAGTCGTATATAAGTTCCACTTGTTTGTCAGTGACCGTGTGGCCTAATGGATAAGGCGCCGGACTTCGTATCCGAAGATTGCGTGTTTGATTCCTCTCACGGTCGTGTTTTTCCAGATCTGAAAAAGAAACATACCATTTCAGTGTAGCACTTGAGCAGTACGAAACCGTGTGAATGTTGCTGTTGACCATTTTCTGCTTGGAGATGCTCGTGAGCTTGAAACACGCACAACAAGACCGGTGTTAACTAGTGAATTGGTTTGCATATTGCCGTCGCCGCGTGTTTTTGACTGGCACTTGCACATCTAAAATAACGTCGGAAAGTAACTCGTTCGGCTTATGAGTCACATCAAGTATGTGTGTTAATTTTGACGAAACTAGCTCTGCAGGTTGTCATGCAATTCTGTTAAATCTCAGAAATGATTATGATATAAAAGTGAACTACGTGACGAGTGTGACGTTAGGAAAACATTAGGCAACATGGAGAGGTTCTGTATGGGACCAATCAACCCAAACGAGTACTGTGTGACGTGGTAACCGGCATATATTCACCGAGGCAGCGCGGCTAGCTGAGTCGGTAGAGCATAAGGCTCTAAATCCTAGGGTCGTGGGTTCGAGCCCCACGCGGGGAGGAATGGAATTTTGTTCCTCTGCAGATGTAACTTATCGTTTTTCTGATTAACGTGATGTAATGGAAATAGCAACTTTAAACTTTGCCTACGTCTCCGTCAGTCGCAAGGAAACTGTATTTGAAGGTGAAGGTGATTTTGTAGACATGTGTGAAAGACATGTTCTGAAATACAAGTGGTGTTATTTGGAGAGCACTTTCGTTTACGTGTCAGATGTGTAGCCAAGCAGTAATGGGTCGCCATAGCTGCAAATATTAGACGGTAATATGAAGTGTTGTCAGCTGAAGTCTGATGATCCAGACGACTGTAAGGATGAAGTACGCAAAAGTACCGCTAGGCCGCGCCTCTTTAGCTCAGTGGCAGAGCACTGGTCTAGTAAACCAGGGGTCGTGAGTTCGATCCTCACAGGAGGCAGACGAATTTTGGATATCAGTTGCGCGTCGTGGCCTTATAGCAAACAGTATCTGGGATGACGAACAATTAGCGACAGGCGTTTTATTAAGAATTACTCTCAGATGTGATTAAGGCGAATGGCGCAGATAAAGCATTTGCCAAAGCGGTACAGCATAAGGTGGGACGGGGCAGTCTGAAATATATTTCATAGATGTATTTCTCACATATCTCAGAGCCTTCCGCGGTCGTCGTCATCGTCGCCGCCGCCACTTCTGCAGAAGTAGCAAATGGCCATCGTAGCAAATGCGGCGAGGGACGCCATGCCTTACATTTCCGAATGCACAAAGTGTGTGGTTTAGTTTCCCAGTCTATATTTGGTAGGTCTCGTAGTAGGTTGAATGTATCAAGTGGGTGGGAAAGAGCAAGGGGCAGCGTCTGTGTAGAACGAAAACACAACTCCTCAGTGGTGTGAGCGTTTAGAGATGAGCCGTATATAAGTTCCACTTGTTTGTCAGTGACCCTGTGGCCTAATGGATAAGCCCTCGGACTTTGTATCCGAAGATTGCGTGTTTGATTCCTCTCACGGTCGTGTTTTTCCAGATCTGAAAAAGAAACATACCATTTCAGTGTAGCACTTGAGCAGTACGAAACCGTGTGAATGTTGCTGTTGACCATTTTCTGCTTGGAGATGCTCGTGAGCTTGAAACACGCACAACAAGACCGCTGTTAACTAGCGAATTGGTTTGCATATTGCCGTCACCGCGTGTTTTTGACTGGCACTTGCACATCTAAAATAACGTCGGAAAGTAACTCGTTCGGCTTATGAGTCACATCAAGTATGTGTGTTAATTTTGACGAAACTAGCTCTGCAGGTTGTCATGCAATTCTGTTACCTCTCAGAAATGATTATGAAATAAAAGTGAACTACGTGACGAGTGTGACGTTAGGAAAATATTAGGCAACATGGAGAGGTTCTGTATGGGACCAATCAGCCCAAACGAGTACTGTGTGACGTGCTAACCGGCATATATTCACCGAGGCAGCGCGGCTAGCTGAGTCGGTAGAGCATAAGGCTCTAAATTCCAGTGTCGTGGGTTCGAGCCCCACGCGGGGAGGAACGGAATTTTGTTCCTCTGCAGATCTAACTTACCGTTTTTCTGATTAACGTGATGTAATGGAAATAGCAACTTTAAACTTTGCCTACGTCTCCGTCAGTCGCAAGGAAACTGTATTTGAAGGTGAAGGTGATTTTGTAGACATGAGTGAAAGACATGTTCTGAAATGCAAGTGGTGTTGTTTGGATAGCACTCCGTTTACGTGTCAGATGTGTAGCCAAGCAGTAATGGGTCGCCATAGCTGCAAATATTAGACGGTAATATGAAGTGTTGTCAGCTGAAGTCTGATGATCCAGACGACCGTAAGGATGAAGTACGCAAATGTACCGCTAGGCCGCGCCTCTTTAGCTCAGTGGCAGAGCACTGGTCTAGTAAACCAGGGGTGGTGAGTTCGACCCTCACAGGAGGCAGACGAATTTTGGATATCAGTTGCGCGTCGTGGCCTTATACCAAACAGTATCTGGGATGACGAACAATTAGCGAGAGGCGTTTTATTAAGAATTACTCTCAGATGTGATTAAGGCGAATGGCGCAGATAAAGCATTTGCCAAAGCGGTACAGCATAAGGTGGGACGGGGCAGTCTGAAATATATTTTAGAGATGTATTTCTCACATATCTCAGAGCCTTCCGCGGTCGTCGTCGCCGCCGCGACTTCTGCAGAAGTAGCAAATGGCCTTCGTAGCAAATGCGGCGAGGGACGCCCTGCCTTACATTTACGAATGCACAAAGTATGTGGTTTAGTTTCCCAGTCTATATTTGGTAGGTCTTGTAGCAGGTTGAATGTATCAAATGGGTGGGAAAGAGCAAGGGGCAGCGTCTATGTAGAACGAAAACACAACTCCTCAGTGGTGTGACCGTTTTGAGATGAGTCGTATATAAGTTCCACTTGTTTGTCAGTGACCGTGTGGCGCAGTCTGCCTGCAGCGGCGGTGGCGAGCGGTTCGTCGTGCTGTGCTTCGCTCTGCGGCTGGCTTTGTTTACATCCGCTGTGTAAGTCTGTGCTTTTTCGCCGGCGCTTCGCAGTAGTTAGATATTCTGTCAACGTTCGAAAATGCAGTAATGGCTCAACTTAGTAGAAAGGACACTCTGAAATTTACCTTTGATCGACGTTTTGCTCGACCTAAATCTTTCGAAATTGAGGATTGGTTAGAGGAAGTTGTTCAAGTTCCGTTTGAAGATACTGTTGGTTTTCACTTGTCAATTGTGAGTAGTGTGATGTACTTGAAGCTGAAAAACCCTGAGTTATGCGAACGAGTTGTCAATAATACCGGTGGTAAGCTTAAGTTTAAACACAGTGATGGAAATATTGGCGAAGTTACTGTCGATCATGTGGGACTTGGTATTCGAACAATTCGAATTTTTGAGCTACCCTTTGAAGTTCCTACAGATGCGATCAATCTTGTTATTGCACCCTTTGGGAAGGTCCTCAGTAATTTTGCAGAAAAATGGTCCGGTGCTCACAAATATCCGGTTTTGAACGGTGTCAGGCAGTTGAAGGTGGACTTATTACGACATATTCCGTCTTACATTAACGTTTGCGGTTATCGAGGTATCGTCATTTATGATGGTCAACCACGAACGTGTGCAGCTTGCAATTCTCCAGGTCATATTCGTTCTGAATGTATTCAAAGACGTGTTGTGCAGCTGCCGACAGGTGAACCGGTGAAGTCCGCGGAGATGACTATTTTGTCCACCACTTACGCTTCGGTGGCTCGCGACCAACCGACCGACCAACTGCCCATGGATACCGAAGTAGACATTCGCCCCCAACCAACCCTTCCTCCAACGGCCGAGCAACTTGTTGACATTTCTGAGCGACAAGAGCAACACCTGAGTGTGAGTGACGTGGTTGATTCCGTAGCGCAGTCCCCGACTCTGTCAACAGAACAAAATTCCACCTCCTCAGAGACGCAGGTCAGGACTGTGACTGCTGAATGTCGTTCCCCACAACCCCACCATGAAATCTCGGATTCCGATGAGCGTTGTCCACCTGCTAAATCCCCGCGGAAGAACAAGAAACGCAGAATCGCCCGCCAGGGTGCGGAAGAGGCGGCGGCGTCGTTGCGGGGAAAGGTGCAGCAAATCATGGACAAAGTCAGTGCAAAATCACCAGAATCCTCCCGACAACAGGCGCTAACTTCTGCACACCTGCGGGATGAAGATCGTGCAATCACGCTAACTGAGCCCTCTCGCGATGCTACCGGCCAGGTGTCTCCAATGTGCAGTGACGATGTTGATCATTGTTTAAAAGAACAACGACAACATCCTCCTCTTGCGTCCAAGAACCCCAGCACTATAGACTGGGCGGCGGAACCAGAGGTCGAACACATGGACGCTGATGCAACTGATATTCCAGTCACTTCCCGATTTCCCGAACAGCCTTTTACGGCAATAGAACCGGCACATGATGATAAGTTACTGGATCCACGGCAGGCAAACAAAGAAGAGGACTCTGACTTCTTTTAAAACGGCGCCGATTCCTTCTTACTCTCGTAAGAGCGTGAATGACTGATCAGCAGGCGTATAAAATTGGTACATTAAATATAAATAAAATCCGCAGTTCCCTCAAACTCGACAACATCGTAGACCTTTTATACGCCGCCGACATTGATATCCTCTTGCTTCAGGAGGTCGCCGACATTGCTTTGGACCACATTCCCGGTTATAATGTGACGGCCAATCCGGGACACGGTTCCGATTTAGGCACCGCTATTCTCACGAAAGAAGGAATTATCGTCCAGAATGTAGAACGACTCATAAGTTGTAGGGGAATTGGCGTGACTATCAATAATGTTAGACTCCTAAATCTGTATGCACCATCCGGCTCAACTAATAGGCGACGCCGAGCGGACTTTTTCAAGGAAGAAATACTTCCGCTTTTTGCAACACAATATGACCACCTAATATTGGCGGGAGATTTTAACTGTGTACTTAACGCCAAAGATCAGACGCCGCATTTCAATAAATCGATTGAATTAGAACAGATCGTCAAGGATTTACGTTTAGTCGATACGTGGGAGCACAAGTTTGGTACAACACCTGGTTTTACTCACGTCACGAATCATTCAGCGAGTAGATTGGACCGCATTTACGTATCGGACACTCTCAGACAGCGAATTTTACAAACTGAGGTCTGGCCAACCAGTTTCTCCGACCATGCGGCTTATATTTGCACGCTGAATTTGGGGAAACAGGAAACCTACCGAGGCAAAGGACTATGGAAACTAAATGTTGCACATTTAGACGATCCTGAATGCAGAGAAGCCTTCACTCGAGCGTGGAATGAAAGTGAAGCCAAATTCAGTACGTACGGCTCGGCATTGCAATGGTGGCTCGAATGCGCTAAACCGAAAATTCGTAAATCCATGATACAATTTTCCCGGAATAAGAACTGGTGGTTTAAGAGAACGATGGAGTTTTATTATCAATGTCTTCGAGACTTATATACTCTTGATGCCACTGTGATTGACAACTGCCCCCGCATTAAAAGACTGCAAGCAAAAATATTACTTTTGAAACGAAAACAGATGGAAGGTTACAAAATTAGAGGTCGGGTTTCGACTATGGCAAAAGGCGAACAGCCATCCATTTATCACCTGATACGTGAAACTAAACGAGCACGGACAAAGATCTTAACTGAACTACAATCCGAAGACGGCACGATTCTAACTCGGCAACACGATATCAGAGACGCCGTTCAAACTTATTACACTGACTTGATGTCCAATAAACCTACCGACGACGAAGCCCTTGCAGAGTTCCGGAGCAGCTTAACGCACAGGCTTAGCCCTGCGGATGTAGCCGAACTCGTCACCGATGTAACGGAAGATGAACTGGAAGATGTGGTGTTCCACAGTCCAAAAAACAAATCTCCCGGATGTGACGGTCTCCCGGTGGAACTTTATCAAGTCTTCTGGCCACAACTGAAGACAAAGCTGACGGTGCTCTGCAACGAACTTCTCCAACCGGACATGCCAATTCCTCCGCCATTCAGTGAAGGACTTGTGGTCCTACTCCCGAAACGGACGAGCAATAACACCGTCGCAACTTTGCGACCCATTACGTTGCTCAACAGCGACTACAAAATTTTTGCTCGCATTCTCGCAACGAGAATGAAAACTGTGATGCATACCGTCATTGGATCACATCAAACGAGTGTTGGAAAGGACAGAGCTATATATCAGACATTATCAGACTATCGAGATGTGATTTCTGTTGCGGACGCTTGCAAAATCCGATGTGCTATCGTAACTTTAGATTTCGCACAGGCTTTCGACAGAGTGAACCATCCTTACCTTTTCCAGATAATGCAGACTCTGGGTTTTCCTCCGCAGTTCATCAGCATCATACAGAAATTGTTACGGAATAGTACATCCAAACTTGTCGTTAACGGTCAGCCAAGTCGCGCCGTCCCGATAAACAGTTCTGTTAGGCAGGGCTGCCCTATGTCGATGGCGCTGTTTGCCATTGCGATCGAACCGCTGCTAGTCACCTTGACGGAACGTTTACAAGGACTCCACATACACGGGCAGAAGATAGTGTGCCGAGCTTACGCTGATGATGTTACCTTCCTAGCTATGAATGTCAATGAGGTCGAGAGGGGTCTCCTGATCATCTCACAATATGAAAAGGCATCTGGTGCGAAACTGCATTGGACGAAATCAGGGATCATGAACGTTGGGCAAGGCATAGGCGCGATCGGTCATGGCCAGCTTAAAGAGATCACTAGGATGACGTGTCTCGGTGTCGATTTTCGGAACACCATCCGCCACACCATTGCCGCCAATTATAAGCAATTGCTCAACAAAATTCGTGCTTGTGCGAAGTTACACAGCGTCAGGAAATTGGACGAGCTTCAAAAGGTTGAATTGGCCAATATTTATATCACTGCCAAAATCAATTATGTGGCTCAAGTTTTGCCCATCCCCACCGATATAGCCAAATGCATGCTGTCCGCGCTTGGACACTTTGTATGTCGTGGCCAGATCTTTAAAGTTCGATATGACACCTTGACACTCCCAACGCGAGATGGCGGACTCAGTCTCATCGATGTACACAAGAAAGCGAAAGCTCTTTATTTCTGCAAAACTTACAAGCTATGGAAACAGTCACCGACCAGTCTGACCGCTCTTGTCCTGAATGAAATCGCACCGACTGATCTTCAACCGCCAATTGATGTGCACCATATACCGACTGCGCTCTACCACTTCAAGAGTTTTCTCTTAGAGTATAGTTATGTCCATACAACAGTCTCTGAAAAGAATTTGACGACAGTTAAGGCAATCTACAACTCCTTTGTGGCAACTAAATCACGGAATGTTATCGAACAAAAATTTCCAAACTACAACTGGGACGCGACGTGGCAAAACATCCACAGCCCCTACTTACCTTCGCAAGTAAAGGCGACGTGGTACGCTGCCGTCAATAGAAAAATCCCGACGCAGTCCAGGCTTCATGCAATTCATTTGCAGGACTCGCCAATGTGTGTCACGTGTAATCTCATAGACAGCGAAGAACACCGTTTCGTCTGTGGTACCACGAAAGATATATGGGGTTACGCCCGACAGAAACTGTCGAGCATCAAGAGGACCTCACCATCTGCGATAACGCCAGCTGACTTTCTCAACCCTGATGCAATCCCATTTCCCAGGACAAAGCGGAATGCTGTCAACTGGATAATAGGTCACACAGTGCACTATATTTTTAGTACTGGCGATAAGAACAAAGACGATTTCGTTCTATACCTGACCCTGCAGCACAGCATGATCGCACGCGAACGTAACTACAAGGCGACCTTTGCCAACTTTTTAAGCAAGACCATTGTGTGATCTGCGATTCGACACTCGACCCGTCAGCCTTGCCATGACGGGGAACGTAATATTTAAAGAACGCCCGAAACTATACCACGAGACATGAATGCATGTTTAACCTTCTTTCGAAGTAAGGCGAAACCGACTATTCGCTACATCATTGAGGAGCAGCAGAGGACAATAACAGACAAAAGATGTGAAGACAACACTAGAGAAAAAAAACAAACACTTTTCGTTTTCTTATATTTTGCACCAACAAAGGAGAAGATTCCTATTTAATCACTTATTAAAAAAAAAAAAAAAAAAAAAAAAAAAATGGATAAGGTGTCGGACTTCAATAAAAAAAAAAAAAAAAAAAAAAAAGGGGTATGATTCCTGCTTAGGGTGCAGGAGGTCCCGGGTTCAAATCCCGGACGAGCCCTAGCGTTTTGTGCAAACTGATCGCACGTGAGTGGCTGAGTCGACGCAAAATGCTCGGCGGTACAACTGAAAAAAAGAAATAAAAAAAAAAGAGAAAAAAAAAAGAAAATAACAAAAAAAAAAAAAAAAAAAAAAAAAAAAAAAAAAATGGATAAGGAAAAAAAAATAAAAAAATGTGGCCTAATGGACAAGGCGCCGGACTTCGTATCCGAAGATTGTGTGTTTGATTCCTCTCACGGTCGTGTTTTTCCAGATCTGAAAAAGAAACATACCATTTCAGTGTAGCACTTGAGCAGTACGAAACCGTGTGAATGTTGCTGTTGACCATTTTCTGCTTGGAGATGCTCGTGAGCTTGAAACACGCACAACAAGACCGCTGTTAACTAGCGAATTGGTTTGCATATTGCCGTCGCCGCGTGTTTTTGACTGGCACTTGCACATCTAAAATAACGTCGGAAAGTAACTCGTTCGGCTTATGAGTCACATCAAGTATGTGTGTTAATTTTGACGAAACTAGCTCTGCAGGTTGTCATGCAATTCTGTTAAATCTCAGAAATGATTATGAAATAAAAGTGAACTACGTGACGAGTGTGACGTTAGGAAAACATTAGGCAACATGGAGAGGTTCTGTAGGGGACCAATCAACCCAAACGAGTACTGTGTGACGTGGTAACCGGCATATATTCACCGAGGCAGCGCGGCTAGCTGAGTCGGTAGAGCATAAGGCTCTAAATCCTAGGGTCGTGTGTTCGAGCCCCACGCGGGGAGGAACGGAATTTTGTTCCTCTGCAGATGTAACTTACCGTTTTTCTGATTAACGTGATGTAATGGAAATAGCAACTTTAAACTTTGCCTACGTCTCCGTCAGTCGCAAGGAAACTGTGTTTGAAGGTGAAGGTGATTTTGTAGACATGTGTGAAAGACATGTTCTGAAATACAAGTGGTGTTATTTGGAGAGCACTTCGTTTACGTGTCAGATGTGTAGCCAAGCAGTAATGGGTCGCCATAGCTGCAAATATTAGACGGTAATATGAAGTGTTGTCAGCTGAAGTCTGATGATCCAGACGACCGGAAGGATGAAGTACGCTAAAGTACCGCCAGGCCGCGCCTCTTTAGCTCAGTGGCAGAGCACTGGTCTAGTAAACCAGGGGTCGTGAGTTCGATCCTCACAGGAGGCAGACGAATTTTGGATATCAGTTGCGCGTCGTGGCCTTATAGCAAACAGTATCTGGGATGACGAACAATTAGCGAGAGGCGTTTTATTAAGAATTACTCTCAGATGTGATTAAGGCGAATGGCGCAGATAAAGCATTTGCCAAAGCGGTACAGCATAAGGTGGGACGGGGCAGTCTGAAATATATTTTAGAGATGTATTTCTCACATATCTCAGAGCCTTCCGCGGTCGTCGTCGCCGCCGCGACTTCTGCAGAAGTAGCAAATGGCCATCGTAGCAAATGCGGCGAGGGACGCCCTGCCTTACATTTCCGAATGCACAAAGTATGTGGTTTAGTTTCCCAGTCTATATTTGGTAGGTCTCGTAGCAGGTTGAATGTATCAAATGGGTGGGAAAGAGCAAGGGGCAACGTCTATGTAGAACGAAAACACAACTCCTCAGTGGTGTTACCGTTTTGAGATGAGTCGTATATAAGTTCCACTTGTTTGTCTGTGACCGTGTGGCCTAATGGATAAGGCGCCGGACTTCGTATCCGAAGATTGCGTGTTTGATTCCTCTCACGGTCGTGTTTTTCCAGATCTGAAAAAGAAACATACCATTTCAGTGTAGCACTTGAGCAGTACGAAACCGTGTGAATGTTGCTGTTGACCATTTTCTGCTTGGAGATGCTCGTGAGCTTGAAACACGCACAACAAGACCGCTGTTAACTAGCGAATTGGTTTGCATATTGCCGTCGCCGCGTGTTTTTGACTGGCACTTGCACATCTAAAATAACGTCGGAAAGTAACTCGTTCGGCTTATGAGTCACATCAAGTATGTGTGTTAATTTTGACGAAACTAGCTCTGCAGGTTGTCATGCAATTCTGTTAAATCTCAGAAATGATTATGATATAAAAGTGAACTACGTGACGAGTGTGACGTTAGGAAAACATTAGGCAACATGGAGAGGTTCTGTATGGGACCAATCAACCCAAACGAGTACTGTGTGACGTGGTAACCGGCATATATTCACCGAGGCAGCGCGGCTAGCTGAGTCGGTAGAGCATAAGGCTCTAAATCCTAGGGTCGTGGGTTCGAGCCCCACGCGGGGAGGAACGGAATTTTGTTCCTCTGCAGATGTAACTTATCGTTTTTCTGATTAACGTGATGTAATGGAAATAGCAACTTTAAACTTTGCCTACGTCTCCGTCAGTCGCAAGGAAACTGTATTTGAAGGTGAAGGTGATTTTGTAGACATGTGTGAAAGACATGTTCTGAAATACAAGTGGTGTTATTTGGAGAGCACTTCGTTTACGTGTCAGATGTGTAGCCAAGCAGTAATGGGTCGCCATAGCTGCAAATATTAGACGGTAATATGAAGTGTTGTCAGCTGAAGTCTGATGATCCAGACGACTGTAAGGATGAAGTACGCAAAAGTACCGCTAGGCCGCGCCTCTTTAGCTCAGTGGCAGAGCACTGGTCTAGTAAACCAGGGGTCGTGAGTTCGATCCTCACAGGAGGCAGACGAATTTTGGATATCAGTTGCGCGTCGTGGCCTTATAGCAAACAGTATCTGGGATGACGAACAATTAGCGACAGGCGTTTTATTAAGAATTACTCTCAGATGTGATTAAGGCGAATGGCGCAGATAAAACATTTGCCAAAGCGGTACAGCATAAGGTGGGACGGGGCAGTCTGAAATATATTTCATAGATGTATTTCTCACATATCTCAGAGCCTTCCGCGGTCGTCGTCATCGTCGCCGCCGCCACTTCTGCAGAAGTAGCAAATGGCCATCGTAGCAAATGCGGCGAGGGACGCCATGCCTTACATTTCCGAATGCACAAAGTGTGTGGTTTAGTTTCCCAGTCTATATTTGGTAGGTCTCGTAGTAGGTTGAATGTATCAAGTGGGTGGGAAAGAGCAAGGGGCAGCGTCTGTGTAGAACGAAAACACAACTCCTCAGTGGTGTGAGCGTTTTGAGATGAGCCGTATATAAGTTCCACTTGTTTGTCAGTGACCCTGTGGCCTAATGGATAAGCCCTCGGACTTTGTATCCGAAGATTGCGGGTTTGATTCCTCTCACGGTCGTGTTTTTCCAGATCTGAAAAAGAAACATACCGTTATAGTGTAGCACTTGAGCAGTATGAAACCGTGTGAATGTTGCTGTTGACCATTTTCTGCTTGGAGATGCTCGTGAGCTTGAAACACGCACAACAAGACCGCTGTTAACTAGCGAATTGGTTTGCATATTGCCGTCGCCGCGTGTTTTTGACTGGCACTTGCACATCTAAAATAACGTCGGAAAGTAACTCGTTCGGCTTATGAGTCACATCAAGTATGTGTGTTAATTTTGACGAAACTAGCTCTGCAGGTTGTCATGCAATTCTGTTACCTCTCAGAAATGATTATGAAATAAAAGTGAACTACGTGACGAGTGTGACGTTAGGAAAATATTAGGCAACATGGAGAGGTTCTGTATGGGACCAATCAGCCCAAACGAGTACTGTGTGACGTGCTAACCGGCATATATTCACCGAGGCAGCGCGGCTAGCTGAGTCGGTAGAGCATAAGGCTCTAAATTCCAGTGTCGTGGGTTCGAGCCCCACGCGGGGAGGAACGGAATTTTGTTCCTCTGCAGATCTAACTTACCGTTTTTCTGATTAACGTGATGTAATGGAAATAGCAACTTTAAACTTTGCCTACGTCTCCGTCAGTCGCAAGGAAACTGTATTTGAAGGTGAAGGTGATTTTGTAGACATGAGTGAAAGACATGTTCTGAAATGCAAGTGGTGTTGTTTGGAGAGCACTCCGTTTACGTGTCAGATGTGTAGCCAAGCAGTAATGGGTCGCCATAGCTGCAAATATTAGACGGTAATATGAAGTGTTGTCAGCTGAAGTCTGATGATCCAGACGACCGTAAGGATGAAGTACGCAAATGTACCGCTAGGCCGCGCCTCTTTAGCTCAGTGGCAGAGCACTGGTCTAGTAAACCAGGGGTCGTGAGTTCGACCCTCACAGGAGGCAGACGAATTTTAGATATCAGTTGCGCGTCGTGGCCTTATACCAAACAGTATCTGGGATGACGAACAATTAGCGAGAGGCGTTTTATTAAGAATTACTCTCAGATGTGATTAAGGCGAATGGCGCAGATAAAGCATTTGCCAAAGTGGTACAGCATAAGGTGGGACGGGGCAGTCTGAAATATATTTTAGAGATGTATTTCTCACATATCTCAGAGCCTTCCGCGGTCGTCGTCGCCGCCGCGACTTCTGCAGAAGTAGCAAATGGCCATCGTAGCAAATGCGGCGAGGGACGCCCTGCCTTACATTTCCGAATGCACAAAGTATGTGGTTTAGTTTCCCAGTCTATATTTGGTAGGTCTTGTAGCAGGTTGAATGTATCAAATGGGTGGGAAAGAGCAAGGGGCAGCGTCTATGTAGAACGAAAACACAACTCCTCAGTGGTGTGACCGTTTTGAGATGAGTCGTATATAAGTTCCACTTGTTTGTCAGTGACCGTGTGGCCTAATGGATAAGGCGCCGGACTTCGTATCCGAAGATTGTGTGTTTGATTCCTCTCACGGTCGTGTTTTTCCAGATCTGAAAAAGAAACATACCATTTCAGTGTAGCACTTGAGCAGTACGAAACCGTGTGAATGTTGCTGTTGACCATTTTCTGCTTGGAGATGCTCGTGAGCTTGAAACACGCACAACAAGACCGGTGTTAACTAGCGAATTGGTTTGCATATTGCCGTCGCCGCGTATTTTTGACTGGCACTTGCACATCTAAAATAACGTCGGAAAGTAACTCGTTCGGCTTATGAGTCACATCAAGTATGTGTGTTAATTTTGACGAAACTAGCTCTGCAGGTTGTCATGCAATTCTGTTAAATCTCAGAAATGATTATGAAATAAAAGTGAACTACGTGACGAGTGTGACGTTAGGAAAACATTAGGCAACATGGAGAGGTTCTGTAGGGGACCAATCAACCCAAACGAGTACTGTGTGACGTGGTAACCGGCATATATTCACCGAGGCAGCGCGGCTAGCTGAGTCGGTAGAGCATAAGGCTCTAAATCCTAGGGTCGTGTGTTCGAGCCCCACGCGGGGAGGAACGGAATTTTGTTCCTCTGCAGATGTAACTTACCGTTTTTCTGATTAACGTGATGTAATGGAAATAGCAACTTTAAACTTTGCCTACGTCTCCGTCAGTCGCAAGGAAACTGTGTTTGAAGGTGAAGGTGATTTTGTAGACATGTGTGAAAGACATGTTCTGAAATACAAGTGGTGTTATTTGGAGAGCACTTCGTTTACGTGTCAGATGTGTAGCCAAGCAGTAATGGGTCGCCATAGCTGCAAATATTAGACGGTAATATGAAGTGTTGTCAGCTGAAGTCTGATGATCCAGACGACCGGAAGGATGAAGTACGCTAAAGTACCGCCAGGCCGCGCCTCTTTAGCTCAGTGGCAGAGCACTGGTCTAGTAAACCAGGGGTCGTGAGTTCGATCCTCACAGGAGGCAGACGAATTTTGGATATCAGTTGCGCGTCGTGGCCTTATAGCAAACAGTATCTGGGATGACGAACAATTAGCGAGAGGCGTTTTATTAAGAATTACTCTCAGATGTGATTAAGGCGAATGGCGCAGATAAAGCATTTGCCAAAGCGGTACAGCATAAGGTGGGACGGGGCAGTCTGAAATATATTTTAGAGATGTATTTCTCACATATCTCAGAGCCTTCCGCGGTCGTCGTCGCCGCCGCGACTTCTGCAGAAGTAGCAAATGGCCATCGTAGTAAATGCGGCGAGGGACACCCTGCCTTACATTTCCGAATGCACAAAGTATGTGGTTTAGTTTCCCAGTCTATATTTGGTAGGTCTCGTAGCAGGTTGAATGTATCAAATGGGTGGGAAAGAGCAAGGGGCAACGTCTATGTAGAACGAAAACACAACTCCTCAGTGGTGTGACCGTTTTGAGATGAGTCGTATATAAGTTCCACTTGTTTGTCAGTGACCGTGTGGCCTAATGGATAAGGCGCCGGACTTCGTATCCGAAGATTGCGTGTTTGATTCCTCTCACGGTCGTGTTTTTCCAGATCTGAAAAAGAAACATACCATTTCAGTGTAGCACTTGAGCAGTACGAAACCGTGTGAATGTTGCTGTTGACCATTTTCTGCTTGGAGATGCTCGTGAGCTTGAAACACGCACAACAAGACCGCTGTTAACTAGCGAATTGGTTTGCATATTGCCGTCGCCGCGTGTTTTTGACTGGCACTTGCACATCTAAAATAACGTCGGAAAGTAACTCGTTCGGCTTATGAGTCACATCAAGTATGTGTGTTAATTTTGACGAAACTAGCTCTGCAGGTTGTCATGCAATTCTGTTACCTCTCAGAAATGATTATGAAATAAAAGTGAACTACGTGACGAGTGTGACGTTAGGAAAATATTAGGCAACATGGAGAGGTTCTGTATGGGACCAATCAGCCCAAACGAGTACTGTGTGACGTGCTAACCGGCATATATTCACCGAGGCAGCGCGGCTAGCTGAGTCGGTAGAGCATAAGGCTCTAAATTCCAGTGTCGTGGGTTCGAGCCCCAGGCGGGGAGGAACGGAATTTTGTTCCTCTGCAGATGTAACTTACCGTTTTTCTGATTAACGTGATGTAATGGAAATAGCAACTTTAAACTTTGCCTACGTCTCCGTCAGTCGCAAGGAAACTGTATTTGAAGGTGAAGGTGATTTTGTAGACATGAGTGAAAGACATGTTCTGAAATGCAAGTGGTGTTGTTTGGAGAGCACTCCGTTTACGTGTCAGATGTGTAGCCAAGCAGTAATGGGTCGCCATAGCTGCAAATATTAGACGGTAATATGAAGTGTTGTCAGCTGAAGTCTGATGATCCAGACGACCGTAAGGATGAAGTACGCAAATGTACCGCTAGGCCGCGCCTCTTTAGCTCAGTGGCAGAGCACTGGTCTAGTAAACCAGGGGTCGTGAGTTCGACCCTCACAGGAGGCAGACGAATTTTAGATATCAGTTGCGCGTCGTGGCCTTATACCAAACAGTATCTGGGATGACGAACAATTAGCGAGAGGCGTTTTATTAAGAATTACTCTCAGATGTGATTAAGGCGAATGGCGCAGATAAAGCATTTGCCAAAGTGGTACAGCATAAGGTGGGACGGGGCAGTCTGAAATATATTTTAGAGATGTATTTCTCACATATCTCAGAGCCTTCCGCGGTCGTCGTCGCCGCCGCGACTTCTGCAGAAGTAGCAAATGGCCATCGTAGCAAATGCGGCGAGGGACGCCCTGCCTTACATTTCCGAATGCACAAAGTATGTGGTTTAGTTTCCCAGTCTATATTTGGTAGGTCTTGTAGCAGGTTGAATGTATCAAATGGGTGGGAAAGAGCAAGGGGCAGCGTCTATGTAGAACGAAAACACAACTCCTCAGTGGTGTGACCGTTTTGAGATGAGTCGTATATAAGTTCCACTTGTTTGTCAGTGACCGTGTGGCCTAATGGATAAGGCGCCGGACTTCGTATCCGAAGATTGTGTGTTTGATTCCTCTCACGGTCGTGTTTTTCCAGATCTGAAAAAGAAACATACCATTTCAGTGTAGCACTTGAGCAGTACGAAACCGTGTGAATGTTGCTGTTGACCATTTTCTGCTTGGAGATGCTCGTGAGCTTGAAACACGCACAACAAGACCGGTGTTAACTAGCGAATTGGTTTGCATATTGCCGTCGCCGCGTATTTTTGACTGGCACTTGCACATCTAAAATAACGTCGGAAAGTAACTCGTTCGGCTTATGAGTCACATCAAGTATGTGTGTTAATTTTGACGAAACTAGCTCTGCAGGTTGTCATGCAATTCTGTTAAATCTCAGAAATGATTATGAAATAAAAGTGAACTACGTGACGAGTGTGACGTTAGGAAAACATTAGGCAACATGGAGAGGTTCTGTAGGGGACCAATCAACCCAAACGAGTACTGTGTGACGTGGTAACCGGCATATATTCACCGAGGCAGCGCGGCTAGCTCAGTCGGTAGAGCATAAGGCTCTAAATCCTAGGGTCGTGGGTTCGAGCCCCACGCGGGGAGGAACGGAATTTTGTTCCTCTGCAGATGTAACTTACCGTTTTTCTGATTAACGTGATGTAATGGAAATAGCAACTTTAAACTTTGCCTACGTCTCCGTCAGTCGCAAGGAAACTGTGTTTGAAGGTGAAGGTGATTTTGTAGACATGTGTGAAAGACATGTTCTGAAATACAAGTGGTGTTATTTGGAGAGCACTTCGTTTACGTGTCAGATGTGTAGCCAAGCAGTAATGGGTCGCCATAGCTGCAAATATTAGACGGTAATATGAAGTGTTGTCAGCTGAAGTCTGATGATCCAGACGACCGGAAGGATGAAGTACGCTAAAGTACCGCCAGGCCGCGCCTCTTTAGCTCAGTGGCAGAGCACTGGTCTAGTAAACCAGGGGTCGTGAGTTCGATCCTCACAGGAGGCAGACGAATTTTGGATATCAGTTGCGCGTCGTGGCCTTATAGCAAACAGTATCTGGGATGACGAACAATTAGCGAGAGGCGTTTTATTAAGAATTACTCTCAGATGTGATTAAGGCGAATGGCGCAGATAAAGCATTTGCCAAAGCGGTACAGCATAAGGTGGGACGGGGCAGTCTGAAATATATTTTAGAGATGTATTTCTCACATATCTCAGAGCCTTCCGCGGTGGTCGTCGTCGTCGTCGTCGTCGTCGCCGCTGTCGTCGTCGCCGCCGCCACTTCTGCAGAAGTAGAAAATGGCCATCGTAGCAAATGCGGCGAGGGACGCCCTGCCTTACATTTCCGAATGCACAAAGTGTGTGGTTTAGTTTCCCAGTCTATATTTGGTAGGTCTCGTAGCAGGTTGAATGTATCAAATGGGTGGGAAAGAGCAAGGGGCAGCGTCTGTGTAGAACGAAAACACAACTCCTCAGTGGTGTGAGCGTTTTGAGATGAGTCGTATATAAGTTCCACTTTTTTTTCAGTGACCGTGTGGCCTAATGGATGAGGCGTCGGACTTCGTATCCGAAGATTGCGTGTTTGATTCCTCTCACGGTCGTGTTTTTCCAGATCTGAAAAAGAAACATACCGTTTTAGTGTAGCACTTGAGCAGTACGAAACCGTGTGAATGTTGCTGTTTACCATTATCTGCTTGGAGATGCTCTTGAGCTTGAAACACGCACAACAAGACCGGTGTTAACTAGCGAATTGGTTTGCATATTGCCGTCGGCACTTGTTTTTGACTGGAACTTGCACATCTAAAATAACGTCGGAAAGTAACTCGTTCGGCTTATGAGTCACATCAAGTATGTGTGTTAATTTTGACGAAACTAGCTCTGCTTGTTGTCATGCAATTTTGTTACCTCTCAGAAATGATTATGAAATAAAAGTGAACTACGTGACGAGTGTGACGTTAGGAAAACATTAGGCAACATGGAGAGGTTCTGAATGGGACCAATCAACCCAAACGAGTACTGTGTGACGTGCTAACCGGTATATATTCACCAAGGCAGCACGGCTAGCTCACTCGGTAGAGCATAAGGCTCTTAATCCCAGGGTCGTGGGTTTGAGCCCCACGCGGGGAGGAACGGAATTTTGTTCCTCTGCAGATGTACGAGGGTCAGTCAAAAAGTAATGCCTCCTATTTTTTTTTCTACGTTTAATTGTCAGGAAATTTAAATGCAATTACATAGGTTCAAAACGACAACATTGAGGATCATTTTGTCATTTTTCAATGTAATCTCCGCCCATCTCTACAGTTTTGGTCCATCTTTGAACAAGGGCATGTATCCCAGCACGGTAAAAATCTCAGCTCTGCTTCCTAAGCCATTGACGCACGGATGTTTTGACGGCCTCCTCATCTTCAAAATGAATCCCACGATGAGCTTCTTTTAGTGGCCCGAACAGATGGAAGTCTGATGGTGCCAGGTCAGGGCTGTATGGGTGATGAGGCAAAACTTCCCATCCAATTTTGACAATCTCGTCAGAGGTGTGACGACTGGTGTGTGGTCTTGCATTATCATGCAAAAGAAGAACATCTGCCATTGATTTTGTTGGGCGAACTCGCTGAAGACGTGCTTTAAGTTTTTTGAGGGTTGTGACGTATTGAACAGAATTTATTGTGCATCCCTGCTCCAAAAAATCAACCAGAATCACACCCTCTGTATCCCAGAAAACTGTTGCCATAACTTTCCCTGCCGATCGCACAGTTTTGAATTTTTTCTTCCTCGGCGAGCTTGTGTGACGCCACTCCATTGACTGCCTCTTTGATTCGGGTTCAAAAAAATGCACCCATGTTTCGTCCCCGGTCACAATTTTTTTCAGGAACTCATCTCTCTCCAAACGGAAGCCCTGCAAGTGTTGGGAGGCTATTGTTTTCCTTGCCTCTTTATTCTGATCGGTTAACATTCTTGGAACCCACTGTGCATAAAGTTTTGAGTACCCCAATTGTTTAAGAATCGTGATCACACTGCCTTTACTAAGAGAAATAATGGACACACTTCATCTGCAGTCACCCGACGGTCACCACGAATGATGTCATCAACTTGCTGAATGTTGTGTGGAGTCACTACACTCACCGGCCTGCCGCTCCGCTTTTCGTCAGTCAACGGTGTTTGCCCTTCAGCTTCCTTACAACGACGAACCCATCATCTAACAGTGCTGACATCCACTGTCACAACACCATACACCTTCTTCAGTCTTTCATGAATGCGTATGGGCGTTTCACCTTCTGCATTCAAGAATTCAATCACACAACGCTGTCTCAAACGAACATCGATGTCGGCCATCTTACAAACTTCTGCAGTGCTGCCACCTGTTGACACAGAAAGTTACTACAGAAGTGGATTGCAGAAGAAGGTTTGAGGAATGGCGCCAAATTCAAATTTTTCACTTAACTTAATTTTTTTAAGTAGAAAAAAATGGGAGGCATTACTTTTTGACCGACCCTCGTAACTTACCGTTTTTCTGAATAATGTGATGTAATGGAAATAGCAACTTTAAACTTTGTCTACGTCTCCGTCAGTCCCAAGGAAACTGTATTTGAAGGTGAAGGTGATTTTGCAGACATGTGTGAAAGACATGGTCTGAAATGCAAGTGGTGTTATTTGGAGAGCAGTTCGTTTACGTGTCAGATGTGTAGCCAAGCAGTAATGGGTCGCCATAGCTGCAAATATTAGACGGTAATATGAAGTGTTGTCAGCTGAAGTCTGATGATCCAGACGACCTTAAGGATGAAGTACGCAAAAGTACTGCTAGGCCGCAGCTCTTTAGCTCAGTGGCAGAGCACTGGGCTAGTAAACCAGGGGGCGTGAGTTCGATCCTCACAGGAGGCAGACGAATTTTGGATATCAGTTGCGCGTCGTGGCCTTATAGCAAACAGTATCTGGGATGACGAACAATTAGCGAGAGGCGTTTTATTAAGAATTACTCTCAGATGTGATTAAGGCGAATGGCGCAGATAAAGCATTTGCCAAAGCGGTACAGCATAAGGTGGGACGGGGCAGTCTGAAATATATTTTATAGATGTATTTCTCACATATCTCAGAGCCTTTCGTCGTCATCGTCGTCGTCGTCGAAGCCGCCACTTCTGCAGAAGTAGCAAATGGCCATCGTAGCAAATGCGGCGAGGGACGCCCTGCCTTACATTTCCGAATGCACAAAGTGTGTGGTTTAGTTTCCCAGTCTATATTTGGTAGGTCTCGTAGTAGGTTGAATGTATCAAGTGGGTGGGAAAGAGCAAGGGGCAGCGTCTGTGTAGAACGAAAACACAACTCCTCAGTGGTGTGAGCGTTTTGAGATGAGTCGTATATAAGTTCCACTTGTTTGTCAGTGACCGTGTGGCCTAATGGATAAGGCGTCGGACTTCGTATCCGAAGATTGCGTGTTTGATTCCTCTCACGGTCGTGTTTTTGCAGAAGTGAAAAAGAAACATACCGTTTTAGTGTAGCACTTGAGCAGTACGAAACCGTGTGAATGTTGCTGTTGACCATTTTCTGCTTGGAGATGCTCTTGAGCTTGAAACACGCACAACAAGACCGGTGTTAACTAGCGAATTGGTTTGCATATTGCCGTCGCCGCGTGTTTTTGACTGGCACTTGAACATCTAAAATAACGTCGGAAAGTAACTCGTTCGGCTTATGAGTCACATCAAGTATGTGTGTTAATTTTGACGAAAGTAGCTCTGCAGGTTGTCATGCAATTCTGTTACCTCTCAGAAATGATTATGAAATAAAAGTGAACTACGTGACGAGTGTGACGTTAGGAAAACATTAGGCAACATGGAGAGGTTCTGTATGGGACCAATCAACCCAAACGAGTTCTGTGTGACATGCTAACCGGCATATATTCCCCGAGGCAGCGCCGCTAGCTCAGTCGCTAGAGCATAAGGCTCTTAATCCCAAGGTCGTGGGTTCGAGCCCCTCGTGGGGAGAAACGGAATTTTGTTCCTCTGCAGATGTAACTTACCGTTTTTCTGATTAACGTGATGTAATGGAAATAGCAACTTTAAACTATGCCTACGTCTCCGTCAGTCGCAAGGAAACTGTATTTGAAAGTGAAGGTGATTTTGTAGACATGTGTGAAAGACATGTTCTGAAATGCAAGTGGTGTTATTTGGAGAGCACTTCGTTTACGTGTCAGATGTGTAGCCAAGCAGTAATGGGTCGCCATAGCTGCAAATATTAGACGGTAATATGAAGTGTTGTCAGCTGAAGTCTGATGATCCAGACGACTGTAAGGATGAAGTACGCAAAAGTACCGCTAGGCCGCGCCTCTTTAGCTCAGTAGCAGAGCACTGGTCTAGTAAACCAGGGGGCGTGAGTTCGATCCTCACAGGAGGCAGACGAATTTTGGATATCAGTTGCGCGTCGTGGCCTTATAGCAAACAGTATCTGGGATGACGAACAATTAGCGAGAGGCGTCTTATTAAGAATTACTCTCAGAAGTGATTAAGGCGAATGGCGCAGATAAAGCATTTGCCAAAGCGGTACAGCATAAGGTGGGACGGGGCAGTCTGAAATATATATTTTATAGATGTATTTTTCACATATCTCAGAGTCTTCCGCGGTCGTCGTCGTCGTCGTCGTTGTCGTCGCCGCCGCCGACACTTTTGCAGAAGTATCAAATGGCCATCGTAGGAAATGCGGCGAGGGACGCCCTGCCTTACATTTTCGAATGCACAAAGTGTGTGGTTTAGTTTCCCAGTCTATATTTGGTAGGTCTCGTAGCAGGTTGAATGTATCAAATGGGTGGGAAAGAGCAAGGGGCAGCGTCTGTGTAGAACGAAAACACAACTCCTCAGTGGTGTGAGCGTTTTGAGATGAGTCGTATATAAGTTCCACCTCTTTTTCAGTGACCGTGCGGCCTAATGGATAAGGCGTCGGACTTCGTATCCAAAGATTGCGTGTTTGATTCCTCTCACGGTCGTGTTTTTGCAGAAGTGAAAAAGAAACATACCGGTTTAGTGTACCACTTGAGCAGTACGAAACCGTGTGAATGTTGCTGTTGACCATTTTCTGCTTGGTGATGCTCTTGAGCTTGAAACACGCACAACGAGACCGGTGTTAACTAGCGAATTGGTTTGCATATTGCCGTCGCCGCGTGTTTTTGACTGGCACTTGCACATCTAAAATAACGTCGGAAAGTAACTCGTTCGGCTTATGAGTCACATCAAGTATGTGTGTTAATTTTGACGAAACTAGCTCTGCAGGTTGTCATGCAATTTCATTACCTCTCAGAAATGATTATGACATAAAAGTGAAGTACGTGACGAGTGTGACGTTAGGAAAACATTAGGCATCATGGAGAGATTCGGTATGGGACCACCCAACCCAAACGAGTACTGTGTGACGTGCTACCCGGCAAGTATTCACCGAGGTAGCCGGCTATCTCAGTCGTTAGAGCGTCAGACTCTTAATCCCACGGTCGTTGGTTCGAGCCAGACGCTGGGCGGAACGGAATTTTGTTCCGCTGCAGGTGTAAATTACCGTTTTTCTGATTAACGAGATTTAATGGAAATAGCAACTTTAAACTTTGCCTACGTCTCTGTCAGTCGCAAGGAAGCTGTATTTGAAGGTGAAGGTGATTTTGTAGACATGTGTGAAAGACATGTTCTGAAATGCAAGTGTTGTTGTTTGGAGAGCACATCGGTTACGTGTCAGATGTGTAGCCAAGCAGTAATTTGTCGAAATAGCTGCAAATATTAGCCGGTAATATGAAGTGCTGTCAGCTAAAGTCTGATGATGCAGACGACCGTAAGGACGAAGTACCCAAGAGTACCGCTAGGCCGCGCGTCTTTAGCTCAGTGGTAGAGCACTGGTCTAATAAACCAGGGGCCGTAAGTTCCATCCTTACAGGAGAAAGATGAATTTTGGAAATCAGTTGCGCGTCGTGGCCGTATAGCAAACAGTACCTGTGATGACGAACAATTAGCAACAGGCGTTTTTTTTTTTTTTTTTAAGAATTACTCTCAGATGCGATTAAGGCGAATGGCGCAGATAAAGCATTTGCCAAAGCGGTACAGCATAAGGTGGGACGAGGCAGTCTGAATTACATTTTATAGATGTATTTCTCACATATCTCAGAGCCTCTCGCGATATTTCGTCGTCGTCGTCGTCGTCGTCGCCGCCGCCGCCGCCGCCGCCGCCGCCGCCGCCGCCGCCGCCGCTTCTGCAGAAGTAGCAAATGGCAATCGTAGCAAATGCGGCGAGGGACGCCCTGCCTTCGATTCCGAATGCACAAAGTGTGTGGTCTTGTTTCTCAGTCTATATTTGGTCGGTCTCGTCAGAGGTTGAATGTAACGAATGGGTGGGAAAGAGCAAGGGGCAGCGGCTGTGTAGAACGAAAACACAAATCCTCAGGGGTGTGAGCGTTTCGAGATGAGTCGTATACATGTACATGTTGGTCGTCAGTGACCGTGTGGCCTAATGGATGGACACATTCTGGCTTTAGCCGTCGCCGCGGTCGGACGTGCTTGTTGTTTACTCCGCGTACGTTAGCGCTATCGCCGGTTTTTGGTGTTTACGTGAAGTTAGCTGTACATTTTCGCTGTTATTTTTTGAGTGGTGTCTCTGATAAGTGTTTTTATAGTGCTTTCGTCCGTTCCACGTTTCGTGCTTCGCCGCAATTTCGGTTGTTGCCGGAATTTCGTCGGAACCGACGACCATGTCTGACACCGTCAGGAAGAATACTTTAGTCTTCTCGTTCGAGAAAGAAACACGGCCGGTCCAACCCACTGCGCTGGAAATCCACGATTGGCTGACTGAGGTAATCGGTATAAATTCTGACTCTGTTCATACCACGCAATTAGATGCTGAAAAATACTGTGTTTTTGTTAAATTTCTGAACTCAGTGACAGTCGATAAGTTGCTTGCAAAATGGGGTAATTCCGTCGAATTTGTTCATCGAGACGGTTCAAAAAGTAATGTCTCTGTACGAAAAGCTGATATCATGTACACCAATGTCAGGATTTTGAATGTTCCAATTGAAATTGATAATCAGTTGATCAAGGACGCTCTATCTAAATATGGCGAAGTTAAATCTATCTATAACGAAAGATGGTCGAAGCTATACAAGATACAGTGTTTTAATGGCATTAGATCCGTTGAAATGGAGGTGAAAGCCAACATTCCGTCCCATATATCCGTTGCAGGTCATAAAGCACATGTTGTGTATTCTGGTCAGGAGCGCACGTGCAATATTTGCAATGAGACAGGTCATTTCCGACAAGATTGTCCGCGCCGTGTTTTTGTTCTTCGGAACAATCTAACACAGCGTCAAAAACTGACCCTCAGCGATGTCTTACCAAATAGCACTTCTCTTCTTTCGGTTAACGACAGTGGTGCATGTACTTCTGCAGTGCCCGCCATAACTACTACGGAGTTCCCTCCCCTGAGCGTCATTACATCACACCCTTCTGTTCCCGATTGCGATCTTCAGAATAAGAAGCGACCGTTGGAAACGACCGATGACGGCTCGGACGGCGAGTCCGCCCGTAATTCGCCTTCCACCCGCAAGCAGAAGCAGTGTAATGCGGATGTGCTCGAGGAAACAAACAGTACATGTATTGACGTGACGACAGCCGCTGAGGCAACCCGGCCGCTGTCGGCGGCTGAACAGGTACAAACGGTCCACGGAGGGGACGCAGTAACGATTGTCGCGGAGACGGAAGAGGCGCACTCCGAAGCACAAGAGGTGACGGAGCGGAACCCAACTCAAGAACTTACAGATCCACAAACCGCCGACTCAGTCAGTGCTCTGGAGCTAGTGACGGAAGAACAAGGAAATGGCACTCGTAAAAAGGACGCTGTTGAGGCAGCTTCGGTCACAACGGTGGTAAAGATAGACAATCCGAATGACGGCGCGTTGAACCAAGATGTCCGAAGACGCCGACTCAAACCGCAACCTACTCTCAAAGCTTTCCGTAACCAAAGCAAACAACAACCAGCACAAGAGGAAGCGACGGCCAAGAACGTCTTGTATGAAATCATCACGGAAAGACCTAAGGAGGTACCTTCAAGTGACATTAGTGATGCAAAGCCCCTCGGTAAAACTAAAACCCGAGATGTTCGGAATCCTGCACCAAAATGAGGCTGTAAGATGAAAAAAAAAAGGATTTTGTTGAACCAGTTTCATTTCTAATTGTACCACTGTCTTAGTCATATTTCAGAGGAACCAGATGAAGTGTTTACCGAGCTTCAAATACTGACTATTCTTTTAGATGTTTGTTTAAGCGGAGTCGTTTCTCCCTTCTAGAAGCTGCACATCTCTTTTCTTTTTTTTATTAATATTTTGTTATCTTTTTAATCACTTATTTACTTTTTATGCAAACTAAATGTCCCAGGCATATACAATTACGACTATCAATATTAACAGGATTACATCCGTGACTAAAGTTACAGCGCTCAAGGATTATTTATATGAGTCAGGGACGGACATTGCTTTCCTACAGGAAGTAGTGCTGACTAATCTTACAGTGCCTGGATATTTGGCGATTTTAAATGTCTCACTTGACACCAACGTCGGTACAGCAATTTTAGTCAGGGAGGGGATTCCTGTCTCGGATATCGAGAGGTTGGACTCCGGCAGAGCGATAGGTATAAAAGTCTTTGGTTCTACCCTTATCAATCTGTATGCCCCTTCTGGCACATCCAATAGAATGGAAAGAGCACAGTTCTATAAAGAAGAAATCATTTATTTATTACGGAAAAACCCAAAAGATCTTATAATAGGCGGTGATTTTAATTGTGTGATAAATAAGAAGGACCAGGTTCCGAATTTTAATAACTGCATTGAACTGAAGCGTTTCGTCACTGTTTTACAGCTTAAAGATGCTTGGGAAATAATGTATCCCACATTTGTGGCATTTACATTCCTAGGTCCTCACTCACGTAGCAGGATCGACAGACTCTACATATCGCAAAGTCTAGTTAGCTCCTTCATTAAAGCAGAGACGATTCCAGTTTACTTTTCTGATCATAGCTCCGTGCTAGCTTCCATCAACCTTACTGCGCAACCCACTCGCCGTTTTAGAAGTTCATGGCACCTCAATACGTCACTGATGCAGGACGACGGATTAGAAGAAAGTTTGACAGAAGCGTGGGCATTGTGCCTCCGCTCTGCAGATAGACACGTCTCAGTACTAGACTGGTGGTGCAACAGGGCAAAGCCTAAACTGAGAAAAGTTCTCATCCAGTATAGTGTACAACGATCGAAAGACTTAAAAAATTCCATAGAATTTTATTATACCATGCTGCGAAATTTATATGAGCAGGCAAACACTTCCAACGTCCGTCTGGCAGATATCAAGCAAACTAAGGCCAAATTGCTCAGTCTTAAAAGACAGCAGATGGAGGGTCTGAAATTAAAATCCAAGGCTAAGACAGTCGTGGAGGATGAACATGCTTCCTTGTACCATCTACTGAAGCACGAAAGAAACAGGAGACGCACCTTCATTGATGGACTTCAGTCTGAAACTGGCGAGACACTCAACACTCAGAGAGACATCGTCAATGCAGTGCACAAATATTACGAAGACCTATACACTGCCAACCCGGTATGTGAAGAGTCCTTCGATGAGTTCCTTAGTCCCATAGCTCCACAGGTCTCGGACGAGGAAAACGAAGACCTTCTCGTTGAGTGTACTAACGAAGATATCCACAGAATCATCTGCAAATCTCCTCTGAGGAAATCGCCGGGACCGGATGGTTTGCCTGTTGAATTTTATAAACGATACTGGCCACTGATTGGTGACATGTTTACCCGAATGACGAACGAGGTGCTTCAGGGAAAGCATTTACCTGCTGTTTTTAAAGAGAGCACAATAGTACTAATCCCAAAAAATGCTGCAAAAAGAAACCTCAACAACTTTCGTCCTATCTCCCTGTTAAACTCCGATTATAAAATCATCGGCAGAATTTTAAACAACAGACTCTCACAGTTGGCCAAAAAGATAGTAAGTCCATACCAGTCCTGTGTGCCTACCAAGAGCATTTTCAAAAGCATAGCTGAATATAGAGATATAATTGCAATCACTGCTGTGACCACCATAAAATGTGCTATCATGTTTATTGACTTCCAGAAAGCATTTGATCGTGTGGATCATAGATTCCTTAGTGCCACACTGAACAAAATAGGTTTTAATGAGCGAGTCGTAAGTGTGATCAGAAATGTTGCAACAGGCATCAGCGCTTGTATATCAGTTAACTGCCAGAGGACAAAGCAGATTCAGATCAGGCGCGGCGTTCCTCAAGGAAGCCCCCTCTCCATGTTCCTATTCGTGCTTTCATTAGAACCTTTCCTCCGCAGTGTTCATGCCACTCTAACTGGCATCACATTATCTGGTCACCGAACAGTCATAAACGCCTATGCCGATGATGTCGGAGTCGTCCTGCGAAATCCCGACGACATTTTGAAATTGGAAACGCTAATTAAAAAGTACTGTAGAGTCTCCGGAGCAGGTGTCAACGCAAACAAAAGCAAACTCCTAAACCTGCGGGGTTTTCAACATACCACCTTAGCCTGGGCCACAATGGTCACCCAATGCAAAGCACTAGGAATAACACTGACACCTTGTCCGTTAAAAATGGCAGCTATCAATTGGAGAAATACGTCGGGACAACTTCTTGGAACAACAAGAGAAAACCTCCACCGTAACATGAACCAAGTTCAGAGGGTGATTTTCATTAACCACTGCATTCTCTCCAGGAGTTACTTTATAGCACAGATCTTCCCACTACCGAAAATGATTGGAAAAAAGATAATGTCTACCATTGCCAGCTATCTTTGGAGAGGGGATATATTCAGAGTCGACGCAAGAACTGCGACCTTAGATCCCAGGAATGGAGGTTTGGGGTTAGTTGACATCAGAAATAAGGCGTCTGCGCTTTTTATAAAAAGGACCGCCACTATCCTTAGCGACCACGCTGATAGCATTACAACTAAATTATTTGAAGTTGTCAGGCCTGCCAGTTTACAGGCGCCGGTGAATGTGCAAAAAATAAATAACCGGCTCCAGTACGTTCGTGTATATTTTGTGGAATTCAGCTATCTCGGCGGTGTCATCATCAACTCACGACGGATCACGGCCCGCGATATTCTGTGCCATCGAAAGAAAATGGAGGGGAGAAACAAATTGGAAAGTAAATACCCACACACTGATTGGGACGCCATATGGAAAAATATTAATATGCGTGGTCTACCATCGGACGTCAAGTCAGCGTGGTATAAAACAGTGAATGAGACCGTAAGCACCAATGAAAGGTTACATGCAATCGGCGTTAGCGACACGAACCTATGTCTCAAATGTAAATTGATCGACACGTTAGTGCACAGATTCACGTGCGGTGGCAATCTACAACTCTGTAATTGGATTAGGGAACAACTGGCTTTTCTTACGAGATCTTCGGTGGAAAATTTTCCCCCTGTTACATTCCTCAGGCCTCAGACTTGCTATTTTCCAGCAGCAAAAAACAACTCGGTCCATTGGTTAATGGGACACTATGTGAATTACGTCATTAATCACCTGGGAAATGACAATTCCACTGATTTTTACATGTACTTGAAGTGTGCTTTTTATAACGCCCTGAAATATAAAGACCACAAGAAAAACTACGGCAATATGCTTAAAATTGTATTCGAGCGACTGGGCATTGGTTGACAAGCCAACGAGATAAACAAAAATCGTTTATTTAAGCGAAACGACGCTTAAACAAAAACAATTGGGGAGAAGTACAATTTTACAGTTTCATATTACAATCACTTATCCTCTGCTGGCAAAGAAGGCTATTTTGTTTATTGCACAGAAGAAGCCGAAGCCGAAAGCCAGTATCGCAGGGTTAAAGATAAATTGTTTTCTTATACATTCATTTTATGACTGAGAAGGAAGTCTCATTTGTTTCCATGGAAGGGAACATACTTTATTATTATTATTATTAATCTCAAGAAGGAAAGGAGGCTATGGAATTAGTGCCTTAACATAAAATTCCTTCTTCACATTCCATGAAGATTTTTCTTTTACAATAAAAAAATAACAAACAAACAAAAATAATAATAATAAGTATAAAACAACTAAACAGAAATTAAAAAAAATAATATACAGGTTCAGGGTCCACTACTTCCTACAATTTTATTATATATTACAAAGAAGTATGCCAGGTTGCCGAGAAGCAGTGGATGAGGGAAAAAAAAAAAAAAAAAAAAAAAAAGCACTAAAGCTATAACCTTCAATCTCTATTGCCTCGGCATGACATAAAAATTTTTGTCTCAAATGAAGCATCTTTTGGTTCAGGATTTCGAAGGCAAAACAGCATATATCTACGTATACACAAGATGTAAAATTTCTTATTGAAAACTATGATAAAGACAGGCCTCAGCAACAGGACTGGGTGGAGACATCGCGGCCAGGCCTCGAGATTTTGACCCCTGCCCGCTTTGCCTCCGCCTGCCTCATGCTGCCAAGTTCCTTACAAAAAAAAAAAAAAAAAAAAAAAAAAAAAAAAAAAAAAAAAAAAAAAAAAAAAAAAAAAGTTGGGAGAAAAAAAAATGGTGTAAAAAAAAAAAGGGGTATGATTCCTGCTTCGGGTGCAGGAGGTCCCGGGTTCAAATCCCGGACGAGCCCTTGCGTTTTGTGCAAACGTGTGGCGACTGCCGGCATGCCGGCGGCTGTTCCGCGCATTTCCTGCCCTCCAGGTAAGCACAAAAACCTTAATTAAAATAAAAAAAAAAAAAAATGGATAAGGCGTCGGACTTCGGATCTGAAGATTACAGGTTCGAATGCTGTCACGCTTGTGATTTTCCAGTTCTGAAAAAGAAACATAACGTTTTAATGTAGCAATTGAGCAGTACGAAACCGTCTGAATGTTGCTGTTGACCATTTTTTGCTAGGAGATGCTCTTGAGCTTGAAACACACACAACAAGACCGGTGTTAACTAGCGAAATGGTCGGCAGAGTGCCGACACAGCGAGTTTTGACTATCACTTGCACATCTAAAACAACGTCGGAAAGTAACTCGTTCGGCTTTTGAGTCACATAAAGTATGTGTGTTAATTTTGACGCCACTAGATCTGCATGTTGTCATGCAATTTCTTTACCTCTCAGAAATGAATATGACATAAAAGTGAAGTACGTGACGAGTGTGACGTTAGGAAAACATTAGGCATCATGGAGAGATTCTGTATGGGACCACCCAACCCAAACGAGTACTGTGTGACGGGCTACTCAGCAGGTATTCACCGAGGTAGCCGGCTAGCTCAGTCGGTAGAGCGTCAGACTCTTAATCCCAGGGTTGTGGGTTCGAGCCAGACGCTGGGCGGAACTGAATTTTGTTCCGCTGCAGGTGTAAATTACCGTTTTTCTGATTAACGAGATTTAATGGAAATAGCAACTTTAAACTTTGCCTACGTCTCTGTCAGTCGCAAGGAAACTGTATTTGAAGGTGAAGGTGATTTTGTAGAAATGTGTGAAAGACATGTTCTGAAATGCAAGTGTTGTTGTTTGGAGAGCACATCGGTTACGTGTCAGATGTGTAGCCAAGCAGTAATTTCTCTCCATAGCTGCAAATATTAGCCGGTAATATGAAGTGTTGTCAGCTAAAGTCTGATGATGCAGACGACCGTAAGGACGAAGTACCCAAGAGTACCGCTAGGCCGCGCGTCTTTAGCTCAGTGGTAGAGCACTCGTCTAATAAACCAGGGGTCGTAAGTTCCATCCTCACAGGAGAAAGATGAATTTTGGAAATCAGTTGCGCGTCGTGGCCGTATAGCGAACAGTACCTGTGATGACGAACAATTAGCGACAGGCGTTTTTTTAAGAATTACTCTCAGATGCGATTAAGGCAAATGGCGCAGATAAAGCATTTGCCAAAGCGGTACAGCATAAGGTGGGACGAGGCAGTCTGAATTACATTTTATAGATGTATTTCTCACATATCTCAGAGCCTCTCGCGATATTCGTCGTCGTCGTCGTCGTCGTCGTCGTCGCCGCCGCTGCTGCAGAAGTAGCAAATGGCAATCGTAGCAAATGCGGCGAGGGACGCCCTGCCTTCGATTCCGAATGCACAAAGTGTGTGGTCTTGTTTCTCAGTCTATATTTGGTCGGTCTCGTCAGAGGTTGAATGTAACGAATGGGTGGGAAAGAGCAAGGGGCAGCGGCTGTGTAGAACGAAAACACAAATCCTCAGGGGTGTGAGCGTTTCGAGATGAGTCGTATACATGTAAATGTTGGTCGTCAGTGACCGTGTGGCCTAATGGATAAGGCGTCGGACTTCGGATCTGAAGATTGCAGGTTCGAATGCTCTCACGCTTGTGATTTTCCAGTTCTGAAAAAGAAACATAACGTTTTAATGTAGCAATTGAGCAGTACGAAACCGTCTGAATGTTGCTGTTGACCATTTTTTGCTTGGAGATGCTCTTGAGCTTGAAACACACACAACAAGACCGGTGTTAACTAGCGAAATGGTCGGCAGAGTGCCGACACAGCGAGTTTTGACTATCACTTGCACATCTAAAACAACGTCGGAAAGTAACTCGTTCGGCTTTTGAGTCACATAAAGTATGTGTGTTAATTTTGACGCCACTAGCTCTGCATGTTGTCATGCAATTTCTTTACCTCTCAGAAATGATTATGACATAAAAGTGAAGTACGTGACGAGTGTGACGTTAGGAAAACATTAGGCATCATGGAGAGATTCTGTATGGGACCACCCAACCCAAACGAGTACTGTGTGACGTGCTACCCGGCAGGTATTCACCGAGGTAGCCGGCTAGCTCAGTCGGTAGAGCGTCAGACTCTTAATCCCCGGGTCGTGGGTTCGAGCCAGACGCTGGGCGGAACGGAATTTTGGTCCGCTGCAGGTGTAAATTACCGTTTTTCTGATTAACGAGATTTAATGGAAATAGCAACTTTAAACTTTGCCTACGTCTCTGTCAGTCGCAAGGAAACTGTATTTGAAGGTGAAGGTGATTTTGTAGAAATGTGTGAAAGACATGTTCTGAAATGCAAGTGTTGTTGTTTGGAGAGCACATCGGTTACGTGTCAGATGTGTAGCCAAGCAGTAATTTGTCGCCATAGCTGCAAATATTAGCCGGTAATATGAAGTGTTGTCAGCTAAAGTCTGATGATGCAGACGACCGTAAGGACGAAGAACCCAAGAGTACCGCTAGGCCGCGCGTCTTTAGCTCAGTGGTAGAGCACTGGTCTAATAAACCAGGGGTCGTAAGTTCCATCCTCACAGGAGAAAGGTGAATTTTGGAAATCAGTTGCGCGTCGTGGCCGTATAGCAAACAGTACCTGTGATGACGAACAATTAGCGACAGGCGTTTTTTTAAGAATTACTTTCAGATGCGATTAAGGCGAATGGCGCAGATAAAGCATTTGCCAAAGCGGTACAGCATAAGGTGGGACGAGGCAGTCTGAATTACATTTTATAGATGTATTTCTCACATATCTCAGAGCCTCTCGCGATATTCGTCGTCGCCGCCGCCGCTGCCGCTTCTGCAGAAGTAGCAAATGGCAATCGTAGCAAATGCGGCGAGGCACGCCCTGCCTTCGATTCCGAATGCACAAAGTGTGTGGTCTTGTTTCTCAGTCTATATTTGGTCGGTCTCGTCAGAGGTTGAATGTAACGAATGGGTGGGAAAGAGCAAGGGGCAGCGGCTGTGTAGAACGAAAACACAAATCCTCAGGGGTGTGAGCGTTTCGAGATGAGTCGTATACATGTAAATGTTGGTCGTCAGTGACCGTGTGGCCTAATGGATAAGGCGTCGGACTTCGGATCTGAAGATTACAGGTTCGAATGCTCTCACGCTTGTGATTTTCCAGTTCTGAAAAAGAAACATAACGTTTTAATGTAGCAATTGAGCAGTACGAAACCGTCTGAATGTTGCTGTTGACCATTTTGTGCTTGGAGATGCTCTTGAGCTTGAAACACACACAACAAGACCGGTGTTAACTAGCGAAATTGTCGGCAGAGTGCCGACACAGCGAGTTTTGACTATCACTTGCACATCTAAAACAACGTCGGAAAGTAACTCGTTCGGCTTTTGAGTCACATAAAGTATGTGTGTTAATTTTGACGCCACTAGCTCTGCATGTTGTCATGCAATTTCTTTACCTCTCAGAAATGATTATGACATAAAAGTGAAGTACGTGACGAGTGTGACGTTAGGAAAACATTGGGCATCATGGAGAGATTCTGTATGGGACCACCCAACCCAAACGAGTACTGTGTGACGTGCTACCCGGCAGGTATTCACCGAGGTAGCCGGCTAGCTCAGTCGGTAGAGCGTCAGACTCTTAATCCCAGGGTCGTGGGTTCCAGCCAGACGCTGGGCGGAACGGAATTTTGGTCCGCTGCAGGTGTAAATTACCGTTTTTCTGATTAACGAGATGAATTGGAAATAGCAACTTTAAACTTTGCCTACGTCTCTGTCAGTCGCAAGGAAACTGTATTTGAAGGTGAAGGTGATTTTGTAGAAATGTGTGAAAGACATGTTCTGAAATGCAAGTGTTGTTGTTTGGAGAGCACATCGGTTACGTGTCAGATGTGTAGCCAAGCAGTAATTTGTCGCCATAGCTACAAATATTAGCCGGTAATATGAAGTGTTGTCAGCTAAAGTCTGATGATGCAGACGACCGTAAGGACGAAGTACCCAAGAGTACCGCTAGGCCGCGCGTCTTTAGCTCAGTGGTAGAACACTGGTCTTATAAACCAGGGGTCGTAAGTTCCATCCTCACAGGAGAAAGATGAATTTTGGAAATCAGTTGCGCGTCGTGGCCGTATAGCAACCAGTACCTGTGATGACGAACAATTAGCGACAGGCGTTTTTTTAAGAATTACTCTCAGATGCGATGAAGGCGAATGGCGCAGATAAAGCATTTGCCAAAGCGGTACAGCATAAGGTGGGACGATGCAGTCTGAATTACATTTTATAGATGTATTTCTCACATATCTCAGAGCCTCTCGCGATATTCGTCGTCGTCGTCGTCGTCGTCGTCGTCGTCGTCGTCGCCGCCGCCGCTGCTGCAGAAGTAGCAAATGGCAATCGTAGCAAATGCGGCGAGGGACGCCCTGCCTTCGATTCCGAATGCACAAAGTGTGTGGTCTTGTTTCTCAGTCTATATTTGGTCGGTCTCGTCAGAGGTTGAATGTAACGAATGGGTGGGAAAGAGCAAGGGGCAGCGGCTGTGTAGAACGAAAACACAAATCCTCAGGGGTGTGAGCGTTTCGAGATGAGTCGTATACATGTAAATGTTGGTCGTCAGTGACCGTGTGGCCTAATGGATAAGGCGTCGGACTTCGGATCTGAAGATTGCAGGTTCGAATGCTCTCACGCTTGTGATTTTCCAGTTCTGAAAAAGAAACATAACGTTTTAATGTAGCAATTGAGCAGTACGAAACCGTCTGAATGTTGCTGTTGACCATTTTTTGCTTGGAGATGCTCTTGAGCTTGAAACACACACAACAAGACCGGTGTTAACTAGCGAAATGGTCGGCAGAGTGCCGACACAGCGAGTTTTGACTATCACTTGCACATCTAAAACAACGTCGGAAAGTAACTCGTTCGGCTTTTGAGTCACATAAAGTATGTGTGTTAATTTTGACGCCACTAGCTCTGCATGTTGTCATGCAATTTCTTTACCTCTCAGAAATGATTATGACATAAAAGTGAAGTACGTGACGAGTGTGACGTTAGGAAAACATTAGGCATCATGGAGAGATTCTGTATGGGACCACCCAACCCAAACGAGTACTGTGTGACGTGCTACCCGGCAGGTATTCACCGAGGTAGCCGGCTAGCTCAGTCGGTAGAGCGTCAGACTCTTAATCCCCGGGTCGTGGGTTCGAGCCAGACGCTGGGCGGAACGGAATTTTGGTCCGCTGCAGGTGTAAATTACCGTTTTTCTGATTAACGAGATTTAATGGAAATAGCAACTTTAAACTTTGCCTACGTCTCTGTCAGTCGCAAGGAAACTGTATTTGAAGGTGAAGGTGATTTTGTAGAAATGTGTGAAAGACATGTTCTGAAATGCAAGTGTTGTTGTTTGGAGAGCACATCGGTTACGTGTCAGATGTGTAGCCAAGCAGTAATTTGTCGCCATAGCTGCAAATATTAGCCGGTAATATGAAGTGTTGTCAGCTAAAGTCTGATGATGCAGACGACCGTAAGGACGAAGAACCCAAGAGTACCGCTAGGCCGCGCGTCTTTAGCTCAGTGGTAGAGCACTGGTCTAATAAACCAGGGGTCGTAAGTTCCATCCTCACAGGAGAAAGATGAATTTTGGAAATCAGTTGCGCGTCGTGGCCGTATAGCAAACAGTACCTGTGATGACGAACAATTAGCGACAGGCGTTTTTTTAAGAATTACTTTCAGATGCGATTAAGGCGAATGGCGCAGATAAAGCATTTGCCAAAGCGATACAGCATAAGGTGGGACGAGGCAGTCTGAATTACATTTTATAGATGTATTTCTCACATATCTCAGAGCCTCTCGCGATATTCGTCGTCGCCGCCGCCGCTGCCGCTTCTGCAGAAGTAGCAAATGGCAATCGTAGCAAATGCGGCGAGGCACGCCCTGCCTTCGATTCCGAATGCACAAAGTGTGTGGTCTTGTTTCTCAGTCTATATTTGGTCGGTCTCGTCAGAGGTTGAATGTAACGAATGGGTGGGAAAGAGCAAGGGGCAGCGGCTGTGTAGAACGAAAACACAAATCCTCAGGGGTGTGAGCGTTTCGAGATGAGTCGTATACATGTAAATGTTGGTCGTCAGTGACCGTGTGGCCTAATGGATAAGGCGTCGGACTTCGGATCTGAAGATTACAGGTTCGAATGCTCTCACGCTTGTGATTTTCCAGTTCTGAAAAAGAAACATAACGTTTTAATGTAGCAATTGAGCAGTACGAAACCGTCTGAATGTTGCTGTTGACCATTTTGTGCTTGGAGATGCTCTTGAGCTTGAAACACACACAACAAGACCGGTGTTAACTAGCGAAATGGTCGGCAGAGTGCCGACACAGCGAGTTTTGACTATCACTTGCACATCTAAAACAACGTCGGAAAGTAACTCGTTCGGCTTTTGAGTCACATAAAGTATGTGTGTTAATTTTGACGCCACTAGCTCTGCATGTTGTCATGCAATTTCTTTACCTCTCAGAAATGATTATGACATAAAAGTGAAGTACGTGACGAGTGTGACGTTAGGAAAACATTGGGCATCATGGAGAGATTCTGTATGGGACCACCCAACCCAAACGAGTACTGTGTGACGTGCTACCCGGCAGGTATTCACCGAGGTAGCCGGCTAGCTCAGTCGGTAGAGCGTCAGACTCTTAATCCCAGGGTCGTGGGTTCCAGCCAGACGCTGGGCGGAACGGAATTTTGGTCCGCTGCAGGTGTAAATTACCGTTTTTCTGATTAACGAGATGAATTGGAAATAGCAACTTTAAACTTTGCCTACGTCTCTGTCAGTCGCAAGGAAACTGTATTTGAAGGTGAAGGTGATTTTGTAGAAATGTGTGAAAGACATGTTCTGAAATGCAAGTGTTGTTGTTTGGAGAGCACATCGGTTACGTGTCAGATGTGTAGCCAAGCAGTAATTTGTCGCCATAGCTACAAATATTAGCCGGTAATATGAAGTGTTGTCAGCTAAAGTCTGATGATGCAGACGACCGTAAGGACGAAGTACCCAAGAGTACCGCTAGGCCGCGCGTCTTTAGCTCAGTGGTAGAACACTGGTCTTATAAACCAGGGGTCGTAAGTTCCATCCTCACAGGAGAAAGATGAATTTTGGAAATCAGTTGCGCGTCGTGGCCGTATAGCAACCAGTACCTGTGATGACGAACAATTAGCGACAGGCGTTTTTTTAAGAATTACTCTCAGATGCGATGAAGGCGAATGGCGCAGATAAAGCATTTGCCAAAGCGGTACAGCATAAGGTGGGACGATGCAGTCTGAATTACATTTTATAGATGTATTTCTCACATATCTCAGAGCCTCTCGCGATATTCGTCGTCGTCGTCGTCGTCGTCGTCGTCGTCGTCGTCGTCGCCGCCGCCGCTGCTGCAGAAGTAGCAAATGGCAATCGTAGCAAATGCGGCGAGGCACGCCCTGCCTTCGATTCCGAATGCACAAAGTGTGTGGTCTTGTTTCTCAGTCTATATTTGGTCGGTCTCGTCAGAGGTTGAATGTAACGAATGGGTGGGAAAGAGCAAGGGGCAGCGGCTGTGTAGAACGAAAACACAAATCCTCAGGGGTGTGAGCGTTTCGAGATGAGTCGTATACATGTAAATGTTGGTCGTCAGTGACCGTGTGGCCTAATGGATAAGGCGTCGGACTTCGGATCTGAAGATTGCAGGTTCGAATGCTCTCACGCTTGTGATTTTCCAGTTCTGAAAAAGAAACATAACGTTTTAATGTAGCAATTGAGCAGTACGAAACCGTCTGAATGTTGCTGTTGACCATTTTTTGCTTGGAGATGCTCTTGAGCTTGAAACACACACAACAAGACCGGTGTTAACTAGCGAAATGGTCGGCAGAGTGCCGACACAGCGAGTTTTGACTATCACTTGCACATCTAAAACAACGTCGGAAAGTAACTCGTTCGGCTTTTGAGTCACATAAAGTATGTGTGTTAATTTTGACGCCACTAGCTCTGCATGTTGTCATGCAATTTCTTTACCTCTCAGAAATGATTATGACATAAAAGTGAAGTACGTGACGAGTGTGACGTTAGGAAAACATTAGGCATCATGGAGAGATTCTGTATGGGACCACCCAACCCAAACGAGTACTGTGTGACGTGCTACCCGGCAGGTATTCACCGAGGTAGCCGGCTAGCTCAGACGATAGAGCGTCAGACTCTTAATCCCAGGGTCGTGGGTTCGAGCCAGACGCTGGGCGGAACGGAATTTTGGTCCGCTGCAGGTGTAAATTACCGTTTTTCTGATTAACGAGATTTAATGGAAATAGCAACTTTAAACTTTGCCTACGTCTCTGTCAGTCGCAAGGAAACTGTATTTGAAGGTGAAGGTGATTTTGTAGAAATGTGTGAAAGACATGTTCTGAAATGCAAGTGTTGTTGTTTGGAGAGCACATCGGTTACGTGTCAGATGTGTAGCCAAGCAGTAATTTCTCTCCATAGCTGCAAATATTAGCCGGTAATATGAAGTGTTGTCAGCTAAAGTCTGATGATGCAGACGACCGTAAGGACGAAGTACCCAAGAGTACCGCTAGGCCGCGCGTCTTTAGCTCAGTGGTAGAGCACTGGTCTAATAAACCAGGGGTCGTAAGTTCCATCCTCACAGGAGAAAGATGAATTTTGGAAATCAGTTGCGCGTCGTGGCCGTATAGCAAACAGTACCTGTGATGACGAACAATTAGCGACAGGCGTTTTTTTAAGAATTACTTTCAGATGCGATTAAGGCGAATGGCGCAGATAAAGCATTTGCCAAAGCGGTACAGCATAAGGTGGGACGAGGCAGTCTGAATTACATTTTATAGATGTATTTCTCACATATCTCAGAGCCTCTCGCGATATTCGTCGTCGCCGCCGCCGCTGCCGCTTCTGCAGAAGTAGCAAATGGCAATCGTAGCAAATGCGGCGAGGCACGCCCTGCCTTCGATTCCGAATGCACAAAGTGTGTGGTCTTGTTTCTCAGTCTATATTTGGTCGGTCTCGTCAGAGGTTGAATGTAACGAATGGGTGGGAAAGAGCAAGGGGCAGCGGCTGTGTAGAACGAAAACACAAATCCTCAGGGGTGTGAGCGTTTCGAGATGAGTCGTATACATGTAAATGTATGTCGTCAGTGACCGTGTGGCCTAATGGATAAGGCGTCGGACTTCGGATCTGAAGATTACAGGTTCGAATGCTGTCACGCTTGTGTTTTTCCAGTTCTGAAAAAGAAACATAACGTTTTAATGTAGCAATTGAGCAGTACGAAACCGTCTGAATGTTGCTGTTGACCATTTTTTGCTTGGAGATGCTCTTGAGCTTGAAACACACACAACAAGACCGGTGTTAACTAGCGAAATTGTCGGCAGAGTGCCGACACAGCGAGTTTTGACTATCACTTGCACATCTAAAACAACGTCGGAAAGTAACTCGTTCGGCTTTTGAGTCACATAAAGTATGTGTGTTAATTTTGACGCCACTAGCTCTGCATGTTGTCATGCAATTTCCTTACCTCTCAGAAACGATTATGACATAAAAGTGAAGTACGTGACGAGTGTGACGTTAGGAAAACATTAGGCATCATGGAGAGATTCTGTATGGGACCACCCAACCCAAACGAGTACTGTGTGACGTGCTACCCGGCAGGTATTCACCGAGGTAGCCGGCTAGCTCAGTCGGTAGAGCGTCGGACTCTTAATCCCAGGGTCGTGGGTTCGAGCCAGACGCTGGGCGGAACGGAATTCTGTTCCGCTGCAAGTGTAAATTACCGTTTTTCTGATTAACGAGATTTAATGGAAATAGCAACTTTAAACTTTGCCTACGTCTCTGTCAGTCGCAAGGAAGCTGTATTTGAAGGTGAAGGTGATTTTGTAGACATGTGTGAAAGACATGTTCTGAAATGCAAGTGTTGTTGTTTGGAGAGCACATCGGTTACGTGTCAGATGTGTAGCCAAGCAGTAATTTGTCGCCATAGCTGCAAATATTAGCCGGTAATATGAAGTGTTGTCAGCTAAAGTCTGATGATGCAGACGACCGTAAGGACGAAGTACCCAAGAGTACCGCTAGGCCGCGCCTCTTTAGCTCAGTGGCAGTCTGCCTGCAGCGGCGGTGGCGAGCGGTTCGTCGTGCTGTGCTTCGCTCTGCGGCTGGCTTTGTTTACATCCGCTGTGTAAGTCTGTGCGTTTTCGCCGGCGCTTCGCAGTAATTAGATATTCTGTCAACGTTCGAAAATGCAGTAATGGCTCAACTTAGTAGAAAGGACACTCTGAAATTTACCTTTGATAGACGTTTTGCTCGACCTAAATCTTTCGAAATTGAGGATTGGTTAGAGGAAGTTGTTCAAGTTCCGTTTGAAGATACTGTTGGTTTTCACTTGTCAATTGTGAGTAGTGTGATGTACTTGAAGCTGAAAAACCCTGAGTTATGCGAACGAGTTGTCAATAGTACCGGTGGTAAGCTTAAGTTTAAACACAGTGATGGCAATATTGGCGAAGTTACTGTCGATCATGTGGGACTTGGTATTCGAACAATTCGAATTTTTGAGCTACCCTTTGAAGTTCCTACAGATGCGATCAATCTTGTTATTGCACCCTTTGGGAAGGTCCTCAGTAATTTTGCAGAAAAATGGTCCGGTGCTCACAAATATCCGGTTTTGAACGGTGTCAGGCAGTTGAAGGTGGACTTATTACGACATATTCCGTCTTACATTAACGTTTGCGGTTATCGAGGTATCGTCATTTATGATGGTCAACCACGAACGTGTGCAGCTTGCAATTCTCCAGGTCATATTCGTTCTGAATGTATTCAAAGACGTGTTGTGCAGCTGCCGACAGGTGAACCGGTGAAGTCCGCGGAGATGACTATTTTGTCCACCACTTACGCTTCGGTGGCTCGCGACCAACCGACCGACCAACTGCCCATGGATACCGAAGTAGACATTCGCCCCCAACCAACCCTTCCTCCAACGGCCGAGCAACTTGTTGACATTTCTGAGCGACAAGAGCAACACCTGAGCGTGAGTGACGTGGTTGATTCCGTAGCGCAGTCCCCGACTCTGTCAACAGAACAAAATTCCACCTCCTCAGAGACGCAGGTCAGGACTGTGACTGCTGAATGTCGTTCCCCACAACCCCACCATGAAATCTCGGATTCCGATGAGCGTTGTCCACCTGCTAAATCCCCGCGGAAGAACAAGAAACGCAGAATCGCCCGCCAGGGTGCGGAAGAGGCGGCGGCGTCGTTGCGGGGAAAGGTGCAGCAAATCATGGACAAAGTCAGTGCAAAATCACCAGAATCCTCCCGACAACAGGCGCTAACTTCTGCACACCTGCGGGATGAAGATCGTGCAATCACGCTAACTGAGCCCTCTCGCGATGCTACCGGCCAGGTGTCTCCCATGTGCAGTGACGATGTTGATCATTGTTTAAAAGAACAACGACAACATCATCCTCTTGCGTCCAAGAACCCCAGCACTATAGACTGGGCGGCGGAACCAGAGGTCGAACACATGGACGCTGATGCAACTGATATTCCAGTCACTTCCCGATTTCCCGAACAGCCTTCTACGGCAGTAGAACCGGCACATGATGATAAGTTACTGGATCCACGGCAGGCAAACAAAGAAGAGGACTCTGACTTCTTTTAAAACGGCGCCGATTCCTTCTTACTCTCGTAAGAGCGTGAATGACTGATCAGCAGGCGTATAAAATTGGTACATTAAATATAAATAAAATCCGCAGTTCCCTCAAACTCGACAACATCGTAGACCTCTTATACGCCGCCGACATTGATATCCTCTTGCTTCAGGAGGTCGCCGACATTGCTTTGAACCACATTCCCGGTTATAATGTGACGGCCAATCCGGGACACGGTTCCGATTTAGGCACCGCTATTCTCACGAAAGAAGGAATTATCGTCCAGAATGTAGAACGACTCATAAGTTGTAGGGGAATTGGCGTGACTATCAATAATGTTAGACTCCTAAATCTGTATGCACCATCCGGCTCAACTAATAGGCGACGCCGAGCGGACTTTTTCAAGGAAGAAATACTTCCGCTTTTTGCAACACAATATGACCACCTCATATTGGCGGGAGATTTTAACTGTGTACTTAACGCCAAAGATCAGACGCCGCATTTCAATAAATCGATTGAATTAGAACAGATCGTCAAGGATTTACGTTTAGTCGATACGTGGGAGCACAAGTTTGGTACAACACCTGGTTTTACTCACGTCACGAATCATTCAGCGAGTAGATTGGACCGCATTTACGTATCGGACACTCTCAGACAGCGAATTTTACAAACTGAGGTCTGGCCAACCAGTTTCTCCGACCATGCGGCTTATATTTGCACGCTGAATTTGGGGAAACAGGAAACCTACCGAGGCAAAGGACTATGGAAACTAAATGTTGCACATTTAGACGATCCTGAATGCAGAGAAGCCTTCACTCGAGCGTGGAATGAAAGTGAAGCCAAATTCAGTACGTACGGCTCGGCATTGCAATGGTGGCTCGAATGCGCTAAACCGAAAATTCGTAAATCCATGATACAATATTCCCGGAATAAGAACTGGTGGTTTAAGAGAACGATGGAGTTTTATTATCAATGTCTTCGAGACTTATATACTCTTGATGCCACTGTGATTGACAACTACCCCCGCATTAAAAGACTGCAAGCAAAAATATTACTTTTGAAACGAAAACAGATGGAAGGTTACAAAATTAGAGGTCGGGTTTCGACTATGGCAAAAGGCGAACAGCCATCCATTTATCACCTGATACGTGAAACTAAACGAGCACGGACAAAGATCTTAACTGAACTACAATCCGAAGACGGCACGATTCTAACTCGGCAACACGATATCAGAGACGCCGTTCAAACTTATTACACTGACTTGATGTCCAATAAACCTACCGACGACGAAGCCCTTGCAGAGTTCCGGAGCAGCTTAACGCACAGGCTTCGCCCTGCGGATGTAGCCGAACTCGTCACCGATGTAACGGAAGATGAACTGGAAGATGTGGTGTTCCACAGTCCAAAAAACAAATCTCCCGGATGTGACGGTCTCCCGGTGGAACTTTATCAAGTCTTCTGGCCACAACTGAAGACAAAGCTGACGGTGCTCTGCAACGAACTTCTCCAACCGGACATGCCCATTCCTCCGCCATTCAGTGAAGGACTTGTGGTCTTACTCCCGAAACGGACGAGCAATAACACCGTCGCAACTTTGCGACCCATTACGTTGCTCAACAGCGACTACAAAATTTTTGCTCGCATTCTCGCAACGAGAATGAAAACTGTGATGCATACCGTCATTGGATCACATCAAACGAGTGGTGGAAAGGACAGAGCTATATATCAGACATTATCAGACTATCGAGATGTGATTTCTGTTGCGGACGCTTGCAAAATCCGATGTGCTATCGTAACTTTAGATTTCGCACAGGCTTTCGACAGAGTGAACCATCCTTACCTTTTCCAGATAATGCAGACTCTGGGTTTTCCTCCGCAGTTCATCAGCATCATACAGAAATTGTTACGGAATAGTACATCCAAACTTGTCGTTAACGGTCAGCCAAGTCGCGCCGTCCCGATAAACAGTTCTGTTAGGCAGGGCTGCCCTATGTCGATGGCGCTGTTTGCCATTGCGATCGAACCGCTGCTAGTCACCTTGACGGAACGTTTACAAGGACTCCACATACACGGGCAGAAGATAGTGTGCCGAGCTTACGCTGATGATGTTACCTTCCTAGCTATGAATGTCAATGAGGTCGAGAGGGGTCTCCTGATCATCTCACAATATGAAAAGGCATCTGGTGCGAAACTGCATTGGACGAAATCAGGGATCATGAACGTTGGGCAAGGCATAGGCGCGATCGGTCATGGCCAGCTTAAAGAGATCACAAGGATGACGTGTCTCGGTGTCGATTTTCGGAACACCATCCGCCACACCATTGCCGCCAATTATAAGCAATTGCTCAACAAAATTCGTGCTTGTGCGAAGTTACATAGCGTCAGGAAATTGGACGAGCTTCAAAAGGTTGAATTGGCCAATATTTATATCACTGCCAAAATCAATTATGTGGCTCAAGTTTTGCCCATCCCCACCGATATAGCCAAATGCATGCTGTCCGCGCTTGGACACTTTGTATGTCGTGGCCAGATCTTTAAAGTTCGATATGACACCTTGACACTCCCAACGCGAGATGGCGGACTCAGTCTCACCGATGTACACAAGAAAGCGAAAGCTCTTTATTTCTGCAAAACTTACACGCTATGGAAACAGTCACCGACCAGTCTGACCGCTCTTGTCCTGAATGAAATCGCACCGACTGATCTTCAACCGCCAATTGATGTGCACCATATACCGACTGCGCTCTACCACTTCAAGAGTTTTCTCTTAGAGTACAGTTATGTCCATACAACAGTCTCTGAAAAGAATTTGACGACAGTTAAGGCAATCTACAACTCCTTTGTGGCAACTAAATCACGGAATGTTATCGAACAAAAATTTCCAAACTACAACTGGGACGTGACGTGGCAAAACATCCACAGCCCCTACTTACCTTCGCAAGTAAAGGCGACGTGGTACGCTGCCGTCAATAGAAAAATCCCGACGCAGTCCAGGCTTCATGCAATTCATTTGCAGGACTCGCCAATGTGTGTCACGTGTAATCTCATAGACAGCGAAGAACACCGTTTCGTCTGTGGTACCACGAAAGATATATGGGGTTACGCCCGACAGAAACTGTCGAGCATCAAGAGGACCTCACCATCTGCGATAACGCCAGCTGACTTTCTCAACCCTGATGCAATCCCATTTCCCAGGACAAAGCGGAATGCTGTCAACTGGATAATAGGTCACACAGTGCACTATATTTTTAGTACTGGCGATAAGAACAAAGACGATTTCGTTCTATACCTGACCCTGCAGCACAGCATGATCGCACGCGAACGTAACTACAAGGCGACCTTTGCCAACTTTTTAAGCAAGACCATTGTGTGATATGCGATTCGACACTCGACCCGTCAGCCTTGCCATGACGGGGAACGTAATATTTAAAGAACGCCCGAAACTATACCACGAGACATGAATGCATGTTTAACCTTCTTTCGAAGTAAGGCGAAACCGACTATTCGCTACATCATTGAGGAGCAGCAGAGGACAATAACAGACGAAAGATGTGAAGACAACACTAGAGAAAAAAACAAACACTTTTCGTTTTCTTATATTTTGCACCAAAAAAGGAGAAGATTCCTTTTTAATCACTTATTTCTTATTTATTTATTTATTAATCCTAACCAGAAAATTTACTTTAGTTCGACACTGCTTAACATAGTTGATAGTGTCATCATTTTTTTTTTGCCGTTAACGCCTCACTCACCTAGAAGAAATGGATTGAGTTCTGGTGGAAGAATGGAAAAGAAAAAAAAACAAAAAAAAAAAAAAAAAAAAGCGGTCTAAGGCGCTGGTTTCAGGCAAATAAAAAAAAAAAAAAAAAAAAAAAAAAAAAAAAAAAAAAAAAAAAAAAAAAAGTGGTAGAGCACTGGTCTAATAAACCAGGGGTCGTAAGTTCCATTCTCACAGGAGAAAGATGAATTTTGGAAATCAGTTGCGCGTCGTGGCCGTATAGCAAACAGTACCTGTGATGACGAACAATTAGCGACAGGCGTTTTTTTAAGAATTACTCTCAGATGCGATTAAGGCGAATGGCGCAGATAAAGCATTTGCCAAAGCGGTACAGCATAAGGTGGGACGAGGCAGTCTGAATTACATTTTATAGATGTATTTCTCACATATCTCAGAGCCTCTCGCGATATTCGTCGTCGCCGCCTCCGCCGCCGCTTCTGCAGAAGTAGCAAATGGCAATCGTAGCAAATGCGGCGAGGGACGCCCTGCCTTCGATTCCGAATGCACAAAGTGTGTGGTCTTGTTTCTCAGTCTATATTTGGTCGATCTCGTCAGAGGTTGAATGTAACGAATGGGTGGGAAAGAGCAAGGGGCAGCGGCTGTGTAGAACGAAAACACAAATCCTTAGGGGTGTGAGCGTTTCGAGATGAGTCGTATACGTGTAAATGTTGGTCGTCAGTGACTGTGTGGCCTAATGGATAAGGCGTCGGACTTCGGATCTGAATATTACGGGTTCGAATGCTGTCACGCTTGTGTTTTTCCAGTTCTGAAAAAGAAACATAACGTTTTAATGTAGCAATTGAGCAGTACGAAACCGTCTGAATGTTGCTGTTGACCATTCTTTGCTTGGAGATGCTCTTGAGCTTGAAACACACACAACAAGACCGGTGTTAACTAGCGAAATGGTCGGCAGAGTGCCGACACAGCGAGTTTTGACTATCACTTGCACATCTAAAACAACGTCGGAAAGTAACTCGTTCGGCTTTTGAGTCACATAAAGTATGTGTGTTAATTTTGACGCCACTAGCTCTGCAGGTTGTCATGCAATTTCTTTACCTCTCAGAAATGATTATGACATAAAAGTGAAGTACGTGACGAGTGTGACGTTAGGAAAACTTTAGGCATCATGGAGAGATTCTGTATGGGACCACCCAACCCAAACGAGTACTGTGTGACGTGCTACCCGGCAGGTATTCACCGAGGTAGCCGGCTATCTCATTCGGTAGAGCGTCAGACTCTTAATCCCAGGGTCGTGGGTTCCAGCCAGACGCTGGGCGGAACGGAATTTTGTTCCGCTGCAAGTGTAAATTACCGTTTTTCTGATTAACGAGATTTAATGGAAATAGCAACTTTAAACTTTGCCTACGTCTCTGTCAGTCGCAAGGAAGCTGTATTTGAAGGTGAAGGTGATTTTGTAGACATGTGTGAAAGACATGTTCTGAAATGCAAGTGTTGTTGTTTGGAGAGCACATCGGTTACGTGTCAGATGTGTAGCCAAGCAGTAATTTGTCGCCATAGCTGCAAATATTAGCCGGTAATAGAAAGTGTTGTCAGCTAAAGTCTGATGATGCAGACGACCGTAAGGACGAAGTACCCAAGAGTGCCGCTAGGCCGCGCCTCTTTAGCTCAGTGGTAGAGCACTGGTCTAATAAACCAGGGGTCGTAAGTTCCATTCTCACAGGAGAAAGATTAATTTTGGAAATCAGTTGCGCGTCGTGGCCGTATAGCAAACAGTACCTGTGATGACGAACAATTAGCGACAGGCGTTTTTTTAAGAATTACTCTCAGATGCGATTAAGGCGAATAGCGCAAATAAAGCATTTGCCAAAGCGGTACAGCATAAGGTGGGACGAGGCAGTCTGAATTACATTTTATAGATGTATTTCTCACATATCTCAGAGCCTCTCGCGATATTCGTCGTCGTCGTCGTCGTCGTCGTCGTCGCTTCTGCAGAAGTAGCAAATGGCAATCGTAGCAAATGCGGCGAGGGACGCCCTGCCTTCGATTCCGAATGCACAAAGTGTGTGGTCTTGTTTCTCAGTCTATATTTGGTCGATCTCGTCAGAGGTTGAATGTAACGAATGGGTGGGAAAGAGCAAGGGGCAGCGGCTGTGTAGAACGAAAACACAAATCCTTAGGGGTGTGAGCGTTTCGAGATGAGTTAAATACGTGTAAATGTTGGTCGTCAGTGACCGTGTGGCCTAATGGATAAGGCGTCGGACTTCGGATCTGAATATTACGGGTTCGAATGCTGTCACGCTTGTGTTTTTCCAGTTCTGAAAAAGAAACATAACGTTTTAATGTAGCAATTGAGCAGTACGAAACCGTCTGAATGTTGCTGTTGACCATTTTTTGCTTGGAGATGCTCTTGAGCTTGAAACACACACAACAAGACCGGTGTTAACTAGCGAAATGGTCGGCAGAGTGCCGACACAGCGAGTTTTGACTATCACTTGCACATCTAAAACAACGTCGGAAAGTAACTCGTTCGGCTTTTGAGTCACATAAAGTATGTGTGTTAATTTTGACGCCACTAGCTCTGCATGTTGTCATGCAATTTCTTTACCTCTCAGAAATGATTATGACATAAAAGTGAAGTACGTGACGAGTGTGACGTTAGGAAAACATTAGGCATCATGGAGAGATTCTGTATGGGACCACCCAACCCAAACGAGTACTGTGTGACGTGCTACCCGGCAGGTATTCACCGAGGTAGCCGGCTAGCTCAGTCGGTAGAGCGTCAGACTCTTAATCCCCGGGTCGTGGGTTCGAGCCAGACGCTGGGCGGAACGGAATTTTGGTCCGCTGCAGGTGTAAATTACCGTTTTTCTGATTAACGAGATTTAATGGAAATAGCAACTTTAAACTTTGCCTACGTCTCTGTCAGTCGCAAGGAAACTGTATTTGAAGGTGAAGGTGATTTTGTAGAAATGTGTGAAAGACATGTTCTGAAATGCAAGTGTTGTTGTTTGGAGAGCACATCGGTTACGTGTCAGATGTGTAGCCAAGCAGTAATTTGTCGCCATAGCTGCAAATATTAGCCGGTAATATGAAGTGTTGTCAGCTAAAGTCTGATGATGCAGACGACCGTAAGGACGAAGAACCCAAGAGTACCGCTAGGCCGCGCGTCTTTAGCTCAGTGGTAGAGCACTGGTCTAATAAACCAGGGGTCGTAAGTTCCATCCTCACAGGAGAAAGATGAATTTTGGAAATCAGTTGCGCGTCGTGGCCGTATAGCAAACAGTACCTGTGATGACGAACAATTAGCGACAGGCGTTTTTTTAAGAATTACTTTCAGATGCGATTAAGGCGAATGGCGCAGATAAAGCATTTGCCAAAGCGGTACAGCATAAGGTGGGACGAGGCAGTCTGAATTACATTTTATAGATGTATTTCTCACATGTCTCAGAGCCTCTCGCGATATTCGTCGTCGCCGCCGCCGCTGCCGCTTCTGCAGAAGTAGCAAATGGCAATCGTAGCAAATGCGGCGAGGCACGCCCTGCCTTCGATTCCGAATGCACAAAGTGTGTGGTCTTGTCTATATTTGGTCGGTCTCGTCAGAGGTTGAATGTAACGAATGGGTGGGAAAGAGCAAGGGGCAGCGGCTGTGTAGAACGAAAACACAAATCCTCAGGGGTGTGAGCGTTTCGAGATGAGTCGTATACATGTAAATGTTGGTCGTCAGTGACCGTGTGGCCTAATGGATAAGGCGTCGGACTTCGGATCTGAAGATTACAGGTTCGAATGCTCTCACGCTTGTGATTTTCCAGTTCTGAAAAAGAAACATAACGTTTTAATGTAGCAATTGAGCAGTACGAAACCGTCTGAATGTTGCTGTTGACCATTTTGTGCTTGGAGATGCTCTTGAGCTTGAAACACACACAACAAGACCGGTGTTAACTAGCGAAATGGTCGGCAGAGTGCCGACACAGCGAGTTTTGACTATCACTTGCACATCTAAAACAACGTCGGAAAGTAACTCGTTCGGCTTTTGAGTCACATAAAGTATGTGTGTTAATTTTGACGCCACTAGCTCTGCATGTTGTCATGCAATTTCTTTACCTCTCAGAAATGATTATGACATAAAAGTGAAGTACGTGACGAGTGTGACGTTAGGAAAACATTGGGCATCATGGAGAGATTCTGTATGGGACCACCCAACCCAAACGAGTACTGTGTGACGTGCTACCCGGCAGGTATTCACCGAGGTAGCCGGCTAGCTCAGTCGGTAGAGCGTCAGACTCTTAATCCCAGGGTCGTGGGTTCCAGCCAGACGCTGGGCGGAACGGAATTTTGGTCCGCTGCAGGTGTAAATTACCGTTTTTCTGATTAACGAGATGTAATGGAAATAGCAACTTTAAACTTTGCCTACGTCTCTGTCAGTCGCAAGGAAACTGTATTTGAAGGTGAAGGTGACTTTGTAGAAATGTGTGAAAGACATGTTCTGAAATGCAAGTGTTGTTGTTTGGAGAGCACATCGGTTACGTGTCAGATGTGTAGCCAAGCAGTAATTTGTCGCCATAGCTACAAATATTAGCCGGTAATATGAAGTGTTGTCAGCTAAAGTCTGATGATGCAGACGACCGTAAGGACGAAGTACCCAAGAGTACCGCTAGGCCGCGCGTCTTTAGCTCAGTGGTAGAACACTGGTCTAATAAACCAGGGGTCGTAAGTTCCATCCTCACAGGAGAAAGATGAATTTTGGAAATCAGTTGCGCGTCGTGGCCGTATAGCAACCAGTACCTGTGATGACGAACAATTAGCGACAGGCGTTTTTTTAAGAATTACTCTCAGATGCGATGAAGGCGAATGGCGCAGATAAAGCATTTGCCAAAGCGGTACAGCATAAGGTGGGACGAGGCAGTCTGAATTACATTTTATAGATGTATTTCTCACATATCTCAGAGCCTCTCGCGATATTCGTCGTCGTCGTCGTCGTCGTCGTCGTCGTCGTCGTCGTCGTCGTCGCCGCTGCTGCAGAAGTAGCAAATGGCAATCGTAGCAAATGCGGCGAGGGACGCCCTGCCTTACATTTCCGAATGCACAAAGTGTGTGGTTTAGTTTCCCAATCTATATTTGGTAGGTCTCGTAGCAGGTTGAATGTATCAAATGGGTGGGAAAGAGCAAGGGGCAGCGTCTGTGTAGAACGAAAACACAACTCCTCAGTGGTGTGAGCGTTTTGAGATGAGTCGTATATAAGTTCCACTTCTTTGTCAGTGACCGTGCGGCCTAATGGATAAGGCGTCGGACTTCGTATCCGAAGATTGCGTGTTTGATTCCTCTCACGGTCGTGTTTTTCCAGATCTGAAAAAGAAACGTACCGTTTTAGTGTAGCACTTGAGCAGTACGAAACCGTGTGAATGTTGCTGTTGACCATTTTCTGCTTGGAGATGCTCTTGAGCTTGAAACACGCACAACGAGACCGGTGTTAACTAGCGAATTAGTTTGCATATTGCCGTCGCCGCGTGTTTTTGACTGGCACTTGCACATCTAAAATAACGTCGGAAAGTAACTCGTTCGGCTTATGAGTCACATCAAGTATGTGTGTTAATTTTGACTAAACTAGCTCTACAGGTTGTCATGCAATTCTGTTACCTCTCAGAAATGATTATGAAATAAAAGTGAACTACGTGACGAGTGTGACGTTAGGAAAACATTAGGCAACATGGAGAGGTTCTGTATGGGACCAATCAACTCAAACGAGTACTGTGTGACGTGCTAACCGGCATATTTTCACCGAGGCAGCGCGGCTAGCTCAGTCGGTAGAGCATAAGGCTCTTAATCCCAGGGTCGTGGGTTGGAGCCCCTCGCGGGGAGAAAGGGAATTTTGTTCCTCTGCAGATGTAACTTCCCGTTTTTATGATTAACGTGATGTAATGGAAATAGCAACTTTAAACTATGCCTACGTCTACGTCAGTCGCAAGGAAACTGTATTTGAAGATGAAGGTGATTTTGTAGACATGTGTGAAAGACATGTTCTGAAATGCAAGTGGTGTTATTTGGAGAGCACTTCGTTTACGTGTCAGATGTGTAGCCAAGCAGTAATGGGTCGCCATAGCTGCAAATATTAGACGGTAATATGAAGTGTTGTCAGCTGAAGTCTGATGATCCAGACGACCGTAAGGATGAAGTACGCAAAAGTACCGCTAGGCCGCGCCTCTTTAGCTCAGTAGCAGAGCACTGGTCTAGTAAACCAGGGGTCGTGAGTTTGATCCTCACAGGAGGCAGACGAATTTTGGATATCAGTTGCGCGTCGTGGCCTTATAGCAAACAGTATCTGGGATGACGAACAATTAGCGAGAGGCGTCATATTAAGAATTACTCTCAGATGTGATTAAGGCGAATGGCGCAGATAAAGCATTTGCCAAAGTGGTACAGCATAAGGTGGGACGGGGCAGTCTGAAATATTTTTTATAGATGTATTTTTCACATATCTCAGAGCCTTCCGCGGTCGGCGTCGTCGTCGTCGTCGTCGCCGGCGCCACTTCTGCAGAAGTATCAAATTGCCATCGTAGCAAATGCGGCGAGGGACGCCCTGCCTTACATTTCCGAATGCACAAAGTGTGTGGTTTAGTTTCCCAGTCTACATTTGGTAGGTCTCGTAGCAGGTTGAATGTATCAAATGGGTGGGAAAGAGCAAGGGGCAGCGTCTGTGTAGAACGAAAACACAACTCCTCAGTGGTGTGAGCGTTTTGAGATGAGTCGTATATAAGTTCCACTTCTTTGTCAGTGACCGTGCGGCCTAATGGATAAGGCGTCGGACTTCGTATCCGAAGACTGCGTGTTTGATTCCTCTTACGGTCGTGTTTTTCCAGATCTGAAAAAGAAACATACCGCTTTAGTGTAGCACTTGAGCAGTACGAAGCCGTGTGAATGTTGCTGTTGACCATTTTCTGCTTGGAGATGCTCTTGAGCTTGAAACACGCACAACAAGACCGGTGATAACTAGCGAATTGGTTTGCATATTGCCGTCGCCGCGTGTTTTTGACTGGCACTTGCACATCTAAAATAAGGTCGGAAAGTAACTCGTTCGGCTTATGAGTCACATCAAGTATGTGTGTTAATTTTGACGAAACTAGCTCTGCAGGTTGTCATGTAATTCTGTTACCTCTCAGAAATGATTATGAAATAAAAGTGAACTACGTAACGAGTGTGACGTTAGGAAAACATTAGGCAACATGGAGAGGTTCTGTATGGGACCAATCAACCCAAACAAGTTCTGTGTGACGTGCTAACCGGCATATATTCACCGAGGCAGCGCGGCTAGCTGAGTCGGTAGAGCATAAGGCTCTTAATCCCAGGGTCGTGGGTTCGAGCCCCTCGCGGGGAGAAACGGAATTTTGTTCCTCTGCAGATGTAACTTACCGTTTTTCTGATTAACGTGATGTAATGGAAATAGCAACTTTAAACTATGCCTACGTCTCCGTCAGTCGCAAGGAAACTGTATTTGAAGGTGAAGGTGATTTTGTAGACATGTGTGAAAGACATGTTCTGAAATGCAAGTGGTGTTATTTGGAGAGCACTTCGTTTACGTGTCAGATGTGTAGCCAAGCAGTAATGGGTCGCCATAGCTGCAAATATTAGACGGTAATATGAAGTGTTGTCAGCTGAAGTCTGATGATCCAGACGACCGTAAGGATGAAGTACGCAAAAGTACCGCTAGGCCGCGCCTCTTTAGCTCAGTGGCAGAGCACTGGTCTAGTAAACCAGGGGGCGTGAGTTCGATCCTCACAGGAGGCAGACGAATTTTGGATATCAGTTGCGCGTCGTGGCCTTATAGCAAACAGTATCTGGGATGACGAACAATTAGCGACAGGCGTTATATTAAGAATTACTCACAGATGTGATTAAGGCGAATGGCGCAGATAAAGCATTTGCCAAAGCGGTACAGCATAAGGTGGGACGGGGCAGTCTGAAATATATTTTATAGATGTATTTCTCACATATCTCAGAGTCTTCCGCGGTCGTCGTCGTCGTCGTCGTCGTCGTCGTCGCCGCCGCCGCCGACACTTCTGCAGAAGTATCAAATGGCCATCGTAGCAAATGCGGCGAGGGACGCCCTGCCTTACATTTCCGAATGCACAAAGTGTGTGGTTTAGTTTCCCAGTCTATATTTGGTAGGTCTCGTAGCAGGTTGAATGTATCAAATGGGTGGGAAAGAGCAAGGGGCAGCGTCTGTGTAGAACGAAAACACAACTCCTCAGTGGTGTGAGCGTTTTGAGATGAGTCGTATATAAGTTCCACTTGTTTGTCAGTGACCGTGTGGCCTAATGGATAAGGCGTCGGACTTCGTATCCGAAGACTGCGTGTTTGATTCCTCTCATGGTCGTGTTTTTCCAGATCTGAAAAAGAAACATACCGTTTTAGTGTAGCACTTGCGCAGTACGAAGCCGTGTGAATGTTGCTGTTGACCATTTTCTGCTTGGAGTTGCTCTTGAGCTTGAAACACGCACAACAAGACTGGTGATAACTAGCGAATTGGTTTGCATATTGCCGTCGCCGCGTGTTTTTGACTGGCACTTGCACATCTAAAATAACGTCGGAAAGTAACTCGTTCGGCTTATGAGTCACATCAAGTATGTGTGTTAATTTTGACGAAACTAGCTCTGCAGGTTGTCATGCAATTCTGTTACCTCTCAGAAATGATTATGAAATAAAAGTGAACTACGTGACGAGTGTGACGTTAGGAAAACATTAGGCAACATGGAGAGGTTCTGTATGGGACCAATCAACCCAAACGAGTTCTGTGTGACGTGCTAACCGGCATATATTCACCGAGGCAGCGCGGCTAGCTCAGTCGGTAGAGCATAAGGCTCTTAATCCCAGGGTCGTGGGTTCGAGCCCCTCGCAGGAGAAACGGTATTTTGTTCCTCTGCAGATGTAACTTACCGTTTTTCTGATTAACGTGATGTAATGGAAATAGCAACTTTAAACAATGCCTACGTCTCCGTCAGTCGCAAGGAAACTGTATTTGAAGGTGAAGGTGATTTTGTAGACATGTGTGAAAGACATGTTCTGGAATGCAAGTGGTGTTATGTGGAGAGCACTTCGTTTACGTGTCAGATGTGTAGCCAAGCAGTAATGGGTCGCCATAGCTGCAAATATTAGACGGTAATATGAAGTGTTGTCAGCTGAAGTCTGATGAACCTGACGACCGTAAGGATGAAGTACGCAAAAGTACCCCTAGGCCGCGCATTTTTAGCTCAGTGGCAGAGCACTGGTCTAGTAAACCAGGGGTCGTGAGTTCGATCCTCTCAGGAGGCAGACGAATTTTGGATATCAGTTGCGCGTCGTGGCCTTATAGCAAACAGTATCTGGGATGACGAACAATTAGCGAGAGGCGTTATATTAAGAATTACTCTCAGATGTGATTAAGGCGAATGGCGCAGATAAAGCATTTGCCAAAGCGGTACAACACCGTTCTTCGGCGTAACTCGAGAGGGTTGCGCCCTTCGATATTATTGTCGTTAATTTCGAAGTGCTAGGAGTTTCAGTGATCGCTGCAGCTGCCGTTGTCCCGAGCCTTTGCCGCCGTTGGTCCCAGCCGCCGCTGCCGCCGCCGCCGGTTCCCAACGCCGCCGCCGCCGCCGCCGGTCTCCCGCCGACGCCGGTTGCCGCCATCGTATCCGGTTCCTGCCGCTGCTGCTGTTGCCAACCGCCGCCGCCGCCGCCGGTCTCCCGCCGACGTCGCCGCCGGTTGCCGCCACCGTATCCGGTTCCTGCCGCTGCTGCTGTTGCCGACCGCCGCTGCCGCCGCTGCCGCCGCCGCCGCCGCCGCCGCCGCCGCCGCTCCCTGCCCGTCTTTCTTTCTGTCGTCTCTGCTTACGTCTTACCCTTCCTCTTCGTCAGTCTCTTGTCCTTGTCCTTTGACTGTCCCCTGTTATTTTTCCTCTTTTCCCCTCTCCCACTTATCCTCTCACCATGACAACCCCCACAACTACCGCCACTACCACTGCAATCGTGTACACGTCCCCCTCACTTGCTGCCACCACCATCACGTGGTGTGCTCATTCACCGCCTCCCCCATATATTCCCCCCCTCCTCACTCTTCCCACCCCCGCTCCTTTTGTTGCTCCCTCCCCTGTTCCTACCCCCCATGCCTCGCGTGACCCATTCCCTCCCCTCCCACATGTGACTCATGCCACCCCCGCCAGGGTTGTTGCCCGTCGGGCCACCACCCACGCCACACCATCATCATCGTCATCACCATCACCATCACCATCACCATCGCCCTCGCCATCGCCAGTGCCAACCACTGCCACTGCATCTTCTGTGGCGCCAGCTCCAGCCCCAGCGCCAGCACCAGCACCACCACCAGTGCCTGCACCGCCGGTGGGACGTGCCGTCTCCCGCCATCTCCCGGTCGTCCCCATCCCCCACACCTCTTCCTGTCCCTCTCCCGCTGTGAAACGTCCCAGCGGCACCCCAGCCTCTTCTGCTCCCAAGAAGTCGCAGACTCTCCCCCCTCCATCCCCCCAGGATGCCATGGATACCACCTCACCTTCCCTATCTACTCCCTCCTCTACCTCCCCCTCCTACAGGTACCTCCTTTCTCACCCTGATCCCTCTCTCCTGGAGGCCCGCAATCTTACCCTTCTCCTCCGCTAGCACTACCCCGGAGCCCCGATCTCCCTTCTCACCCCCCGTCGGGACTCCGTCCTGATCACATCCCCCAGCCCCACCCTCCACTCCGACATCCTCTCCCGCATTCCCCTCAAACGGTTTGGTCCCCATGCCTCCCTTGCCCCTGCTCCCCCCCCCCTCCTCATCCCGACAACCCCAGCCGCCCCGTCGCCCACCGACCCTCACTGCCGTGATCACTCGGCTTAGCCCGATGATCACGGAGGAGGAGGTGTTGGCGGAGCTGAAGGCCCATCCCTATCTAGAGGTTCGAGCTGTCCGCCGGATTCACAATCCAGCCGGCCCCACCCGCCTCATGCGGGTGTTCTCCGAGCATGCTCCCTCCATAGACCTCCTCCTCAAGGAGGGTGCCCTCCTTTTCAACCGCCGTTATAAGGTCGACCCCTCCCGCTCCCCTCCACAGTCCATCCGCTGCCAGAGGTGCTTGCGCTATAATGCACATCCTACATCTGAGTGCCGCGAGGCCCCCGTCTGCCCGCACTGCAAAGAAGCGCACTTCCTCCGGCAGTGCCCCAACCTTCAGTCCCCCGCCTCCTGTAACACCTGTAACCTCCAACACCCAACCTACTCCCAAAAGTGCAAGGCCCGACCCCCTCCCTCCGCTCCTGAACTCACTGTCCCTGTCCGCCCCTTGGATGCCCCCACCCCTCCCGGCAATTCCCTCCGTCCCCCCCCCCCCACAGCTGAGGACATCATCCGCTTTGTAACCGTTGTCCTTCAGAACATCCACCCCTTTCAGCGCCCCCACACCCTCCAGCAGGTATCCCTTGCCGCCCGTTCCGTCTTCCAGCTCAACACTTACGCCACCTACTCCCATAACCAGGCCCATTTTACCTTCTCCCGTCTCGACACCCTCGTCTAAATTCCCACTATGGCGCGACAGCAACGTATCCTGTTTAACAACATCCGTTCCCTTCCTGTCAACAAGAATCTCCTTATGCATACCCTCACCACCCACCGCGTGGATGCCTTCCTCCTAAACGAAACATTCCTCCAGCCCCACCATACTGTCCATACCTCGCCCTACCTCCTTCACCGCTCTGACAACCCCCTCCCGATAGCGCGTGGCGGAGTTGCCATTGGCCACCATCGCCAGATCCCTGTTCGGCTCCAACCCCTCCTTCCCAACCCCACGGAACACCTGATCCTTAGTCTATTCTTCCCCGGCCTCACCGTTACCTGCGCCACCATCTATGTCCGCCCCTCTGCCCCTATTCCTTTTGACTTCCTTTCCCACATCGACCGTACCTTCTCCTCCTACGTGATTGCCGCAGATCTCAATATCCATAGTCGCTCCGCCACCCAGTTACGGCGGTGGCATCGGTTCCTCGCCACCATCCAAGGAGATGTCCTTCCTCTTCCCCAACACACCCGCCCTGAATCCAATACCACACCCGATGTCGTCCTAGCCTCCCCCAACCTCCTTGGCCGCATAGCGGTGGACGTCCTCGACCCTATTGGCAGTGACCATCTCCCTGTCCTTCTTACCATATCAGACGGTCGTCGCCCCCGTCCCGATCCTCGCCTTGACCCTCCCCCCAAGTATGTCCATGATTACTCCCGTGCCGACTGGAATGCATACCGGGATACCCTTACTACCTGGGTCGATAGCCACCCCCTCACCTACCACCGCCCACATGACATAACCCATGCCGCATCCTTTCTCCAGCAGACCTTGTCTGAGGCCGTGGAGGCCCACATCCCTACCGTCGCCATCCACCCGCACCGTCCCACTTTACCCCCACAGGCCGTCCTCCTCCTTCGAGAATCCCGTCGTCTCTACCGTGCCTTCCTCCACACGCGTGACCGGGACACACTACAACGCCACCGGCAACTCCAGAGACACATCCGGAACTTGCTCGCGGCTAAGAAACGCCGGGACTGGCGACAGACATGCACCCGTCTTAATGCTACCCTACCTATTAACTCGTCCAAATACTGGTCAGCCTTCCGCCGCCTTACTGGATCAAAACCCCCCCCCCCTTACTATCCTCTCCTTCATAATGACAATCCCTTTCCTGACAACCTTAGTAAGGCCAACCATTTTACCTCCTACCTCACCGATGTTTTTACCATCCCTGACGATCCCCAGTTCGATTATTCCCTCTTCCCCAATGTCCGCGATCGAACTGACACCTCTATCCCTCCACTAGCTCCTGGCTTCCAGTACTTGGACAACATTACACACACTGAACTCAATACCCCTATAACTACTCAAGACATCATCGATATACTCCGCACCAAACGCAACACTGCTCCTGGTCACGACCGTGTTACTTACCGTCACCTCCGTGAAGCTCCCGCCCCCTTCCTCTCCACCCTGGCCAGGCTGTACAATGTGGTCTTGTCCACCGGCTTCTACCCCGACCTGTGGAAAACCTCCCGGATCCTGATGTTCCTCAAACCCGATAAACCACCTTCCGCTGTCTCCTCCTACCGTCCTATAAGCCTTACCTCGGTCTTCAGCAAGGTCCTGGAATCCATTCGAACCCGCCGCAACCACCAGCATCTCCACCGGCACCGCTTCCTTCCCTCCACCCAATGTGGCTTTCGACCATCCTTCTCTGCCGATGACCTTCTCCTTCACCTCACTCACCTCCTCTCCGAACAACTCAACTCCCGTCGCTCCGCCATATTCCTCTCCCTTGACCTTGAACGCGCCTATGACCGAGTGTGGCATTCTGGTCTCCTCTTCAAGCTCCAAACCTTTGCTCTTCCTATTAACTACGTCCGTCTGATCGCCTCCTTCATTTCCCACCGCCCTTCCTATGTCACTATCCACAACACTGATTCCTACACCTTCTACCCCTCTGCCGGTGTGCCCCAAGGTTCCGTCCTTTCCCCTCTTCTTTACCTTCTTTATACGGCGGACATGCCTCCACCTGCACCCCCCCTTCACCTTCTCCAGTACGCCGATGACACCGCCTTCCTTGCCCTTGCCCCCACCCTGCAACGCTCCCAACACCTTCTCCAATCCCATCTTGACCGGTTCACCTCTTGGTGTAACCAGTGGTTGCTCAAGGTCAATCCTTCCAAGACCCAGGCAATCATCGTAGGCAAAACCACCCCTTCCTTCCGCCTCCTTGATTTCTATCTTACCATTTATGGCCGTCCTATTAACCTCACACCCACCCTCAAGTACCTTGGCGTCACCCTTGACCGTCGCCTCTCCTGGACCCCTCATCTCTGGACAATCCAAGCCAAGGCACGCTCCCGACTCCACCTCCTGAAGCTCCTTTCTGGCCGCACATGGGGTCTGGACCCCTCCACCGTCCTCCACACCTATAAATCTCTCATCCGCCCTATCCTCTGTTATGCCCATCCCGCCTGGATCTCTGCCCCGCCTACCTTTTACAAATCCCTTCAAATCCTTGAACGGCATGCACTCCGCCTCACCTATCGCATCCGCCTCCCTTCCCCCACACGGCTCCTCTATGACCTCATCCCCTTCCCACACCTCCTTCTCTACCTCCAACGGATACGGATCCTCTACACCTCCCGCAAGCTTGATCCTCCCCACCCGCTTGTCTCTTCCATCCTCTCCCACCCCAACCCACTGCCGCGCCTGTACTCCTGTATCCCACCTGCTCTCCATCTTCACACTCTCCACACCCTCTCCCAAGGTGGCTTCCGCCGACTCCCCCTCCCGGATGATGCCCTCCTCCCCTCCATCTACCCCTCCTACCAACTTTGAGCCTTGCCTTCCCCTCTCCTCTCATTTTCCTGTGGGCACCCTCTCTCCCTTCTCTCCCTCCCTCTCTCCCTCCTTTCATCCTTACCTCCCCTCCCCCTCTCCCTGGGCTTCCACCCCCCTTTTTTCGTTTTCTCCCCTCCTCCTCCCTGGCATCCTATCTCCCCCTCCCTCCTTCCCTCCCCCTGTTTTTTCCCTTGGCAGGCCCCCAGCTTTTCGGTGTGGACAGTGCCCCTGCAAGCGCCGAAGCCCATCTCCGCAGTGTCCGTGTCTTTCGTCCCGTCTGTGCCTCGAGTGTTTCTTCGTTTTCTGCTCCACCGTTCACCTGTGCTAGTGTTCTCTGTTCCGTGCTGTGCTGCCCGTCTTTTTAAAACTGAAACAGTGCTGCGTCGGTGAACGACTTCATTTCTTTTTATTCTCTGTTGTCTTCTGATTTTTGTCCTCCATGTCTGTGTTTTGAGATTATGTCTTCCTGTTTTTATCTCTTGTATGTTTCTTGTGGCCGAAGAGCGGCATATTAGGCCGCTGCCGGCCTACCTTTGTAGGTATAAAATGACAATAAAGGAAAAAAAAAAAAAAAAGCGGTACAGCATCCCCCTTCACCTTCTCCAGTACGCCGATGACACCGCCTTCCTTGCCCTTGCCCCCACCCTGCAACGCTCCCAACACCTTCTCCAATCCCATCTTGACCGGTTCACCTCTTGGTGTAACCAGTGGTTGCTCAAGGTCAATCCTTCCAAGACCCAGGCAATCATCGTAGGCAAAACCACCCCTTCCTTCCGTCTCCTTGATTTCTATCTTACCATTTATGGCCGTCCTATTAACCTCACACCCACCCTCAAGTACCTTGGCGTCACCCTTGACCGTCGCCTCTCCTGGACCCCTCATCTCCGGACAATCCAAGCCAAGGCACGCTCCCGACTCCACCTCCTGAAAAATGGTTCAAATGGCTCTGAGCACTATGGGACTCAACTACTGTGGTCATTAGTCCCCTAGAACTTAGAACTACTTAAACCTAACTAACCTAAGGACATCACACACATCCATGCCCGAGGCAGGATTCGAACCTGCGACCGTAGCAGTCGCACGGTTCCGGACTGCGCGCCTAGAACCGCGAGACCACCGCGGCCGGCCTCCACCTCCTGAAGCTCCTTTCTGGCAGCACATGGGGTCTGGAACCCTCCACCGTCCTCCACACCTATAAATCTCTCATCCGCCCTATCCTCTGTTATGCCCATCCCGCCTGGATCTCTGCCCCGCCTACCTTTTACAAATCCCTTCAAATCCTTGAACGGCATGCACTCCGCCTCGCCTATCGCATCCGCCTCCCTTCCCCCACGCGGCTCCTCTATGACCTCATCCCCTTCCCACACCTCCTCCTCTTCCTCCAACGGTTACGGATCCTCTACACCTCCCGCAAGCTTGATCCTCCCCACCCGCTTGTCTCTTCCATCCTCTCCCACCCCAACCCACTGCCGCGCCTGTACTCCTGTATCCCACCTGCTCTCCATCTTCACACTCTCCACACCCTCACCCAAGGTGGCTTCCGCCGACTCCCCCTCCCGGATGATGCCCTCCTCCCCTCCATCTACCCCTCCTACCAACTTTGAGCCTTGCCTTCCCCTCTCCTCTCATTTTTCTGTGGGCACCCTCTCTCCCTTCTCTCCCCCCCTCTCTCCCTCCTTCCATCCTTACCTCCCCTCCCCCTCTCCCTGGGCTTCCACCCCCCTCTTTTCGTTTTCTCCCCTCCTCCTCCCTGGCATCCTATCTCCCCCTCCCTCCTTCCCTCCCCCTGTTTTTTCCCTTGGCAGGCCCCCAACTTTTCGGTGTGGACAGTGCCCCTGCAGGCGCCGAAGCCCATCTCCGCAGTGTCCGTGTCTTTCGTCCCGTCTGTGCCTCGAGTGTTTCTTCGTTTTCTGCTCCACCGTTCACCTGTGCTAGTGTTCTCTGTTCCGTGCTGTGCTGCCCGTTTTTTTAAAACTGAAACAGTGCTGCGTCGGTGAACGACTTCAATTCTTTTTATTCTCTGTTGTCTTCTGATTTTTGTCCTCCATGTCTGTGTTTTGAGATTATGTCTTCCTGTTTTTATCTCTTGTATGTTTCTTGTGGCCGAAGAGCGGCATATTAGGCCGCTGCCGGCCTACCTTCGTAGGTACAAAATGACAATAAAGGGAAAAAATAAAAAAAAAAGCTACAGCATAAGGTGGGACGTGGCAGTCTGAAATATATTTTATAGATGTATTTCTCACATATCTCAGAGTCTTCCGCGGTCGTCGTCGTCGTCGTCGGCGGCGGCGGCGTCGTCGCCGCCGCCGACACTTCTGCAGAAGTAGAAAATGGCCATCGTAGCAAATGCGGCGAGGGACGCCCTGCCTTACATTTCCGAATGCACAAAGTGTGTGGTTTAGTTTCCCAGTCTATATTTGGTAGGTCTCGTAGCAGGTTGAATGTATCAAACGGGTGGGAAAGAGCAAGGGGCAGCGTCTGTGTAGAACGAAAACACAACTCCTCAGTGGTGTGAGCGTTTTGAGATGAGTCGTATATAAGTTCCACTTCTTTGTCAGTGACCGTGCGGCCTAATGGATAAGGCGTCGGACATCGTATCCGAAGATTGCGTGTTTGATTCCTCTCACTGTCGTGTTTTTCCAGATCTGAAAAAGAAACATACCGTTTTAGTGTAGCACTTGAGCAGTACGAAACCGTGTGAATGTTGCTGTTGACCATTTTCTGCTTGGAGATGCTCTTGAGCTTGAAACACGCACAACAAGACCGGTGTTAACTAGCGTATTGGTTTGCATATTGCCGTCGCCGCGTGTTTTTGACTGGCACTTGCACATCTAAAATAACGTCGGAAAGTAACTCGTTCGGCTTATGAGTCACATCAAGTATGTGTTTTAATTTTGACGAAACTAGCTCTACAGGGTGTCATGCAATTCTGTTACCTCTCAGAAATGATTATGAAATATAAGTGAACTACGTGACGAGTGTGACGTTAGGAAAACATTAGGCAACATGGAGAGGTTCTGTATGGGACCAATCAACCCAAACGAGTACTGTGTGACGTGCTAACCGGCATATATTCACCGAGGCAGCGCGGCTAGCTCAGTCGCTAGAGCATAAGGCTCTTAATCCCAGGGTCGTGGGTTCGAGCCCCTCGCGGGGAGAAACGGAATTTTGTTCCTCTGCAGATGTAACTTCCCGTTTTTATGATTAACGTGATGTAATGGAAATAGCAACTTTAAACTATGCCTACGTCTACGTCAGTCGCAAGGAAACTGTATTTGAAGGCGAAGGTGATTTTGTAGACATGTGTGAAAGACATGTTCTGAAATGCAAGTGGTGTTATTTGGAGAGCACTTCGTTTACGTGTCAGATGTGTAGCCAAGCAGTAATGGGTCGCCATAGCTGCAAATATTAGACGGTAATATGAAGTGTTGTCAGCTGAAGTCTGATGATCCAGACGACCGTAAGGATGAAGTACGCAAAAGTACCGCTAGGCCGCGCCTCTTTAGCTCAGTGGCAGAACACTGGTCTAGTAAACCAGGGGTCGTGAGTTCGATCCTCACAGGAGGCAGACGAATTTTGGATATCAGTTGCGCGTCGTGGCCTTATAGCAAACAATATCTGGGATGACGAACAATTAGCGAGAGGCGTCTTATTAAGAATTACTCTCAGATGTGATGAAGGCGAATGGCGCAGATAAAGCATTTGCCAAAGCGGTACAGCATAAGGTGGGACGGGGCAGTCTGAAATATATTTTATACATGTATTTCTCACATATCTCAGAGCCTTCCGCGGTCGTCGTCGTCGTCGTCGTCGTCGTCGTCGCCGCCACTTCTGCAGAAGTAGCAAATGGCCATCGTAGCAAATGCGGCGAGGGACGCCCTACCTTACATTTCCGAATGCACAAAGTGTGTGGTTTAGTTTCCCAGTCTATATTTGGTAGGTCTCGTAGCAGGTTGAATGTATCAAATGGGTGGGAAAGAGCAAGGGGCAGCGTCTGTGTAGAACGAAAACACAACTCCTCAGTGGTGTGAGCGTTTTCAGATGAGTCTTATATAAGTTTCACTTGTTTGTCAGCGACCGTGTGGCCTAATGGATAAGGCGTCGGACTTCGTATCCGAAAACTGCGTGTTTGATTCCTCTCACGGTCGTGTTTTTCCAGATCTGAAAAAGAAACATACCGTTTTAGTGTAGCACTTGAGCAGTACGAAACCGTGTGAATGTTGCTGTTGACCATTTTCTGCTTGGAGATGCTCTTGAGCTTGAAACACGCACAACAAGACCGGTGTTAACTAGCGAATTTGTTTGCATATTGCCGTCGCCGCGTGTTTTTGACTGGCACTTGCACATCTAAAATAACGTCGGAAAGTAACTCGTTCGGCTTATGAGTCACATCAAGTATGTGTGTTAATTTTGACGAAACTAGCTCTGAGGGTTGTCATGCAATTCTGTTACCTCTCATAAATGATTATGAAATAAAAGTGAACTACGTGACGAGTGTGGCGTTAGGAAAACATTAGGCAACATGGAGAGGTTCTTTATGGGACCAATCAACCCAAACGAGTACTGTGTGACGTGCTAACCGGCATATATTCACCGAGGCAGCGCGGCTAGCTGAGTCGGTAGAGCATAAGGCTCTTAATCCTAGGGTCGTGGGTTCGAGCCCCAGGCGGGGAGGAACGGAATTTTGTTCCTCTGCAGATGTAACTTACCGTTTTTCTGATTAACGTGATGTAATGGAAATAGCAACTTTAAACTTTGCCTACGTCTCCATCAGTCGCAAGGAAACTGTATTTGAAGGTGAAGGTGATTTTGTAGACATGTGTGAAAGACATGTTCTGAAATGCAACAGGTGTTATTTGGAGAGCACTTCGTTTACGTGTAAGATGTGTAGCCAAGCAGTAATGGGTCGCCATCGCTGCAAATATTAGACGGTAATATGAAGTGTTGTCAGCTAAAGTCTGATGATCCAGACGACCGTAAGGATGAAGTACGTAAAATTACCGCCAGGCCGCGCCTCTTTAGCTCAGTGCCAGAGCACTGGTGTAGTAAACCAGGGGTCGTGAGTTCGATCCTCACAGGAGGCAGACGAATTTTGGATATCAGTTGCGCGTCGTGGCATTATAGCAAACAGTATCTGGGATGACGAACAATTAGCAAGAGGCGTTTTATTAAGAATTACTCTCAGATGTGATTAAGGCGAATGGCGCAGATAAAGCATTTGCCAAAGCGGTACAGCATAAGGTGGGACGGGGCAGTCTGAAATATATTTTATACATGTATTTCTCACATATCTCAGAGCCTTCCGCGGTCGTCGTCGTCGTCGTCGTCGTCGTCGTCGTCGTCGTCGCCGCCGCCACTTCTGCAGAAGTATGAAATGGCCATCGTAGGAAATGCGGCGAGGGACGCCCTGCCTTACATTTTCGAATGCACAAAGTGTGTGGTTTAGTTTCCCAGTCTATATTTGGTAGGTCTCGTAGCAGGTTGAATGTGTCAAATGGGTGGGAAAGAGCAAGGGGCAGCGTCTGTGTAGAACGAAAACACAACTCGTTAGTGGTGTGAGCGTTTTGAAATGAGTCGTATATAACTTCCACTTGTTTGTCAGTGACCGTGTAGCCTAATGGATAAGGCGTCGGACTTCGTATCTGAAGACTGCGTCTTTGATTCCTCTCACTGTCGTGTTTTTCCAGATCTGAAAAAGAAACATACAGTTTTAGTGTAGCACTTGAGCAGTACGAAACCGTGTGAATGTTGCTGTTGACCATTTTCTGCTTGGAGATGCTCTTGAGCTTGAAACACGCACAACAAGACCGGTGTTAACTAGCGAATTGGTTTGCATATTGCCGTCGCCGCGTGTTTTTGACTGGCACTTGCACATCTAAAATAACGTCGGAAAGTAACTCGTTCGGCTTATGAGTCACATCAAGTATGTGTGTTAATTTTGACGAAACTAGCTCTGCAGGTTGTCATGCAATTCTGTTACCTCTCAGAAATGATTATGAAATAAAAGTGAACTACGTGACGAGTGTGACGTTAGGAAAACATTAGGCAACATGGAGAGGTTCTGTATGGGACCAATCAAGCCAAACGAGTACTGTGTGACGTGCTAACCGGCATATATTCACCGGGCAGCGCGGCTAGCTCAATCGCAGTCGGCCTTTGGCTGTGGAGCGGTGCGGTACGTCCCGGCCGCTCCGTGTCGCGTTTCCGGGTGTGTTGTTGTTTACCGCGCCGGCGCGCTAGTGTTACGTATTGCCGTCACGTTCCTGACACACGATGGCTCTTTCGTATCGGAAAGCCACGATCAAGCTGCAGTTCGACACTACGTACTCTAGACCCAAGGCCCACGAAGTAGAGCGTTTTTTACGCGATGTGGTACATGTTGATCCTAACGAGCTGATCGGTATCCACTTATCTATTGTCTCCAGCGTCGTATATCTTAAGTTCACTGACGACGAAGCATGTGACAAACTTCTCAGACGCTCGACGGAAGGTTATCGGTTCTGCCACTCAGACGGAAACGTGGGTGTGGTGACGCTTGAACGTGCTGGATTGGGAATCCAAAATGTGCGCGTGTTTGAGCTCCCTTTTGAAGTTCCAGCGGATTTGGTCACCCTTGCTCTTCGACCCTATGGAACAGTTCTCGGCCACACGGCCGAAAAATGGAAGACCTTCGACACCTACCCTGTCCTTAACGGGGTGCGACAAGTCCGTATTGACCTGCATCGCCATATTCCTTCGTATCTCACGATCGCTGGTTGCAGGGCAATAATTATTTACGACGGTCAGCCGAGAACCTGCTCCGGTTGTGGCCAGACGGGACACATGCGTACCGAATGCCTGCAACGCCGTCTCGTGCAGACACCCTCGACCGACCAGATTCGTCCGTCGACACCGACCTCTCTGCCGATTACGTATGTTGCGGCGGCGAGACGGGAGACGCCAGCTGTATATGACGACCCCACTGTATTGGTGCGAGCTTTGGAGGACCCTGCAGTAGCTTCCACGGAGCCCCAAGCGTCTTTCAGTGCTGATGCTACTGATGTCCTTTCGTCGGACCCCGGCGCACCGTCACAACGGCTCGCCGACGGTGCGATGGAAGTTGAAGCACAGGATGCAGTGTCCTCCCCTTGCCCTACGTCGGAAACAGAGGCGCGGCAGCGTAAGCAGAAATCACCCAAGCGTCATAAGAAGCGGCGCAAGACAACCGACGACGTAGAACAGCCCGAGGCGACACCGCTGGATGACGAGGTGCCTCAACCGCTCCACCGCGCCGACACAGGCGACTCTACCGTCTCACACGGTTCGACGTCTTCTCCCACTACCGCTGGGTCTGGACCACATGGGGATGCGGGAGATCACCGCAGCTCCGACACCGGGGATGCACCCTTGCCTCCGTCTGCCTCTCGAGATCCAGTGGTGTCAACGTCCCTGGGCGACTGGGCGCAGGAGATGGAGTTGCAGGATGCGTTTCAGAACCAAGACGATGCACCGATGCCGATGGCAGCGTCTACGCGGCCGGCGACAGACGCCTAGGACGGCATGAGCACCTCTCGTCGCTGCCTAGCACTTCGCAAGACCGGCGCTCCACGTCACGACTACTGCCCCCCTGTCATATCATGGTCACCTCCCGAGACTTGATGGACCAGGCATACCGCCTCGCCACGATCAACGTCAATGGCATTACATCTGATGTCAAGACCCGTATGCTGAAGGATACGTTACGCGCTGCGGATCTGGACGTTGTTTTCCTTCAAGAAGTCCGATCAGGACTCTGTCTCGATGCCTACGGATATGACGCCTACACTATGCCTGCAGATGTGGGCGGCGGAGGTACGGCGATTCTACTGCGGGAAGGGATAATGGCCACTGATGTCTCCTATTTACCGTCGGCCCGGGGGGTCGCACTCACGATTGGTACAGTACGTCTGGTGAACTTATATGCTCCTTCAGGCACCGGCAAAAGGAGAGAACGGCGCACCTTTTTTGCCGAAGATATAGCCCCGCTCTTCCAGGGCAATACCGACCACTTGGTAGTAGGCGGCGATTTTAATTGTGTGCTCCGCCCATCCGACCAGGAGCCACACTATACCACCTGCCCGGCACTCCAGGCACTTGTACAGGACTTGGCCTTGTTGGACACCTGGATCATCCAACACGGCGACCGTCGAGCACACACCTACTTTACTAGTCACTCCGCGAGCCGTTTGGATCGAGTCTACGTCACCCGCGGCCTACGATCGGCCGTTGTCGACGCTGAGATGTGGCCGGCAGCGTTCACGGATCACCTCGCATATGTGTGTACTCTCACCCTTCCCCGCCAGCGCGTCCGCCGAAGTAGGGGTCCGTGGCGCCTCAATGTGGCCCTTCTTGATGAGATAAATTGCAGACGCGCAGTCGAGTCCACATGGAGCAATTGCCACCGGCGTTTACCCGCCTACCGTTCTGTACTTCAATGGTGGTTACGGTGTGCAAAACCCGCACTGTGCCGAACATTAGTCAGCTATGGACGCGACCGAGCGCGCTGGTATACTGCGACTACTGATTTTTACTATACTGCGCTCCGCGAACTGGCTGTACAACCGCCGTCGCCAGAGCGACAATCAGCAGTACAACGCGTCAAGGCACAATTGCTTCGTATCAACGCCGTTCGTCTTGCGGGTGTGCGGGTGCGAGCGAGGACGACTGATGATGTTCGTGGTGAACGGCCTTCCCTCCACCATATCATTCAAGAACGCCGAAGACGCAAGAGGCAGCTCATTACCGAGGTTGAGACGGAGGACGGGCGACGCGTTGACGCACAAATGGATATCGTCAGAGCGTTCGCACAGTCATATAAACTTCTTTACGAGAGGGAGTCCCACATGAATGTAGGGGTCAGGGAAGTCCTATCTAACCTACCAGTCTCTCGGAACCTACAAGATGATGCTACGCTCTTGTCGGCGGTGACTTTGGAAGAACTGCGAGAGGCTCTGTTGCGTGGCTCTCCCAACAAAACGCCTGGCCCTGACGGCCTCCCTCTTGAATTTTACAAGCGGTTCTTTGATCTCATGGGCCCAATGTGGGTCAGGATGTACAGTGAACTCCTGGACGCCGATTTTCAGGTACCATCTGACTTTACTGAGGGTCTCTTGATCCCTGTGCCCAAACCCGGCGGAGGCCGTCGCCCTCTTGATTTTCGCCCGTTGACAATGCTAAACACTGACTATAAGCTGTTGACACGCATGCTCCGTGAGAGGCTCAAACCTACGGTAATGGCGGCCATTCACACTGATCAAACCTGCCTCGGGGGCGACACTAATGTGTTTACGACTTTAAGCACCTATAGAGACGTGGTGGCGCTCATGCAAACTTGCCGCCTCCAAGGCGCTCTTGTTGCGCTGGACTTCGACCATGCTTTCGACCGCGTTAACCATGGTTTCCTGCGTACTGTTATGGAACACATCGGTGTCCCGCGTCTGACGACGTCTGTTGTACTTCGATTGATCCATGGGGCTGTCACGAGGATTATGATCAACGGCTGTCGGTCCGCCCCCGTCCGTGTCAACAGGTCCGTCCGGCAGGGTTGTCCTCTTTCTGCCATGCTCTTCGCCGTTGCCCTCGAACCAGCTCTTCACGGACTACGGCGACGCTTAGAAGGACTTACCCTCCGTTCCGTAACCTTTCGATGTGGTGCATACGCCGACGATGTGATGTTCTTAGCACGGTCTGGTGACGAAATACACACGGCGTTTTCCTGGCTCCACCAGTATGGGGCGGTGGCAGGCAGTGTGCTCAACCTTCGGAAATCACGCTACATGGAGGTAGGACGAGGAATGCCTGCAGGTCTGGCCGTACCTCTGACAAAGGTCCCGATGCTCAAGTGTTTAGGGATATCACTCCATCGACAAATACAACGCACGGCGGCCTTTACGTATCGTATGGTCTTACGACGACTCCGTTTAGAGGCTCGTCTCAATAAATTCAGATCATTGAACATTTTGCAACGCGCCCAATACGTTAATGTGTACATGGCTTCTCACCTTAACCATTACGCCCATGTACTGCCGATAACGGACACGATGGCTTCCAGGATACAGGCAGTGTTTGGACACGTGGTGAACGATGGTGCTGTTTTCAAGATCCGTTTTGTTACGCTTACTTTACCCTTCGACAAAGGCGGTGTTGGACTCACTCACGTCAAGCACAGAGCGCTGGCACTGTATCTCCGTTCCATGAGGCGACTCTGGCTTTCACCAACAGCCAGTCTCCCCGGCCTACTGATTGAAGAAGTGGCCCCACGTACGCTGTACCCACCGGTACCAGTTGGACATTTATCGCCCTCGCTGTCACACATTAGAACGTTTTTCGTAGAGCATAGCTATGTGTTGCGGGTTATATCGGAGACACGGAATCCGACAGCGAAGACTTATTATAGTGCTCTCCAGCACTGGACTCCGGATAACGACATTGTACGGCGCCACCCTACGGTCGACTGGCCACGAGTATGGCGAGCCATCCACGCGCCGTTCCTGTCTACTTTCGTGCGATCGACGTGGTATGTGGTCGTTAACGAGAAACTTCCAACCCGACAACGGCTGCATGCCATTCACCTAATTGACGACCCTGTGTGCCCCCGTTGCACGACGTTAGACACGGACGAACATAGACTGAACTGTGGCCCCGCGCGTGAGTGCTGGAAACTGATCCGCCAGATCCTGGCTTTCCTGCTCCGCCGCCCCTACGTTTCGATTTTACCCCAAGAACTCTTTCATCCCGACGCTGTCTATTTCCCTATGACCCGGATGAATGCGGTTAATTGGGTACGAGGAATGGCGATACACTACATATACCGCGATGGAGACAAAGACGTCCTCGATTTATGGTACTATATGATCGACGAGTTTCTGGTCTTAACGAACAGACAGGATTACCGGAACCTTTTTGCGAACTATTTGGGTTCGTCATTCATGGACCCACCACCCAGCTGGGGTGTGCCGGGTGTGAGAAGACATTAACTTGTAGATGTGATCTTTCCACGATTCCCCTATGGTAACAGAAACAGTCTCTGACTGTGTGCAGCGGCCCCGGGCGCTCCAACGATTGGTGGCTGGTGATGTCCAATGCAATGACGACCGCCCGTTCCTGGCCGCCCGCCTAGCAATGTGACCGCGGCGAGCAAGATGGCCCTTTTTAGTTCACTTTATTGGCAACTTTTTGCGCATGGCTGCCTTGTTTTTTTTTTCATGCATTCTCAAAAAAAAAAAAAAATGTAGTTAGTAGTTTGTGAAATAAGCATTGTAGGCTGTGATTATATTTTTGTTGAGCTTAATAATTAGTGTGTGTAGAAACACCATTTTCTTTAAGTATTCATTGACATATTTCTGTACATGTTATTTGCATAAGTGCCTTAGTACAACTTCAGTTTTGTGGCTTTGTCATCGCATTTCCATGAAAGTAACCAAAAAGATGGGAGGTTATTTTATGCACAGACTGATTTTTTCTTTTCTTTTTTTGTAATATTTTTATTTTCCATTTGAAGTGTAAAATTTGAGCTTAATTGTTCTGTTCTGCACCACAAAGGTGAAGCTTTGTAAGACTTTTCCCAATAAGTTGTTTTCTTGTGTACTATTTTGTAATTGAATCTCATTTGTATTAAAAAATAAATTTTGTACAAAAAAAAAAAAAAAAAAAAAAAAAAAAAAAAAAAAAAAAATCGGTAGAGCATAAGGCTCTTAATCTCAGGGTTGTGGGTTCGAGCCCCACGCGGGGAGGAACGGAATTTATTTCCTCTGCAGATGTAACTTACCGTTTTTCTGATTAACGTGATGTAATGGAAATAGCAACTTTAAACTATGCCTACGTCTCCGTCAGTCGCAAGGAAACTGTATTTGAAGGTGAAGGTGATTTTGTAGACATGTGTGAAAGACATGTTCTGAAATGCAAGTGGTGTTATTTGGAGAGCACTTCGTTTACGTGTCAGATGTGTAGCCAAGCAGTAATGGGTCACCATAGCTGCAAATATTAGACGGTAATATGAAGTGTTGTCAACTGAAGTCTGATGATCCAGACGACCGTAAGGATGAAGTACGCAAAAGTACCGCTAGGCCGCGCCTCTTAACTCAGTGGCAGAGCGCTGGTCTAGTAAACCAGGGGTCGTGAGTTTGATCCTCACAGGAGGCAGACGAATTTTGGATATCAGTTGCGCGTCGTGGCCTTATAGCAAACAGTATCTGGGATGACGAACAATTAGCGAGAGGCATTTTATTAAGAATTACTCTCAGATGTGATTAAGGCGAATGGCGCAGATAAAGCATTTGCCAAAGCGGTACAGCATAAGGTGGGACGGTGCAGTCTGAAATATATTTTATGGATATATTTCTCACATACCTCAGAGCCTTCCGCGGTCGTCGTCGTTGCCGCCACTTCTGCAGAAGTAGCAAATGGCCATCGTAGCAAATGCGGCGAGGGACGCCCTGCCTTACATTTCCGAATGCACAAAGTGTGTGGTTTAGTTTCCCAGTCTATATTTGGTAGGTCTCGTAGCAGGTTGAATGTATCAAATGGGTGGGAAAGAGCAAGGGGCAGCGTCTGTGTAGAACGAAAACACAACTCCTCAGTGGTGTGAGCGTTTTGAGATGAGTCGTATATAAGTTCCACTTGTTTGTCAGTGACCGTGTGGCCTAATGGATAAGGCGTCGGTTTTTGTATCCGAAGATTGCGTGTTTGATTCCTCTCACGGTCGTGTTTTTCCAGATCTGAAAAAGAAACATACCGTTTTAGTGAAGCACCTGAGCAGTACGAAACCGTGTGAATCTTGCTGTTGACCATTTTCTGTTTGGAGATGCTCTTGAGCTTGAAACACGCACAACAAGACCGGTGTTAACTAGCGAATTGGTTTGCATATTGCCGTCGCCACGTGTTTTTGACTGGCACTTGCACATCTAAAATAACGTCGGAAAGTAACTCGTTCGGCTTATGAGTCACATCAAGTATGTGTGTTAACTTTGACGAAACTAGCTCTGCAGGTTGTCATGCAATTCTGTTACCTCTCAGAAATGATTATGAAATAAAAGTGAACTACGTGACGACTGTGACGTTAGGAAAACATTAGGCAACATGGAGAGGTTCTGTATGGGACCAATCAAGCCAAACGAGTACTGTGTGACGTGCTAACCGGCATATATTCACCGAGGCAGCGCGGCTAGCTGAGTTGGTAGTGCATAAGGCTCTTAATCCCAGGGTCGTGCGTTCGAGCCCTACGCAGGGAGGAACGGAATTTTGTTCCTCTGCAGATGTAACTTACCGTTTTTCTGATTAACGTGATGTAATGGAAATAGCAACTTTAAACTTTGCCTACGTCTCCGTCAGTGGCAAGGAAACTGTATTTGAAGGTCAAGGTGATTTTGTAGACATGGGTGAAAGACATGTTCTGAAATGCAAGTGGTGTTTTTTGGAGAGCACTTCGTTTACGTGTCAGATGTGTAGCCAAGCAGTAATGGGTCACCATAGCTGCAAATATTAGACGGTAATATGAAGTGTTGTCAACTGAAGTCTGATGATCCAGACGACCGTAAGGATGAAGTACGCAAAAGTACCGCTAGGCCGCGCCTCTTAACTCAGTGGCAGAGCGCTGGTCTAGTAAACCAGGGGTCGTGAGTTTGATCCTCACAGGAGGCAGACGAATTTTGGATATCAGTTGCGCGTCGTGGCCTTATAGCAAACAGTATCTGGGATGACGAACAATTAGCGAGAGGCATTTTATTAAGAATTACTCCCAGATGTGATTAAGGCGAATGGCGCAGATAAAGCATTTGCCAAAGCGGTACAGCATAAGGTGGGACGGGGCAGTCTGAAATATATTTTATACATGTATTTCTCACATACCTCAGAGCCTTCCGCGGTCGTCGTCGTCGCCGCCGCCACTTCTGCAGAAGTAGCAAATGGCCATCGTAGCAAATGCGGCGAGGGACGCCCTGCCTTACATTTCCGAATGCACAAAGTGTGTGGTTTAGTTTCCCAGTCTATATTTGGTAGGTCTCGTAGCAGGTTGAATGTATCAAATGGGTGGGAAAGAGCAAGGGGCAGCGTCTGTGTAGAACGAAAACACAACTCCTCAGTGGTGTGAGCGTTTTGAGATGAGTCGTATATAAGTTCCACTTGTTTGTCAGTCACCGTGTGGCCTAATGGATAAGGCACCGGACTTCGTATCCGAAGATTGCGTGTTTAATTCCTTTCACGGTCGTGTTTTTCCAGATCTGAAAAAGAAACATACCGTTTTAGTGAAGCACCTGAGCAGTACGAAACCGTGTGAATGTTGCTGTTGACCATTTTCTGCTTGGAGATGCTCTTGAGCTTGAAACACGCACAACAAGACCGTTGTTAACTAGCGAATTGGTTTGCATATTGCCGTCGCCACGTGTTTTTGACTGGCACTTGCACATCTAAAATAACGTCGGAAAGTAACTTGTTCAGCTTATGAGTCACATCAAGTATGTGTGTTAATTTTGACGAAACTAGCTCTGCAGGTTGTCATGCAATTCTGTTACCTCTCAGAAATGATTATTAAATAAAAGTGAACTACGTGACGAGTGTGGCGTTAGGAAAACATTAGGCAACATGGAGAGGTTCTGTATGGGACCAATCAACTCAAACGAGTACTGTGTGACGTGCTAACCGGCATATATTCACCGAGGCAGCGCGGCTAGCTCAGTCGGTAGAGCCTAAGGCTCTTAATCGAAGGGTCGTGAGTTCGAGACCCACGCAGGGATCAACGGAATTTTGTTCCTCTGCAGATGTAACTTACCGTTTTTCTGATTAACGTGATGTAATGGAAATAGCAACTTTAAACTTTGCCTACGTCTCCGTCAGTGGCAAGGAAACTGTATTTGAAGGTGAAGGTGATTTTGTAGACATGTGTGAAAGACATGTTCTGAAATGCAAGTGGTGTTATTTGGAGAGCACTTCGTTTACGTGTCAGATGTGTAGCCAAGCAGTAATGGGTCGCCATAGCTGCAAATATTAGACGGTAATATGAAGTGTTGTCAGCTGAAGTCTGATGATCCAGACGACCGTACGGATGAAGTAAGCAAAAGTACCGCCAGGCCGCGCCTCTTTAGCTCAGTGGCAGAGCACTGGTCTAGTAAACCAGGGGTCGTGTGTTCGATCCTCACCGGAGGCAGACGAATTTAGGATATCAGTTGCGCGTCGTGGCCTTATAGCAAACATTATCTGGGATGACGAACAATTAGCGGGAGGCGTTTTATTAAGAATTACTCTCAGATGTGATTAAGGCGAATGGCGCAGATAAAGCATTTGCCAAAGCGGTACAGCATACATCTTCGGCGTAACTCGAGAGGGTTGCGCCCTTCGATATTATTGTCGTTAATATCGAAGTGCTAGGAGTTTCAGTGATCGCTGCAGCTGCCGTTGTCCCGAGCCTTTGCCGCCGTTGGTCCCTGCCGCCGCCGCCGCCGCCGTCGCCGCCGCCGCCGCCGCCGCCGCCGCCGCCGCCGCCGCTCCCTGCCCGTCTTTCGTTCTGTCGTCTCTGCTTACGTCTTACCCTTCCTCTTCGTCAGTCTGTTGTCCTTGTCCTTTGACTGTCACCAGTTATTTTCCCTCTTTTCCCCTCTCCCACTTATCCTCTCACCATGACAACCCCCACAACTACCGCCACTACCACTGCAATCGTGTACACGTCCCCCTCACTTGCTGCCACCACCATCACGTGGTGTGCTCAATCACCGCCTCCCCCATATATTCCCCCCCTCCTCACTCTTCCCACCCCCGCTCCTTTTGTTGCTCCCTCCCCTATTCCTACCCCCCATGCCTCACGTGACCCATTCCCTCCCCTCCCACATGTAACTCATGCCACCCCCACCAGGGTTGTTGCCCGTCGGGCCACCACCCACGCCACACCATCATCATCGTCATCACCATCACCATCACCATCGCCCTCGCCATCGCCAGTGCCAACCACTGCCAGTGCATCTTCTGTGGCGCCAGCTCCAGCTCCAGCGCCAGCACCAGCACCACCACCAGTGCCCGCACCGCCGGTGGGACCTGCCATCTCCCGCCATCTCCCGGTCGTCCCCATCCCCCACACCTCTTTCCATCCCTCTCCCGCTGTGAAATGTCCCAGCGGCACCCCAGCCTCTTCTGCTCCCAAGAAGTCGCAGACTCTCCCCCCTCCAACCCCCCAGGATGCCATGGATACCACCCCACCTGGCCTATCTACTCCCTCCTCTACCTCCCCCTCCTACAGGTACCTCCTTTCTCACCCTGATCCCTCTCTCCTGGAGGCCCGCAATCTTACCCTTCTCCTCCGCCAGCACTTCCCCGGAGCCCCGATCTCCCTTCTCACCCCCCGTCGGGACTCCGTCCAGATCACATCCCCCAGCCCCACCCTCCACTCCGACATCCTCTCCCGCATTCCCCTCACCCGGTTTGGTCCCCATGCCTCCCTTGCCCCTGCTCCCTCCCCCTCCTCATCCCGACAACCCCAGCCGCCCCGTCGCCCACCGACCCTCACTGCCGTGATCACTCGGCTTAGCCCGATGATCACGGAGGAGGACGTGTTGGCGGAGCTGAAGGCCCATCCCTATCTAGAGGTTCGAGCTGTCCGCCGGATTCACAATCCAGCCGGCCCCACCCGCCTCATGCGGGTTTTCTCCGAGCATGCTCCCTCCATAGACCTCCTCCTCAAGGAGGTTGCCCTCCTTTTCAACCGCCGTTATAAGGTCGACCCCTCCCGCTCCCTTCCACACTCCATCCGCTGCCAGAGGTGCTTGCGCTATAATGCACATCCTACATCTGAGTGCCGCGAGGCCCCCGTCTGCCCGCACTGCAAAGAAGCACACTTCCTCCGACAGTGCCCCAACCTTCAGTCCCCCCCTCCTGTAACACCTGTAACCTCCAACACCCGACCTACTCCCAAAAGTGCAAGGCCTGACCCCCTCTCTCCGCTCCTGAACTCACTGTCCCTGTCTGCCCCTTGGATGCCCCCACCCCTCCCGGCAATTCCCTCCGTCCCCCCCCCACAGCTGAGGACATCATCCGCTTTGTAACCGTTGTCCTTCAGAACATCCACCCCTTTCAGCGCCCCCACACCCTCCAGCAGATATCCCTTGCCGCCCGTTCCGTCTTCCAGCTCAACACTTACGCCACCTACTCCCATAACCAGGCCCATTTTACCTTCTCCCGTCTCGACACCCTCGTCTAAATTCCCACTATGGCGCGACAGCAACGTATCCTGTTTAACAACATCCGTTCCCTTCCTGTCAACAAGAATCTCCTTATGCATACCCTCACCACCCACCGCGTGGATGCCTTCCTCCTAAACGAAACATTTCTCCAGCCCCACCATACTGTCCATACCTCGCCCTACCTCCTTCACCGCTCTGACAACCCCCTCCCGATAGCGCGTGGCGGAGTTGCCATTGGCCACAATCGCCAGATCCCTGTTCGGCTCCAACCCCTCCTTCCCAACCCCACGGAACACCTGATCCTTAGTCTATTCTTCCCCGGCCTCACCGTTACCTGCGCCACCATCTATGTCCGCCCCTCTGCCCCTATTCCTTTTGACTTCCTTTCCCACATCGACCATACCTTCTCCTCCTACGTGATTGCCGCAGATCTCAATATCCATAGTCGCTCCGCCACCCAGTTACGGCGGTGGCATCGGTTCCTCGCCACCATCCAAGGAGATGTCCTTCCTCTTCCCCAACACACCCGCCCTGAATCCAATACCACACCCGATGTCGTCCTAGCCTCCCCCAACCTCCTTGGCCGCATAGCGGTGGACGTCCTCGACCCTATTGGCAGTGACCATCTCCCTGTCCTTCTTACCATATCAGACGGTCGTCGCCCCCGTCCCGATCCTCGCCTTGACCCTCCCCCCAAGTATGTCCATGATTACTCCCGTGCCGACTGGAATGCATACCGGGATACCCTTACTACCCGAGTCGATAGCCACCCCCTCACCTACCACCGCCCACATGACATAACCCATGCCGCATCCTTTCTCCAGCAGACCTTGTCTGAGGCCGTGGAGGCCCACATCCCTACCGTCGCCATCCACCCGCACCGTCCCACTTTACCCCCACAGGCCGTCCTCCTCCTTCGAGAATCCCGTCGTCTCTACCGTGCCTTCCTCCACACGCGTGACCGGGACACACTACAACGCCACCGGCAACTCCAGAGACACATCCGGAACTTGCTCGCGGCTAAGAAACGCCGGGACTGGCGACAGACATGCACCCGTCTTAATGCTACCCTACCTATTAACTCGTCCAAATACTGGTCAGCCTTCCGCCGCCTTACTGGATCAAACCCCCCCCCCCCTTACTATCCTCTCCTTCATAATGACAATCCCTTTCCTGACAACCTTAGTAAGGCCAACCATTTTGCCTCCTACCTCACCGATGTCTTTACCATCCCTGACGATCCCCAGTTCGATTATTCCCTCTTCCCCGATGTCCGCGATCGAACTGACACCTCTATCCCTCCACTAGCTCCTGGCTTCCAGTACTTGGACCACATTACACACACTGAACTCAATAACCCTATAACTACTCAAGACATCATCGATATACTCCGCACCAAACGCAACACCGCTCCTTGTCACGACCGTGTTACTTACCGTCACCTCCGTGAAGCTCCCGCCCCCTTCCTCTCCACCCTGGCCAGGCTGTACAATGTGGTCTTGTCCACCGGCTTCTACCCCGACCTGTGGAAAACCTCCCGGATCCTGATGTTCCTCAAACCCGATAAACCACCTTCCGCTGTCTCCTCCTACCGTCCTATAAGCCTTACCTCGGTCTTCAGCAAGGTCCTGGAATCCATTCTAACCCGCCGCATCCACCAGCATCTCCACCGGCACCGCTTCCTTCCCTCCACCCAATGTGGCTTTCGACCATCCTTCTCTGCCGATGACCTTCTCCTTCACCTCACTCACCTCCTCTCCGAACAACTCAACTCCCGTCGCTCCGCCATATTCCTCTCCCTTGACCTTGACCGCGCCTATGACCGTGTGTGGCATTCTGGTCTCCTCTTCTAGCTCCAAACCTTTGCTCTTCCTATTAACTACGTCCGTCTGATCGCCTCCTTCATTTCCCACCGCCCTTCCTATGTCACTATCCACAACACTGATTCCTACACCTTCTACCCCTCTGCCGGTGTGCCCCAAGGTTCCGTCCTTTCCCCTCTTCTTTACCTTCTTTATACGGCGGACATGCCTCCACCTGCACCCCCCCCTTCACCTTCTCCAGTACGCCGATGACACTGCCTTCCTTGCCCTTGCCCCCACCCTGCAACGCTCCCAACACCTTGTCCAATCCCATCTGGACCGGTTCACCTCTTGGTGTAACCAGTGGTTGCTCAAGGTCAATCCTTCCAAGACCCAGGCAATCATCGTAGGCAAAACCACCCCTTCCTTCCGTCTCCTTGATTTCTATCTTACCATTTATGGCCGTCCTATTAACCTCACACCCACCCTCAAGTACCTTGGCGTCACCCTTGACCGTCGCCTCTCCTGGACCCCTCATCTCCGGACAATCCAAGCCAAGGCACGCTCCCGACTCCACCTCCTGAAGCTCCTTTCTGGCCGCACATGGGGTCTGGACCCCTCCACCGTCCTCCACACCTATAAATCTCTCATCCGCCCTATCCTCTGTTATGCCCATCCCGCCTGGATCTCTGCCCCGCCTACCTTTTACAAATCCCTTCAAATCCTTGAACGGCATGCACTCCGCATCGCCTATCGCATCCGCCTCCCTTCCCCCACGTGGCTCCTCTATGACCTCATCCCCTTCCCACACCTCCTCCTCTTCCTCCAACGGATACGGATCCTCTACACCTCCCGCAAGCTTGATCCTCCCCACCCGCTTGTCTCTTCCATCCTCTCCCACCCCAACCCACTGCCGCGCCTGTACTCCTGTATCCCACCTGCTCTCCATCTTCACACTCTCCACACCCTCTCCCAAGGTGGCTTCCGCCGACTCCCCCTCCCGGATGATGCCCTCCTCCCCTCCATCTACCCCTCCTACCAACTTTGAGCCTTGCCTTCCCCTCTCCTCTCATTTTCCTGTGGGCACCCTCTCTCCCTTCTCTCCCTCCCTCTCTCCCTCCTTCCATCCTTACCTCCCCTCCCCCTCTCCCTGGGCTTCCACCCCCCTCTTTTCGTTTTCTCCCCTCCTCCTCCCTGGCATCCTATCTCCCCCTCCCTCCTTCCCTCCCCCTGTTTTTTCCCTTGGCAGGCCCCCAGCTTTTCGGTGTGGACAGTGCCCCTGCAAGCGCCGAAGCCCATCTCCGCAGTGTCCGTGTCTTTCGTCCCGTCTGTGCCTCGAGTGTTTCTTCGTTTTCTGCTCCACCGTTCACCTGTGCTAGTGTTCTCTGTTCCGTGCTGTGCTGCCCGTTTTTTTTTTTTTTAAACTGAAACAGTGCTGCGTCGGTGAACGACTTCAATTCTTTTTATTCTCTGTTGTCTTCTGATTTTTGTCCTCCATGTCTGTGTTTTGAGATTATGTCTTCCTGTTTTTATCTCTTGTATGTTTCTTGTGGCCGAAGAGCGGCATATTAGGCCGCTGCCGGCCTACCTTTGTAGGTATAAAATGACAATAAAGGAAAAAAAAAAGTTACAGCATAAGGTAGGACGGGGCAGTCTGAAATATATTTTATAGATGTATTTCTCACATATCTCAGAGCCTTCCGCGGTCGTCGTCGTCGTCGTCGTCGTCGTCGTCGTTGCCGCCGCCACTTCTGCAGAAGTATCAAATGGCCATCGCAGGAAATGCGGCGAGGGACGCCCTGCCTTACATTTTCGAATGCACAAAGTGTGTGGTTTAGTTTCCCAGTCTATATTTGGTAGGTCTCGTAGCAGGTTGAATGTGTCAAATGGGTGGGAAAGAGCAAGGGGCAGCGTCTGTGTAGAACGAAAACACAACTCCTCAGTGGTGTGAGCGTTTTGAGATGAGTCGTATATAAGTTCCACTTGTTTGTCAGTGACCGTGTGGCCTAATGGATAAGGCGTCGGACTTCGTATCCGAAGATTGCGTGTTTGATTCCTCTCACGGTCGTGTTTTTCCAGATCCGAAAAAGAAACATACCGTTTTAGTGTAGCACTTGAGCAGTACGAAACCGTGTGAATGTTGCTGTTGACCATTTTCTGCTTGGAGATGCTCTTGAGCTTGAAACACGCACAACAAGACCGGTGTTAACTAGCGAATTGGTTTGCATATTGCCGTCGCCGCGTGTCTTTGACTGGCATTTGCACATCTAAAATAACGTCGGAAAGTTACTCGTTAGGCTTACGAGTCACATCAAGTATGTGTGTTAACTTTGACGAAACTAGCTCTGCAGGTTGTCATGCAATTCTGTTACCTCTCAGAAATGATTATGAAATAAAAGTGAACTATGTGACGAGTGTGACGTTAGGAAAACATTAGGCAACATGGAGAGGTTCTGTATGGGACCAATCAAGCCAAACGAGTACTGTGTGACGTGCTAACCGGCATATATTCACCGAGGCAGCGCGGATAGCTCAGTCGGTAGAGCATAAGGCTCTTAATCCCAGGGTCGTGGGTTCGAGCACCACGCGGGGAGGAACGGAATTTTGTTCCTCTGCAGATGTAACTTACCGTTTTTCTGATTAACGTGATGTAATGGAAATAGCAACTTTAAACTTTGCCTACTTCTCCGTCAGTCGCAAGGAAACTGTATTTGAAGGTGAGGGTGATTTTGTAGACATGTGTGAAAGACATGTTCTGAAATGCAAGTGGTGTTATTTGGAGAGCACTTCGTTTACGTGTCAGATGTGTAGCCAAGCAGTAATGGGTCGCCATAGCTGCAAATATTAGACGGTAATATGAAGTGTTGTCAGCTGAAGTCTGATGATCCAGACGACCGTAAGGATGAAGTACGCAAAAGTACCGCTAGGCCGCGCCTCTTTAGCTCAGTGGCAGAGCATTGGTCTAGTAAACCAGGGGTCGTGAGTTCGATCCTCACAGTAGGCAGACTAATTTTGGATATCAGTTGCGCGTCGTGGCCTTATAGCAAAACATTATCTGGGATGACGAACAATTAGCGGGAGGCGTTTTATTAAGAATTACTCTCAGATGTGATTAAGGCGAATGGCGCAGATAAAGCATTTGCCAAAGCGGTACAGCATAAGGTAGGACGGGGCAGTCTGAAATATATTTTATACATCTATTTATCACATATCTCAGAGCCTTCCGCGATCGTCGTCGTCGTCGTCGTCGTCGTCGCCACTTCTGCAGAAGTAGCAAATGGCCATCGTAGCAAATGTGGCGAGGGACGCCCTGCCTTACATTTCCGAATGCACAAAGTGTGTGGTTTAGTTTCCCAGTCTATATTTGGTAGGTCTCGTAGCAGGTTGAATGTATCAAATGGGTGGGAAAGAGCAAGGGGCAGCGTCTGTGTAGAACGAAAACACAACTCCTCAGTGGTGTGAGCGTTTTGAGATGAGTCGTATATAAGTTCCACTTGTTTGTCAGTGACCGTGTGGCCTAATTGATAAGGCGTCGGCCTTCGTATCCGAAGATTGCGTGTTTTGATTCCTCTCACGGTCGTGTTTTTCCAGATCTGAAAAAGAAACATACCGTTTTAGTGTAGCACTTGAGCAGTACGAAACCGTGTGAATGTTGCTGTTGACCATTTTCTGCTTGGAGGTGCTCTTGAGCTTGAAACACGCACAACAAGACCGGTGTTAACTAGCGAATTGGTTTGCATATTGCCGTCGCCGCGTGTTTTTGACTCTCATTTGCACATCTAAAATAACGTCGGAAAGTAACTCGTTAGGCTTATGAGTCACATCAAGTATGTGTGTTAACTTTGACGAAACTAGCTCTGCAGGTTGTCATGTAATTCTGTTACCTCTCAGAAATGATTATGAAATAAAAGTGAACTATGTGACGAGTGTGACGTTAGGAAAACATTAGGCAACATGGAGAGGTTCTGTATGGGACCAAACAACCAAAACGAGTACTGTGTGACGTGCTAACCGGCATATATTCACCGAGGCAGCGCGGCTAGCTGAGTTGGTAGAGCATAAGGCTCTTAATCCCAGGGTCGTGGGTTCGAGCTCCACGCGGGGAGGAATGGAATTTTGTTCCTCTGCAGATGTAACTTACCGTTTTTCTGATTAACGTGATGTAATGGAAATAGCAAACTTTAAACTTTGCCTACTTCTCCGTCAGTCGCAAGGAAACTGTATTTGAAGGTGAGGGTGATTTTGTAGACATGTGTGAAACACATGTTCTGAAATGCAAGTGGTGTTATTTGGAGAGCACTTCGTTTACGTGTCAGATGTGAAGCCAAGCACTAATGGGTCGCCATAGCTGCAAATATTAGGCGGTAATATGAAGTGTTGTCAGCTGAAGTCTGATGATCCAGACGACCGTAAGGATGAAGTACGCAAAAGTACCGCTAGGGCGCGCCTCTTTAGCTCAGTGGCAGAGCACTGGTCTATTAAACCAGGGGTCGTGAGTTCGATCCTCACAGGAGGCAGACGAATTTTGGATATCAGTTGCGCGTCGTGGCATTATAGCAAACACTATCTGGCATGAGGAACAATTAGCGAGAGGCGTTTTATTAAGAATTACTCTCAGATGTGATTAAGGCGAATGGCGCAGATAAAGCATTTGCCAAAGCGGTACAGCATAAGGTGGGACGGGGCAGTCTGAAATATATTTTATACATGTATTTCTCACATATCTCAGAGCCTTCCGCGGTCGTCGTCGTCGTCGTCGTCGTCGTCGTCGTCGTCGTCGTCGTCGTCGTCGTCGCCACTTCTGCAGAAGTATCAAATGGCCATCGTAGGAAATGCGGCGAGGGACGCCCTGCCTTACATTTTCGAATGCACAAAGTGTGTGGTTTAGTTTCCCAGTCTATATTTGGTAGGTCTCGTAGCAGGTTGAATGTATCAAATGGGTGGGAAAGAGCAAGGGGCAGCGTCGTGTAGAACGAAAACACAACTCCTCAGTGGTGTGAGCGTTTTGAGATGAGTCGTATATAAGTTCCACTTGTTTGTCAGTGACCGTGTGACCTAATGGATAAGGCGTCGGACTTCGTATCCGAAGATTGCGTGTTTGATTCCTCTCACGGTCGCGTTTTTCCAGATCTGAAAAAGAAACATACCGTTTTAGTGTAGCACTTGAGCAGTAGGAAACCGTGTGAATGTTGCTGTTGACCATTTTCTGCTTGGAGGTGCTCTTGAGTTTGAAACACGCACAACAAGACCGGTGTTAACTAGCGAATTGGTTTGCATATTGCCGTCGCCGCGTGTTTTTGACTGGCATTAGCACATCTAAAATAACGTCGGAAAGTAACTCGTTAGGCTTATGAGTCACATCAAGTATGTGTGTTAACTTTGACGAAACTAGCTCTGCAGGTTGTCATGCAATACTGTTACCTCTCAGAAATGATTATGAAATAAAAGTGAACTATGTGACGAGTGTGACGTTAGGAAAACATTAGGCAACATGGAGAGGTTCTGTATGGGACCAATCAACCCAAACGAGTACTGTGTGACGTGCTAACCGGCATATATTCACCGAGGCAGCGCGGCTAGCTCAGTCGGTAGAGCATAAGGCTCTTAATCCCAGGGTCGTGGGTTCGAGCACCACGCGGGGAGGACCGGAATTTTGTTCCTCTGCAGATGTAACTTACCGTTTTTCTGATTAACGTGATGTAATGGAAATAGCAACTTTAAACTTTGCCTACTTCTCCGTCAGTCGCAAGGAAACTGTATTTGAAAGTGAGGGTGATTTTGTAGACATGTGTGAAAGACATGTTCTGAAATGCAAGTGGTGTTATTTGGAGAGCACTTCGTTTACGTGTCAGATGTGTAGCCAAGCAGTAATGGGTCGCCATAGCTGCAAATATTAGACGGTAATATGAAGTGTTGTCAGCTGAAGTCTGATGATCCAGACGACCGTAAGGATGAAGTACGCAAAAGTACCGCTAGGCCGCGCCTCTTTAGCTCAGTGGCAGAGCACTGGTGTAGTAAACCAGGGGTCGTGAGTTCGATCTTCACAGGAGGCAGACGAATTTTGGATATCAGTTGCGCGTCGTGGCCTTGTATTAAACACTATCTGGCATGACGAACAATTAGCGAGAGGCGTTTTATTAAGAATTACTCTCAGATGTGATGAAGGCGAATGGCGCAGATAAAGCATTTGCCAAAGCGGTACAGCATAAGGTAGGACTGGGCAGTCTGAAATATATTTTATAGATGTATTTCTCACATAACTCAGAGCCTTCCGCGGTCGTCGTCGTCGTCGTCGTCGTCGTCGTCGTCGTCGTCGTCGTCGTCGTCGTCGTCGTCGTCGCCGCCGCCACTTCTGCAGAAGTAGCAAATGGCCATCGTAGCAAATGCGGCGAGGGACGCCCTGCCTTACATTTCCGAATGCACAAAGTGTGTGGTTTAGTTTCCCAGTCTATATTTGGTAGGTCTCGTAGCAGGTTGAATGTATCAAATGGGTGGGAAAAAGCAAGGGGCAGCGTCTGTGTAGAACGAAAACACAACTCCTCAGTGGTGTGAGCGTTTTGAGATGAGTCGTATATAAGTTCCACTTGTTTGTTAGTGACCGTGTGGCCTAATGGATAAGGCGTCGGACTTCGTATCCGAAGACTGCGTGTTTGATTCCTCTCACGGTCGTGTTTTTCCAGATCTGAAAAAGAAACATACCGTTTTAGTGTAGCACTTGAGCAGTACGAAACCGTGTGAATGTTGCTGTTGACCATTTTCTGCTTGGAGATGCCCTTGAGCTTGAAACATGCACAACAAGACGGGTGTTAACTAGCGAATTGGTTTGCATATTGCCGTCGCCGCGTGTTTTTGACTGGCACTTGCACATCTAAAATAACGTCGGAAAGTAACTCGTTCGGCTTATGAGTCACATCAAGTATGTGTGTTAATTTTGACGAAACGAGCTCTGCAGGTTGTCATGCAATTCTGTTACCTCTCAGAAATGATTATGAAATAAAAGTGAACTACGTGACGAGTGTGACGTTAGGAAAACATTAGGCAACATGGAGAGGATCTGTATGGGACCAATCAACCCAAACGATTACTGTGTGACGTGCTAACCGGCATATATTCACCGAGGCAGCGTGGCTAGCTCAGTCGGTAGAGCATAAGGCTCTTAATCCCAGGGTCGTGGGTTCGAGCCCCAAGCCGGGAGGAACGGAATTTTGTTCCTCTGCAGATGTAACTTACCGTTTTTCTGATTAACGTGATGTTATGGAAATAGCAACTTTAAACTTTGCCTACGTCTCCGTCAGTCGCAAGGAAACTGTATTTGAAGGTGAAGGTGATTTTGTAGACATGTGTGAAAGACATGTTCTGAAATGCAAGTGGTGTTGTTTGGAGAGCACTTCGTTTACGTGTCAGATGTGTAGCCAAGCAGTAATGGGTCGCCATAGCTGCAAATATTAGACGGTAATATGAAGTGTTGTCAGCTGAAGTCTGATGATCCAGACGAACGTAAGGATGAAGTACGCAAAAGTACCGCTGGGCCGCGCCTCTTTAGCTCAGTGGCAGAGCACTGGTCTAGTAAACCAGGGGTCGTGAGTTCGATCCTCACAGAAGGCAGACGAATTTTGGATATCAGTTGCGCGTCGTGGCCTTATAGCAAACAGTATCTGGGATGACGAACAATTAGCGAGAGGCGTTTTATTAAGAATTACTCTCAGATGTGATTAAGGCGAACGGCGCAGATAAAGCATTTGCCAAAGCGGTACAGCATAAGGTGGGACGGAGCAGTCTGAAATATATTTTATAGATGTATTTCTCACATATCTCAGAGCCTTCCGCGGTTGTTGTCGCCGCCGCCGCCCCTTCTGCAGAAGTAGCAAATGGCCATCGTAGCAAATGCGGCGAGGGACGCCCTGCCTTACATTTCCGAATGCACAAAGTGTGCGCTTTAATTTCATAGTCTATATTTTTTAGGTCTCGTAGCAGGTTGAATGTATCAAATGGGTGGGAAAGAGCAAGGGGCAGCGTCTGTGTAGAACGAAAACACAACTCCACAGTGGTGTGAGCGTTTTGAGATGAGTCGTATATAAGTTCCACTTGTTTGTCAGTGACCGTGTGGCCTAATGGATTAGGCGTCGGACTTCGAATCCAAACACTGCGTGTTTGATTCCTCTCACGGTCGTGTTTTTCCAGATCTGAAAAAGAAACATACCGTTTTAGTGTAGCACTTGAGCAGTACGAAACCGTGTGAATGTTGCTGTTGACCATTTTCTGCTTGGAGATGCTCTTGAGCTTGAAACATGCACAACAAGACCGGTGTTAACTAGCGAATTGGTTTGCATATTGAGTCGCCGCGTGTTTTTGACTAGCACTTGCACATCTAAAATAACGTCGGAAAGTAACTCGTTCGGCTTATGAGTCACATCAAGTATGTGTGTTAATTTTGACGAAACTAGCTCTGAAGGTTGTCATGCAATTCTCTTACCTCTCAGAAATGATTATGAAATAAAAGGGAACTACGTGACGAGTGTGACGTTAGGAAAACATTAGGCAACATGGAGAGGTTCTGTATGGGACCAATCAACCCAAACGAGTACTGTGTGACGTGCTAACCGGCATATATACACCGAGGCAGCGCGGCTACCTTAGTCGTTAGAGCATAAGGCTCTTAATCCCAGGGTCGTGCGTTCGAGCCCCACGTGGGGAGGAACGGAATTTTGTTCCTCTGCAGATGTAACTTACCGTTTTTCTGATTAACGTGATGTAATGGAAATAGCAACTTTAAACTTTTCCTACGTCTCCGTCAGTCGCAAGGAAACTGTATTTGAAGGTGAAGGTGATTTTGAAGACATGTGTGACAGACATGTTCTGAAATGCAAGTGGTGTTATTTGGAGAGCACTTCGTTTACGTGTCAGATGTGTAGCCAAGCAGTAATGGGTCGCCATAGCTGCAAATATTAGACGGTAATATGAAGTGTTGTCAGCTGAAGTCTGATGATCCAGACGACCGTAAGGATGAAGAACGCAAAAGTACCGCTAGGCCGCGCCTCTTTAGCTCAGTGGCAGAGCACTGCTCTAGTAAACCAGGGGCCGTGAGTTCGATCCTCACAGGAGGCAGACGAATTTTGGATATCAGTAACGCGTCGTGGCCTTATAGCAAACAGTATCTGGGATGACTAACAATTAGCGAGAGGCGTTTTATTAAGAATTACTCTCAGATGTGATTAAGGCGAATGGCGCAGATAAAGCATTTGCCAAAGCGGTACAGCATAAGGTGGGACGGGGCAGTCTGAAATATATTTTATAGATGTATTTCTCACATTACTCAGAGCCTTCCACGGTCGTCGTCGTCGTCGTCGTCGTCGTCGTCGTTGCCGCCGCCGCCGCCACTTCTGCAGAAGTATCAAATGGCCATCGTAGCAAATGCGGCGAGGGACGCCCTGCCTTACAATTTCGAATGCACAAAGTGTGTGGTTTAGTTTCCCAGTCTATATTTTGTAGGTCTCGTAGTAGGTTGAATGTATCAAATGGGTGGGAAAGAGCAAGGGGCAGCGTCTGTGTAGAACGATAACACAACTCCTCAGTGGTGTGAGCGTTTTGAGATGAGTCGTATATAAGTTCCACTTGTTTGTCAGTGACCGTGTGGCCTAATGGATAAGGCGTCGGACTTCGTATCCGAAGATTGCGTGTTTGTTTCCTCTCACGGTCGTGTTTTTCCAGATCTGAAAAAGAAACATACCGTTTTAGTGTAGCACTTGAGCAGTACGAAACCGTGTGAATGTTGCTGTTGACCATTTTCTGCTTGGAGATGCTCTTGAGCTTGAAACACGCACAACAAGACCGGTGTTAACTAGCGAATTGGTTTGCATATTGCCGTCGCCGCGTTTTTTTGACTGGCACTTGCGCATCTAAAATAACGTCGGAAAGTAACTCGTTCGGCTTATGAGTCACATCAGGTATGTGTGTTAATTTTGACGAAACTAGCTCTGCAGGTTGTCATGCAATTCTGTTACCTCTCAGAAATGATTATGAAATAAAAGTGAACTATGTGACGAGTGTGACGTTAGGAAAACATTAGGCAACATGGAGAGGTTCTGTATGGGACCAATCAACCCAAACGAGTACTGTGTGACGTGCTAACCGGCATATATTCACCGAGGCAGCGCGGCTAGCTCAGTCGGTAGAGCATAAGGCTCTTAATCCCAGGGTCGTGGGTTCGAGCACCACGCCGGGAGGAACGGAATTTTGTTCCTCTGCAGATGTAACTTACCGTTTTTCTGATTAACGTGATGTAAAGGAAATACCAACTTTAAACTTTGCCTACGTCTCCGTCAGTCGCAAGGAAACTGTATTTGAAGGTGAAGGTGATTTTGAAGACATGTGTGACAGACATGTTCTGAAATGCAAGTGGTGTTATTTGGAGAGCACTTCGTTTACGTGTCAGATGTGTAGCCAAGCAGTAATGGGTCGCCATAGCTGCAAATATTAGACGGTAATATGAAGTGTTGTCAGCTGAAGTCTGATGATCCAGACGACCGTATGGATGAAGTACGCAAAATTACCGCTAGGGCGCGCCTCTTTAGCTCAGTGGCAGAGCACTGGTCTAGTAAACCAGCGGTCGTGAGTTCGATCCTCACAGGAGGCAGACGAATTTTGGATATCAGTTGCGCGTCGTGGCCTTATAGCAAACAGTATCTGGGATGACGAACAATTAGCGAGAGGCATATTATTAAGAATTACTCTCAGATGTGATTAATGCGAATGGCGCAGATAAATCATTTGCCGAAGCGGTACAGCATAAGGTGGGGCGGGGCAGTCTGAAATGTATTTTATAGATGTATTTCTCACATATCTCAGAGCCTTCGACGTCGTCGTCGTCGTCGTCGTCGTCGTCGTCGTCGTCGTCGTCGTCGTCGTCGTCGTCGTCGCCGCCGCCACTTCTGCAGAAGTAGCAAATGGCCATCGTAGCAAATGCGGCGAGGGACGCCCTGCCTTACATTTCCGAATGCACAAAGTGTGTGGTTTAGTTTCCCAGTCTATATTTGGTAGGTCTCGTAGTAGGTTGAATGTATCAAATGGGTGGGAAAGAGCAAGGGGCAGCGTCTGTGTAGAACGAAAACACAACTCCTCAGTGGTGTGAGCGTTTTGAGATGAGTCGTATATAAGTTCCACTTGTTTGTCAGTGACTGTGTGGCCTAATGGATAAGGCGTCGGACTTCGTATCCTAAGATTGCGAGTTTGACTCCTCTCACGGTCGTGTTTTTCCAGATCTAAAAAGAAACATACCGTCTTAGTGTAGCACTTGAGCAGTACGAAACCGTGTGAATGTTGCTGTTGACCATTTTCTGCTTGGAGATGCTCTTGAGCTTGAAACATGCACAACAAGACCGGTGTTAACTAGCGAATTGGTTTGCATATTGAGTCGCCGCGTGTTTTTGACTAGCACTTGCACATCTAAAATAACGTCGGAAAGTAACTCGTTCGGCTTATGAGTCACATCAAGTATGTGTGTTAATTTTGACGAAACTAGCTCTGCAGGTTGTCATGCAATTCTCTTACCTCTCAGAAATGATTATGAAATAAAAGGGAACTACGTGACGAGTGTGACGTTAGGAAAACATAAGGCAACATGGAGAGGTTCTGTATGGGACCAATCAACCCAAACGAGTACTGTGTGACGTGCTAACCGGCATATATACACCGAGGCAGCGCGGCTACCTTAGTCGTTAGAGCATAAGGCTCTTAATCCCAGGGTCGTGCGTTCGAGCCCCACCTGGGGAGGAACGGAAATTTGTTCCTCTGCAGCTGTAACTTACCGTTTTTCTGATTAACGTGATGTAATGGAAATAGCAACTTTAAACTTTTCCTACGTCTCCGTCAGTCGCAAGGAAACTGTATTTGAAGGTGAAGGTGATTTTGAAGACATGTGTGACAGACATGTTCTAAAATGCAAGTGGTGTTGTTTGGAGAGCACTTCGTTTACGTGTCAGATGTGTAGCCAAGCAGTAATGGGTCGCCATAGCTGCAAATATTAGACGGTAATATGAAGTGTTGTCAGCTGAAGTCTGATGATCCAGACGACCGTAAGGATGAAGAACGCAAAAGTACAGCTAGGCCGCGCCTCTTTAGCTCAGTGGCAGAGCACTGCTCTAGTAAACCAGGGGCCGTGAGTTCGATCCTCACAGGAGGCAGACGAATTTTGGATATCAGTAGCGCGTCGTGGCCTTATAGCAAACAGTATCTGGGATGACTAACAATTAGCGAGAGGCGTTTTATTAAGAATTACTCTCAGATGTGATTAAGGCGAACGGCGCAGATAAAGCATTTGCCAAAGCGGTACAGCATGAGGTGGGACGGGGCAGTCTGAAATATATTTTATAGATGTATTTCTCACATATCTCAGAGCCTTCCGCGGTCGTTGTCGCCGCCGCCGCCCCTTCTGCAGAAGTAGCAAATGGCCATCGTAGCAAATGCGGCGAGGGACGCCCTGCCTTACATTTCCGAATGCACAAAGTGTGCGCTTTAATTTCATAGTCTATATTTGGTAGGTCTCGTAGCAGGTTGAATGTATCAAATGGGTGGGAAAGAGCAAGGGGCAGCGTCTGTGTAGAACGAAAACACAACTCCACAGTGGTGTGAGCGTGTTGAGATGAGTCGTATATAAGTTCCACTTGTTTGTCAGTGACCGTGTGGCCTAATGGATTAGGCGTCGGACGTCGAATCCAAACACTGCGTGTTTTGATTCCTCTCACGGTCGTGTTTTTCCAGATCTGAAAAAGAAACATACCGTTTTAGTGTAGCACTTGAGCAGTACGAAACCGTGTGAATGTTGCTGTTGACCATTTTCTGCTTGGAGATGCTCTTGAGCTTGAAACACGCACAACAAGACCGGTGTTAACTAGCGAATTGGTTTGCATATTGCCGTCGCCGCGTGTTTTTGACTGGCACTTGCACATCTAAAATAACGTCGGAAAGTAACTCGTTCGGCTTATGAGTCACATCAAGTATGTGTGTTAATTTTGACGAAACTAGCTCTGCAGGTTGTCATGCAATTCTGTTACCTCTCAGAAATGATTATGAAATAAAAGTGAACTACGTGACGAGTGTGACGTTAGGAAAACATTAGGCAACATGGAGAGGTTCTGTATGGGACCAATCAACCCAAACGAGTACTGTGTGATGTGCTAACCGGCATGTATTCATCGAGGCAGCGGGGCTAGCTGAGTCGTTAGAGCATAAGGCTCTTAATCCCAGGGTCGTGGGTTCGAGCCCCACGCGGGGAGGAACGGAATTTTGTTCCTCTGCAGATGTAACTTACCGTTTTTCTGATTAACGTGATGTAATGGAAATAGCAACTTTAAACTTTGCCTACGTCTCCGTCAGTCGCAAGGAAACTGTATTTGAAGGTGAAGGTGATTTTGTAGACATGTGTGAAAGACATGTTCTGAAATGCAAGTGGTATTATTTGGAGAGCACTTCGTTTACGTGTCTGATGTGTAGTCAAGCAGTAATGGGTCGCCATAGCTGCAAATATTAGACGGTAATATGAAGTGTTGTCAGCTGAAGTCTGATGATCCAGACGACCGTAAGGATGAAGTACGCAAAAGTACCGCTAGGCCGCGCCTCTTTAGCTCAGTGGCAGTCTGCCTGCGGCAGCGGTGGTGAGCGGATCTCCAGGGCCAGCGCGCTGTGGCAGGAAGTGTTTACGTCAGGCGGTGAGTCGCGTGCTTACAGTGTCTGCTTACTAGTATTCGTTCCGTTCTGTAGGATCTGATATGGAATTATGAATCCGACTAACAGGAAAGATACCTTGAAGTTTACCTTTGATAGGAACTTTTCGAAACCAAATTCGTTTGAAGTTGAAGCATGGTTAGAGGAAACAGCTAAGATTACTTTTGACGACATTGTAGGGATAAATTTCTCTATCGTGACTAGTGTTGTTTATGTGAAATTAACGTCCTCTGAAATGTGTGATAGAATTGTGGAGTCCAGTGGAGGTGTACTGAAGTTTAAACATAGAGATGGTACCGTCAGTGACGTCAGCATTACGCATGCTGGACTGGGCATCCGAACGGCACGTATTTTCGAACTCCCGTTTGAAATATCAGCCGCGCAAATAAATTCTGCATTAACACCTTACGGGAGGGTCATTAACAATTTTGCGGAGCGTTGGTCCAAAGCCCACAAATTTCCGGTGCTTAACGGCGTCAGGCAAGTTCAGATCGATCTACAGAAGCACATACCTTCATATATTTACATAGGTGGACATCGCGGAATTGTCATATGTGATGGGCAGCCAAAAACGTGTGCCGGCTGTGGTGCGCCCGGCCACGTGCGCTCTGAATGTATACAAAGACGCGTGACGCAGATACCTGTCGGTGAAGCCGCTACCCCCCCTGTGACGACGGCACTGCCACTGACATACGCTGCCGCGGCTTCTGGTCTTCCACCCGCGACCCCGCCTGTAGATGCCCCTCGTTTGAATGATGTTTTGGCCGATAACGTCAAAGAACCGAGTGCTGACGCGGCACCGCCGCTACCACACTCAGAGATGGAGATAACGACGGATGACTCCCCAGTGGTTGAAGCCACTGGTACTGAGGATGAAGCAGACGCTGTGTTCCCGGCGGATCAACCCCAGAGTCAACAGTCCACTTCGGATGTTGATGATACCGCGAACCCTAACAGGAAGCCTTCCAAAAAGAAGCGGAGACTTGCACATCAAGGAGCCAATCAGCTCGCCCTACAGCTCCGCGAAAAAGCGAAACGAATAAGCAGCCAAATGAGTCAGAACACTTCTGAACCCTTTGAAGTTGCTCTCCCTGCGTCTGGTCGAATGGACATTGATCCTGTAGTGTCTCCCCCTGTGAATCCACGACGGGTGGAAGATAGTGATACCTCGAGTAGAGTCGTTTTGCCGTATACCCACGCTCAAGGAAACGCAGGATCGCTTTTGTCAGAGGCCACTCTCACTGGGAATTGGGCACAGGAAATGGAAGTATTGGATGCGAGCAATGATGCAGCTGTCATGCGGACCATTGAGACGGAATCTTCGGCACCCCCCACAGAGCAGCATACACCAACCGTACCGGGAACTACAGGAACTCCGACTGACGCGCTTGGCCTCAATTTCGTTAGCCATCCTTCTAAGACTGTTTAATTAATAGTATGTGCCTTCTCCCATGAACGAGCCCCAAGCCTATAAAATTGCCACGTTAAACATCAATAAGATACAGTCGTACTGGCGGCTCCGTAATTTACAAGATTTTGTATACGGAGCGGATATCGATATTCTGTTACTTCAAGAAGTTGCTGCGATTGAACTTGACCGAATAACTGGTTATATTACTCTCTCCAATTCCGGGAGCGGTGCGAATTTAGGGACAGCGATTCTGTTAAAAGAAGGGATTGTAGCGACCGACGCAGAAAAACTGCCTGATCATAGAGGGATCGCTGTCACTTTCCATCGGACACGCATAATCAATGTTTACGCCCCGTCCGGCAGTAGCAATAGGCGTGCTAGGGCTGAGTTCTTCACAAGCGCCATAGTCCCACTTTTTAGGGGAACCTACGATCGTATAATTTTTGCGGGTGACTTCAATTGTGTCTTAAGTCCAAAAGACCAGACGCCTAATTTTAACAAATCTGGAGAACTAGAACGTATCGTCCAAGAAATGAACCTCATTGACACATGGGAGCATACGCACGGAGCGGCACCTGGGTTCACTCATGTCACGAACCACTCTGCAAGCAGGCTAGACAGAATCTATGTATCGGCGTGTATGAAGACTCAAGTCCTCCATTCCGAAGTTTGGCCCACAATTTTTTCCGATCATGCCGCATAGATTTGTACTGTTAACATGGTCAAGCAAGGCACATTTCGCGGCAGAGGTTTCTGGAAACTTAACAATGCTCTCCTTAACGATGTTGACTGTCACCGTGTCTTTAACGAAACATGGGAGGCATGTGAACGACGGGTTGCACAGTATGCCTCCGTTACTGAATGGTGGATAACACATGCCAAACCAACTTTATCAAAAATGTTTAAACGCTACGCTCGGGACAAATCCTGGTGGCAACGGCAAACGTCTGAGTTTTATTTTACTTGTCTCAGGGAGCTCTACCAGTCCGATGTGACTGTACCTGAAAATTTTATGCAGATTAAAAAAATTAAGGCAAAATTATTAAAACTTCAGCGGCAGCAGGCAGAAGGCTTTCAAATAAGGTCCAGGCCCCAGAATGTGATAGACGACGAAATGACATCCATGTTTCACGTCATTCTTGAAAATAAGAGGGGGCGGCGGAGATTAATAACTCGTCTTCAGTTGAGTGAAGGCGTTGCGCTCACGCGGCAACAAGACATACGGAACGCACTTCACAATCACCTGGCAGATCTGCTGGCAACGACACATACCGACGATGGAACTCACGATGAATTACTCAATAACTTGCAAAGGACTTTGGGTGCTGCTGAAGTCGAAACTCTCATGCGAGAAATTGATGAAGACGAATTGGATTCTGCGCTATCACGAAGTCCGAAAAATAAATCGCCGGGACCCGACGGTCTCACTGCCGAATTTTATCTTACTTTCTGCGACAAATTAAAGCCCAAGTTGTTGAGTATGTTTAATGAAATTTTACGGCCTGATTTTAATGTTCCTCAGGCTCTCGTGGAAGGCATCGTGGTTTTAATCCCTAAACGCCCAATGTGCAGTTCTGTTGACGATTTTCGGCCGCTTACTTTACTGAACAGTGACTACAAAATTTTAATACGTATTATTTCTAATAGATTGAAAATGTTGATGAATACTGTCATTGGTCAGTACCAGACCAGTGTAGGTGTCGGTAGGACGATCTTCCAAAATTTGTCTCAATACAGGGACGTCATAGCCATTGCAGATGCGTGCAAGATACGGTGTGCGCTAGTTTCCCTTGAGTTTTCAAAGGCATTCGACAGAGTAAACCATCACTTTCTCATCCGGACGATGCATGCCATGGGATTTCCACTACGTTTTATCAATCTTATACATGAGCTCCTTCGTAAAGGAGTAACTCGACTCATGGTGAATGGCCAGCTGAGCGCATCGATTAATATTACTAATTCAGTGCGACAGGGATGCCCTATGTCAATGGCCTTGTTTGCCATTCCCATTGAGCCTTTGCTTGTCACCTTGACACAGCGTCTACAAGGATTAACCATCCACGGCATTAAGATTGTTTGTACTGCATATGCGGATGACGTCGGATTTTTGGTCAAGGACGAAGGTGAAGTCGAGGAAGCCCTTCAGATCGTCAAAAACTACGAACTTGTTGCGGGTGCGAAGTTGAATGCCAGGAAATCTGGCATTATGAACATAGGACGCGGCATCTCGCTGCACCATCACGGTCAGTTGCAACTACTTTCTAAAATGAAATGCCTTGGTATTGAGTACAGGAGCAACATACAGCACACAATTGCGGTGAACTATAGGAATCTCCTGGCAAGTATGCGTGCTTGCATGCAGACCCACTACCTAAGGAGCCTTGATGAACTGCAGAAAGTCACCTTCGCTAATGTCTACCTCACCTCAAAGATTAACTACGTTGCACAAGTACTGCCCATGCCACAGGAGACAGCGAAGCGTATGATGTCCGCTCTCGGCCATTTTGTCACACGTGGACACATTTTTAAAGTCAAGTACGATACGCTCACTCTCTCCACGACCGATGGAGGCTTAAATTTAACAGATGTTCGTTCCAAGTCACGAGCTTTGTACGTATGCACCACCTACAAACGGTGGAGGTCGTTACCGAACAGTCTAACGGCTCACTTGTTAACCGAAATAGCGCCGGCCTGCCTGCAGCCTCCCGTCTCTGTTCAACATATTCCGCCTGCGCTGACTCACTTTAAGAGCTTTTTCATTGAGTTCAGTTACGTACGGTCAACTCTCCCAGAAAATGAGCTTTCCGTGGTGAAGTTAGTTTATAATAAACTACTGGCAACCAAGAACAGAAACAACATCGAACACAAATACCCCAATCATCGCTGGCCAGTGATATGGAAAAACATACATAGCCGTGATTTACCAACGTCAGTGAAAGCCTCTTGGTACAGGGTCGTGAACCGTAAAATAAGTACCAATTCACGACCTCATGCTCTACATTTGGCTGACTCACCTTTGTGCCTTACGTGCAACTTGCCTGATACTGATGAACATCGTTTTCTGTGCACCACTGACCAAGCAGTTTGGCCATGCATTCGCCGAAAACTGGCTACGATTATGAGGACTTCCCAGCTTTCTATTAAACCTGAAGATTTCCTGTATCCGGATTCAGTGCCGTACCCGAACACCAAACGGAACTCTGTCAATTGGTTGAAGGGTCATTATGTTCATTATTTACAGACGCAAGAACCCAAGAGTGAGGCGGCGTTCTGTCTTTACCTGGCATTACAGTTTCACATACTTTCACAGACGAGACATTACAGGAAACGATATGCGAATTTTTTAGAAGTCGTTCTTCGATGAAAGAAGTATTTTTTTCTTTCCTTCACTCTACATTGCTTTGTTTTTTTTTCTTTTCTTCTTCAAATGTCACAGTGATGTATACTGAACAGTGTTACGACAAGGACTATTTTATTTTCTTCTGTTTTTCTAGGGGACCAGAGTTCCTTGTTTAATTTTCTATTAAAAAAAATAAATAAATAAATAAATAAATTATAATAAAAAAATAAGCAATTATAAAAGTTGATACAAAAACCAACAACACAACGAAAGCACTAAAAAGAACAACAAACAACAGAAAGAGTGATGCAGGCCAGAAGTAGGGGATTGCTGCCTGGGGTGAAGTACGGTGGGGACTTCGTGGGCCCTCTCGCCGCTACGGTAGCCGTGAAGGCACAGGACAAATCTCTGAAAATGGAATACAACACACGCACAAAAAAAAAAAAAAAAAACAAAATATTCCACTTTGTCACCATTGCGGGACTATGCATTAGGTTTAGAAGTATCTTTGGTTTGGAAATTGGAATAGTTCAGAAGAATAAGTAATTCAGAAACCATGGCAGATGAAGGCGACGCCGACGAAGGCGATTTATGGCGAGCGCAAGGCGGGGCTGAAGGGGAGGAAGGAGGCCCTAAAAAAAAAAAAAAAAAAAACGAAAAATTGTAAAAAAAGTGGCAGAGCACTGGTCTAGTAAACCAGGGGTCGTGAGTTCGATCCTCACAGGAGGCAGACCAATTTTGGATATCAGTTGCGCGTCGTGGCCTTATAGCAAACAGTATCTGGGATGACGAACAGTTAGCGAGAGGCGTTTTATTAAGAATTACTCTCAGATGTGATTAAGGCGAATGGCGCAGATAAAGCATTTGCCAAAGCGGTACAGCATAAGGTGGGACGGGGCAGTCTGAAATGTATTTTATAGATGTATTTCTCACATATCTCAGAGCCTTCCGCGGTCGTCGTCGTCGTCGTCGTCGTCGCCGCCGCCGCCACTTCTGCAGAAGTAGCAAATGGCCATCGTAGCAAATGCGGCGAGGGACGCCCTGCCTTACATTTCCGAATGCACAAAGTGTGTTGTTTAGTTTCCCAGTCTATATTTGGTACGTCTCGTAGCAGGTTGAATGTATCAAATGGGTGGGAAAGAGCAAGGGGCAGCGTCTGTGTAGAACGAAAACACAACTCCTCAGTGGTGTGAGCGTTTTGAGATGAGTCGTATATATGTTCCATTTGTTTGTCATTGACCGTGTGGCCTAATGGATAAGGCGTCGGACTTCGTATCCGAAGATTGCGTGTTTGATTCCTCCCACGGTCGTGTTTTTCCAGATCTGAAAAAGAAACATACCGTTTTAGTGTAGCACTTGAGCAGTACGAAACCGTGTGAATGTTGCTGTTGACCATTTTCTGCTTGGAGATGCTCTTGAGCATGAAACACGCACAACAAGACCGGTGTTAACTAGCGAATTGGTTTGCATATTGCCGTCGCCGCGTGTTTTTGACTGGCACTTGCACATCTAAAATAACGTCGGAAAGTAACTCGTTCGGCTTATGAGTCACATCAAGTATGTGTGTTAATTTTGACGAAACTAGCTCTGCAGGTTGTCATGCAATTCTGTTACCTCTCAGAAATGATTATGAAATAAAAGTGAACTACGTGACGAGTGTGACGTTAGGAAAACATTAGGCAACATGGAGAGGTTCTGTATGGGACCAATCAACCCAAACGAGTACTGTGTGACGTGCTAACCGATATATATTCACCGAGGCAGCGCGGCTAGCTCAGTCGGTAGAGCATAAGGCTCTTAATCCCAGGGTCGTGGGTTCGAGCCCCACGCGGGGAGGAACGGAATTTTGTTCCTCTGCAGATGTAACTTACCGTTTTTCTGATTAACGTGATGTAATGGAAATAGCAACTTTAAACTTTTCCTACGTCTCCGTCAGTCGCAAGGAAACTGTATTTGAAGGTGAAGGTGATTTTGTAGACATGTGTGAAAGACATGTTCTGAAATGCAAGTGGTGTTATTTGGAAAGCACTTCGTTTAGGTGTCAGATGTGTAGCCTAGCAGTAATGGGTCGACATAGCTGCAAATATTAGACGGTAATATGAAGTGTTGTCAGCTGAAGTCTGATGATCCAGACGACCGTAAGGATGAAGTACGCAAAAGCACAGCTAGGCCGCGCCACTTTAGCTCAGTGGCAGAGCACTGGTCTAGTAAACCAGGGGTCGTGAGTTCGATCCTCAGAGGATGCAGACGAATTTTGGATATCAGTTGCCTTATAGCAAAGAGTATCTGGGATGACGAACAATTAGCGAGAGGCGTTTTATTAAGAATTACTCTCAGATGTGATTAAGGCGAATGGCGCAGATAAAGCATTTGCCAAAGCGGTACAGCATATGGTTGGGACGGGGCAGTCTGAAATATATTTTATAGATGTATTTCTCACATATCTCAGAGCCTTCCGCGGTCGTCGTCGTCGTCGTCGTCGTCGTCGTCGTCACTTCTGCAGAAGTAGCAAATGCGGCGAGGGACGCCCTGCCTTACATTTCCGAATGCACAAAGTGTGTGGTTTAGTTTCCCAGTCTATAATTGGTAGGTCTCGTAGCAGGTTGAATGTATCAAATGGGTGGGAAAGAGCAAGATGCAGCGTCTGTGTAGAACGAAAACACAACTCCTCAGTGGTGTGAGCGTTTTGAGATGAGTCGTATATAAGTTCCACTTGTTTGTCAGTGACCGTGTGGCCTAATGGATAAGGCGTCGGACTTCGTATCCGAAGATTGCGTGTTTGATTCCTCCCACGGTCGTGTTTTTCCAGATCTGAAAAAGAAACATACCGTTTTAGTGTAGCACTTGAGCAGTACGAAACCGTGTGAATGTTGCTGTTGACCATTTTCTGCTTGGAGATGCTCTTGAGCTTGAAACACGCACAACAAGACCGGTGTTAACTAGCGAATTGGTTTGCATAATTCCGTCGCCACGTGTTTTTGACTGGCACTTGCACATCTAAAATAACGTCGGAAAGTAACTCGTTCGGCTTATGAGTCACATCAAGTATGTGTGTTAATTTTGACGAAACTAGCTCTGCAGGTAGTCATGCAATTCTGTTACCTCTCAGAAATGATTATGAAATAAAAGTGAACTACGTGACGAGTGTGACGTTAGGAAAACATTAGGCAACATGGATAGGTTCTGTATGGGACCAATCAACCCAAACGAGTACTGTGTGACGTGCTAACCGGCATATATTCACCGAGGCAGCGCGGCTAGCTCAGTCGGTAGAGCATAAGGCTCTTAATCCCAGGGTCGTGGGTTCGAGCCCCACGCGGGGAGGAACGGAATTTTGTTCCTCTGCAGATGTAACTTACCGTTTTTCTGATTAACGTGATGTAATGGAAATAGCAACTTTAAACTTTGCCTACGTCTCCGTCAGTCGCAAGGAAACTGTATTTGAAGGTGAAGGTGATTTTGTAGACATGTGTGAAAGACATGTTCTGAAATGCAAGTGGTGTTATTTGGAAAGCACTTCGTTTAGGTGTCAGATGTGTAGCCTAGCAGTAATGGGTCGACATAGCTGCAAATATTAGACGGTAATATGAAGTGTTGTCAGCTGAAGTCTGATGATCCAGACGACCGTAAGGATGAAGTACGCAAAAGTACCGCTAGGCCGCGCCTCTTTAGCTCAGTGGCAGAGCACTGGTCTAGTAAACCAGGGGTCGTGAGTTCGATCCTCACAGGAGGCAGACGAATTTTGGATATCAGTTGCGCGTCGTGGCCTTATAGGAAACAGTATATGGGAAGACGAACAATTAGCGAGAGGCGTTTTATTAAGAATTACTCTCAGATGTGATTAAGGCGAATGGCGCAGATAAAGCATTTGCCAAAGCGGTACAGCATAAGGTTGGGACGGGGCAGTCTGAAATATATTTTATAGATGTATTTCTCACATATCTCAGAGCCTTCCGCGGTCGTCGTTGTCGTCGTCGTCCTCGTCGTGGCCGCCGCCGCCGCCGCCGCCGCCGCCGCCGCCGCCGCCGCCACTACTGCAGAAGTAGCAAATGGCCATCGTAGCAAATGCGGCGAGGGACGCCCTGCCTTACATTTCCGAATGCACAAAGTGTGTGGTCTAGTTTCCCAGTCTATATTTGGTAGGTCTCGCAGCAGGTTGAATGTATCAAATGGGTGGGAAAGAGCAAGGGGCAGCGTCTATGTAGAACGAAAACACAACTCCTCAGTGGTGTGAGCGTTTTGAGATGAGTCGTATATAAAATCCACTTGTTTGTCAGTGACCGTGTGGCCTAATGGATAGTTCCGCTTGAGACGTGACAGCGATCGGACGTGCTGTGTATTCGATCTTGCCGTTACCCTCGGGTTGTGAATATTTACCTTCTGTGTGTGACGTTTCTTTGTCTTCTGTTTTTCGTTGTTTCTTTGCCTTAGTGTTTGTCTTGTGTCTTGCGTTGTATTGCGGCTTTTGCCGCATTAATTAAGTATTATGGCTTCCCGGTTTTTTCCGCGGAAGTGTACTCTCAGTTTTCAGTTTAACAAGGCTACCAGGAATGTCCAACCGACATCGTTGGAAATTCACGAATGGATTGTGGACACGATTGGCATTACATCGGACCAGGTACATACGGCGTATTTTGATACAGAATTATACTGCTTTTTTGTGAAATTGTTGAACCCGGTTTTGCTGGATAAGATATTACTTAAACATGGTGAGCAAGTGTCGTTCCTTCATAGGGATGGTTCTGTTAGCAGTGTTACTGTCTCAAATGCTGAAATTACGTATACCACAGTTCGGGTTTATAATTTACCCCCTGAAGTTGACAACAGCTATCTTAAGGAAGCTTTGCTTGGTTATGGTACTGTTCGGTCAATTCCAAATGAACGTTGGTCTGCACAACATAAGCTGCAATGTTATAATGGTGTCAGATCAGTTGAAATGCATATTAACTCTAATATACCGTCCCATCTGGTTGTATGTGGTTATCGTGTACATCTTACTTATGAGGGGCAGCTTGGTACATGTTTCCTATGTAATGAACATGGTCATGTTCGAGCTAATTGCCCTAAGCGGGTATTTGTGCTTAAAAATGGCCTAGCACAGCGCCGCAAATTAACGGTTGCCGATCTTGTGCTAGCAGCTTCCTCCACTGTTTCCTATCTGCCTCCTGCAGTAGCTTCTTCACAACAGGTGTCACCCTCCCCTGATGCAGGTTTTCCTCCGCTACCTACTCCCCCAGACGTATCGGCTGCTCCTATACCGATTCCGTCTGTTTCCAACAACAAACGCCGTCGTGCTAGTGATACCGGTAGCACTGATGACGAAGCTGCTGTTTCGCAGCCGGTTTGCGAATCTCATGAGAGAATTCCAGAATCTCCCATGCCTGTTTCGGATTCTGTTCCCACTGTGTCTCCTGCTTTGCTTGATGACGTCAAACTTGCTGCCATGCCGTCGGCGCAAGAGCCACAATATTCGGTCGAGGTGTTGTTGACATCCCCACCGCCACAGGCATCACAACATGTTGACGACACTTCGGTGGAGACGGCTGTTTGTCGGAAAACCGCTCCTAGACCTGCGCGCTCCGCATCACCAGACTCCAAACCTATCTTACCACCTCCTACACTTCCAAAACCTACACATTCTGAAACCGGTGCCGATGTTCCTGATGCAGTTTTCCCCTTGATGGCTCCTCCTTCCGACCTCTCTCGGCCTGCTAATCCTTCGGAAGCTTTGGTTGACGTGCCTGATCTCGAACCCCCCACTCCGCCAGCTCTTGAATCTGGTGTGCATCAGATACGTCGTCGGGTGAAAGTGCCCCCCAATCTCCACGCGGTGCGGAAGAAACATAAGCATGCGAAGGACGACTCTGATTCCGTTGATTCTGGACAATCACCCTCTGCGATGTCTGATGTTGATGATATGGATGTAGTTGCTTCTAGTGTGGTGTAATTTGGGTTCATTTCCCATTTTTTTGTAGATGTTGCAGGCGTACACGTTTATTACCTTAAATATAAATGGCATTCAATCTTCTCTGAAGTTAGCGTCTCTGCAGCAGTTTATTTATGACTCTGCAGCTGATATTGTTTTCCTGCAGGAAGTCTCCGTTGCACACCTGTTTGTTCCTGCTTTTCGCACTATTATAAATTTTGCACCTGAGTTTTCTGCAGGTACTGCTTTCCTAATTCGTGACGGTATCCCCGTTACCGAAATTGAGCTTTTAGACTCGGGACGGGGCATTGGTTGTCGGTTATTTGACACGACCTTGGTTAACATTTACGCCCCCTCTGGTTCTAGCAAGCGGCAGGAAAGGTCTCGTTTTTATAAAGAGGATCTGATTTACCTTTTACGAAAAAATCCTGCGACCTTGATATTGGGGGGCGATTTTAATTGTGTGTTACAAGCTAAAGACCAATCCCCTCATTTTAATTATTGTTTCGAGCTACATTCTCTTGTACGTCAATTACGACTACGCGATGCGTGGGAGGTTAAACACCCCACCTTAGTTAAATTTACATTTTTTACTGCCACCTCAAGTAGTCGACTTGACCGATTGTATATTTCTGATCTCCTTAGTGTTTCTGTTTTAGATGTAGATGTTATTCCAGCCAGTTTTACGGATCATTGTGCCCTTGCTGTTATAATTAATTTGGAGCGTCAACCTCTTAAACTTTATAGGCCGCTGTGGAAATTAAATGTCTCCTTGCTCGATGACCCTGACATCGAACCTCTAATACAGACGGCGTGGGACATTTGTTTACGTTCTCTGCGATACTATCCGTCTAAGCTTCACTGGTGGATCCACTGTGTGAAGCCAAAACTACGTCGCACTTTAATGTCCTACAGTTATAATAGAGCGCGAGATCAGAAACTGACTTTTGAGTATTACTATTCGGTGCTTCGCGAACTTTATGATAATTCTACAATGACATGTGCCCACCTTTCTGAGATTCGGAAAATTAAGGCCAAGCTTCTCAGTATTAAGCGGCTTCAGATGGAAGGATTGAAGATTAAATCTAAACCACCGTCCACGTTAGCACATGAAATGACTTCTATGTACCATCTGTTTCGTCACCACAAGAACCGTCGACGTGTATTGATTGACGGCCTTATGGCAGCTGATGGTCGCCGGCTTACCTTACAGAATCAAATAACCCATGAAATTACCTGCTACTATGAGACGTTATATACTGCGGCTGATTCTGATCCGATTGATGTTGACGAAATTTTAACTGCTATCCCATCAGTTTTAACAGAGGACCATAATGCGAAATTTTACCTCCTTTTACTGCAGACGAAATTTCAGCTTTCATTGCTTGTTCAGCATCTCACAAATCTCCTGGTCCTGATGGCCTACCTAAGGAGTTTTTTGTTCGCTTTTGGCCTATTATAGGGCCTGTTTTTACGGATATTGTGAATGAAATCTTGAATGGTGGCACAATTCCAGCCGATTTCAAGAGAGGTACGGTTGTCCTGATACCTAAATCTGCTGGTTTGAAGACAGCTAGTGACTTTCGTCCTTTAACCCTTTTAAATTTTGACTATAAGACGGCCGCTAGGGCTCTTAATGCACGTCTATCCCTTTTGCTTACACCTGTGATACCTCCTTGTCAAAGCTGCTTTCCAGGGCGCTCCATATTGACGTCTCTGGCGGGGTATCGTGATGTCGTGTCGATTGTCGCTGTCACCAATATTTCCTGTGCGCTTTTATTTGTTGATTTTAGTAAAGCTTTTGATCGTGTGTCCCATTCATTTTTAGAGCTTCTGCTGCGCCGGCTCGGTTTTAATGAACAGGCGCTGCTGGTACTTAAGAATATGACGACTGGCATTTCTGCTAAGATTGACATTAATGGCCAGCTAACAAAGGTCATTGATATTCAACGTGGCTTCCCGCAAGGTAGTCCTTTATCCATGACCCTTTATGCTCTCTCCCTTCAACCACTCCTCACACGTCTCAACTCGACACTTCGTGGTCTTACGATCTCTGGGGTTACCCAGACGGCAACAGCTTATGCTGATGATTTGGTTGTTTTGCTTCGTTCCACCACAGAAGTGCCGCAGTTGAAAATGGAACTCGATAAATTTTCTGCGGCCTCAGGTTCTCGTATCAATCCCTGTAAAAGCAAGCTCCTGAATTTGCGGGGCTTTGAACGTGTGGTTGTTCCGTGGGTTACAGCTGTTGAACACCATACACATTTAGGTATCTATTTTGAACGTTGTCCTCTTCGGACGGCTGCAAAAAATTGGCAAGTGGCCATTTCCAAGCTGCAAGGTGTTTTATTAGAACACTCATGGCGTTCGATACCGCTACTGCAAAAAAAGCTTGTATTAGACACTTATGTTTTATGTAAAGTATATTACGTTGCTCAGCTGTTTCCGCTTCCCCGAAAGCAGGGTGCAAAAATGGTCCAGCTTATTAACAGATACATTTGGCGGGGGCATATTTTTAAATTACATTGTGATGTTCTTACGAAGCCGCGTCTTGAGGGCGGCTTGTCGTTCACCGATGTCCGTGTCAAGGCTGCTGCCCTTTATGTTAAGCGAACCCTCCATCTTTTATTATCTGAGTCCCCGACTGTTACTTCGCGATTATTCCATGTCCTTCGTCCTGCGAGGTTGTCACCGCCCATTAACGTTGGGCCTCTAAATGCGAAGCTACGGCATGTTCGGGACTTCTACATTGAGATTAGTTACCTAGATCTCCACTTACAACGTCGTCCTGTTATTACTACGCTAACCCTGCTTGACAAATGGCGACGGTCTTCTTCTTCCAACCCGACTGTTTTGCATTATCCCAGTTTTAATTGGCGTAACATGTGGACGAATATTAGCTTACCCGTTCATTCAGCAACTGTTGCCTCCTTATGGTATAAGGTAGTTAATCAGCTGATTCCTACGAACGAACGCCTTCATCGTATAGGTTTATGTGTCTCTCCGCTTCGTCAAACGTGTGGTTGTGTTGATACACTCCAACACCGATTTACTTGCGCTGACCGTCATCGCATGTGGCACTGGCTGCGCCGACAATTGGCTTTACTCACCAGGAGCTCCGAATCGGCATTTAAGACTGATATTCTCTGCTGGCCGGACACGGTTTTTTATCCCCGGACCAAGAACAACACCGTTATGTGGCTTCTTGGCCGTTACATTTTTGCAGTGGTTGACGATCATGGTATTACCGATTTTATTTCGTTTACTGGTTACATGCTTCATGAGTACTGGACGCAAAAGTCTTGCCCACACCTTAAGAGGGACTTTGCGAATATGCTTACTATTGTTTTCGAAAAGCAGGGAGTTGGTTAAGTTTCAATTTCTATTGATCGCTCCTGCGCCTGAATCATTAATGGAACCGGTATAGGGGCATACTGAGCTAACTTCATGACAGGGAAGACATTCTCGCTAGTTCTTAGGTACAATCTTGGCAGGTAGGCAAAATAACTGTTTGGATAGACAACGCTTCATAAGTTCCGTGTTCACATATAAGTATCATAAGACTCCGAACCAAAGACAATTACAACGTATTGGTGACACTGTGCTACGGTGCAGGGAGGAGGAAACGTCATGGCCAGGCCTCGGTATACGACCCCTGCCCAACGCGCCTCCACCCACCTGCCCTGGGTCATTACAAAGGAAAAAAAAAGCAAAAAAAAATGGATAAGGCGTCGGACTTCCGATCTGAAGATTACAGGTTCGAATGCTGTCACGCTCGTGTTTTTCAAGTTCTGAAAAAGAAACATACCGTTTTAATGTCGCAATTGAACAGTACGAAACCGTCTGAATGTTGCTGTTGACCATTTCTTGCTTGGAGATGCACTTGAGCTTGAAACACTCACAACAAGACCGGTGATAAAAAAAAAAAAAAGTGGTACAGCACTGGTCTAATAAACCAGGTGTCGTAAGTTCCATCCTCACAATAGAAAGATGAATTTTGGAAATAAGTTGCGCGTCGTGGCCGTATAGCAAACAGTATCTGAAATAAAAAAAAGGGGTATGATTCCTGCTTTGGGTGCAGGAGGTCCCGGGTTCAAATGCCGGACAGGCCCTACTTTTCACTTTCGCGACAACCAAGCACTACGATAAACTAGCGAATCTCTGAAAGTAAGCCATGCAACAGGACAAACTGCATGTCGGGCCACCGGCCAATGATACTGGCAAGTGCGTCTTGTGGAAAGCAATCTACGAAGCAGGATTAAGGCGTCTTCGATTACTTAAATCTATACCTAAAGAAAAAAACAACAATGGATAAGGCGTCGGACTTCGTATCCGAAGATTGCGTGTTTGATTCCTCTCACGGTCGTGTTTTCCCAGATCTGAAAAAGAAACATACCGTTTTAGTGTAGCACTTGAGCAGTACGAAACCGTGTGAATGTTGCTGTTGACCATTTTCTGCTTGGAGATGCTCTTGAGCTTGAAACACGCACAACAAGACCGGTGTTAACTAGCGAATTGGTTTGCATATTGCCGTCGCCGCGTGTTTTTGACTGGCACTTGCACATCTAAAATAACGTCGGAAAGTAACTCGTTCGGCTTATGAGTCACATCAAGTATGTGTGTTAATTTTGACGAAACTAGCTCTGCAGGTTGTCATGCAATTCTGTTACCTCTCAGAAATGATTATGTAATAAAAGTGAACTACGTGACGAGTGTGACGTTAGGAAAACATTAGGCAACATGGAGAGGTTCTGTATGGGACCAATCAACCCAAACGAGTACTGTGTGATGTGCTAACCGGCATGTATTCATCGAGGCAGCGCGGCTAGCTGAGTCGTTAGAGCATAAGGCTCTTAATCCCAGGGTCGTGGGTTCGAGCCCCACGCGGGGAGGAACGGAATTTTGTTCCTCTGCAGATGTAACTTACCGTTTTTCTGATTAACGTGATGTAATGGAAATAGCAAGTTTAAACTTTGCCTACGTCTCCGTCAGTCGCAAGGAAACTGTATTTGAAGGTGAAGGTGATTTTGTAGACATGTGTGAAAGACATGTTCTGAAATGCAAGTGGTGTTATTTGGAGAGCACTTCGTTTACGTGTCTGATGTGTAGCCAAGCAGTTATGGGTCGCCATAGCTGCAAATATTAGACGGTAATATGAAGTGTTGTCAGCTGAAGTCTGATGATCCAGACGACCGTAAGGATGAAGTACGCAAAAGTACCGCTAGGCACCGCCTCTTTAGCTCAGTGGCAGAGCACTGGTCTAGTAAACCAGGGGTCGTGAGTTCGATCCTCACAGGAGGCAGACGAATTTTGGATATCAGTTGGGCGTCGTGGCATTATAGCAAACAGTATCTGTGATGACGAACAATTAGCGAGAGGCGTTTTATTAAGAATTACTCTCAGATGTGATTAAGGCGAATGGCGCAGATAAAGCATTTGCCAAAGCGGTACGGCATAAGGTTGGGACGGGGCAGTCTGAAATATATTTTATAAATGTATTTCTCACATATTTCAGATCCTTCCGCGGTCGTCGTCGCCGCCGCCGCCGCCGCCGCCCCCGCCGCCACTTCTGCAGATGTAGCAAATGGCCATCGTAGCAAATGCGGCGAGGGACGCCCTGCCTTCGATTCCGAATGCACAAAGTGTGTGGTCTAGTTTCCCAGTCTATATTTGGTAGGTCTCGTAGCAGGTTGAATGTATCAAATGGGTGGGAAAGAGCAAGGGGCAGCGTCTATTTAGAACGAAAACACCACTCCTCCGTGGTGTGAGCGTTTTGAGATGAGTCGTATATAAGTTCCACTTGTTTGCCAGTGACCGTGTGGGCTAATGGATAAGGCGTCGGACTTCGTATCCGAAGATTGCGTGTTTGATTCCTCTCACGGTCGTGTTTTTCCAGATCTGAAAAAGAAACATACCGTTTTAGTGTAGCACTTGAGCAGTACGAAACCGTGTGAATGTTGCTGTTGACCATTTTCTGCTTGGAGATGCTCTTGAGCATGAAACACGCACAACAAGACCGGTGTTAACTAGCGAATTGGTTTGCATATTGCCGTCGCCGCGTGTTTTTGACTGGCACTTGCACATCTAAAATAACGTCGGAAAGTAACTCGTTCGGCTTATGAGTCACATCAAGTATGTGTGTTAATTTTGACGAAACTAGCTCTGCAGGTTGTCATGCAATTCTGTTACCTCTCAGAAATGATTATGAAATAAAAGTGAACTACGTGACGAGTGTGACGTTAGGAAAACATTAGGCAACATGGAGAGGTTCTGTATGGGACCAATCAACCCAAACGAGTACTGTGTGACGTGCTAACCGGCATATATATTCACCGAGGCAGCGCGGCTAGCTCAGTCGGTAGAGCATAAGGCTCTTAATCCCAGGGTCGTGGGTTCGAGCCCCACGCGGGGAGGAACGGAATTTTGTTCCTCTGCAGATGTAACTTACCGTTTTTCTGATTAACGTGATGTAATGGAAATAGCAACTTTAAACTTTGCCTACGTGTCCGTCAGTCGCAAGGAAACTGTATTTGAAGATGAAGGTGATTTTGCAGACATGTGTGAAAGACATGTTCTGAAATGCAAGTGGTGTTATTTGGAGAGCACTTCGTTTACGTGTCAGATGTGTAGCCAAGCAGTAATGGGTCGCCATAGCTGCAAATATTAGACGGTAATATGAAGTGTTGTCAGCTGAAGTCTGATGATCCAGACGACCGTAAGGATGAAGTACGCAAAAGTACTTCTAGGACGCGCCTCTTTAGCTCAGTGGCAGAGCACTGGTCTAGTAAACCAGGGGTCGTGATTTCGATCCTCACAGGAGGCAGACGAATTTTGGATATCAGTTGCGCGTCGTGGCATTATAGCAAACAGTATCTGGGATGACGAACAATTAGCAAGATGCGTTTTATTAAGAATTACTCTCAGATGTGATTAAGGCGAATGGCGCAGATAAAGCATTTGCCAAAGCGGTACAGCATAAGGTTGGGGCGGGGCAGTCTGAAATATATTTTATAGATGTATTTCTCACATATCTCAGAGCCTTCCGCGGTCGTCGTCGTCGTCGTCGTCGCCACCGCCACTTCTGCAGAAGTAGCAAATGGCCATCGTAGCAAACGCGGCGAGGGACGCCCTGCCTTACATTTCCGAATGCACAAAGTGTGTGGTCTAGTTTCCCAGTCTATATTTGGTAGGTCTCGTAGCAGGTTGAATGTATCAAATGGGTGGGAAAGAGCAAGGGGCAGCGTCTATGTAGAACGAAAACACAACTCCTCAGTGGTGTGAGCGTTTTGAGATGAGTCGTGTATAAGTTCCACTTGTTTGTCTGTGACCGTGTGGCCTAATGGACCCCCAGTCTGCCTGCACCGGCCGTGGCGTGCGGTTGTCTGTGCTCAGCGCTGTAGCTGGCTTGTTTACTTCTGCGGGGTAAGTCGCTCGCTAGCAGCGGTTATTCTTGCGTGTGAGGAATGATGTTGGTGGATCAGTGATGACACAAGCTATGAGGATAGATACTTTGAAGTTAACTTCCGATTATTCATTTGCTCGACCAAACTCTTTCGAAATCGAGGATTTCATCGAAGACATGATGAAAATTGGAATCGATCAGATTATTGGTATACATTTGTCGATTTTGTCTAGCATAGTTTATATCAAGATGAGAGATGCCGATTTTTGTGACAAAATAGTTGACTCCTTCAGTTCCGGTTTGACGTTTAAGCATAGTGATGGCAATGTGGGTGTAGTTACTGTTTCCCACGCAGGGCTTGGACTTCGAACAATTCGCATTTTTGTACTACCCTTTGAGGTACCAGCCGATCAGATAAATGTTGCGATATCGCCATATGGCAAAGTTTTGAGTAACTTTGCTGAACGTTGGTCTCCGGCTCATAAATATCCGGTGTTGAATGGCGTCAGGCAGCTTAAAGTAGACTTGCAACGACATATTCCGTCGTACGTCACGGTTTGTGGGTACCGTGCAGTCGTAATGTATGATGGCCAACCTAGGACATGTGCTAGATGTAACTCGACGGGACATGTGCGTGCGGAATGTTTACTGCGTCGTGTAGCTCAACTTCCAACCGGAGAGAGTGTTCGCCCTCCCGCAATGTCAACATTACCAGCATCGTACGTGTCGGTTGCTCGCGGTAAGCCGGAAATACAACCGATTCGTGATCCACCTGCCGGACCCAGTCTCGCAGTTAATGTAGCATCACCGGACACTCCAGTCACGTCCGGGATGGCTGTTTCTGAAACCCATGACACTAACAGGACAAGTGATATGGTGGTAGAACAACCCATACAGGGTGCTGAGTTAACGGAGGTGTCCCTGGCTCCTGCTACCATGTCCGAACAAGTGACTGAAACGATGCCGAACTCTGACGCAGTAATACGCGGTAATAGATCTCCGAAGAAAAATAAAAAACGGAGGATGGCTCATCAAGGTCATCAAGGTGCGGAAGATACAGCACCGAGCTTGCGGGGAAAGGCAAAATTAATCGTCCAGAATTTAAAAGAAGGACCAGCTGACGCTGTCGCCTCGACTTCGCGCTCACGTAACGCACCACGATCTGACAACACCGTGTCGGAGCCGCCCGCGACGTCCGACAGCAGACAAGATGAGATGCCGATTCAGAACACTGAGCCACCGGATACGAATCCAACGTTTCCTGAACCAGTAGGCGCCCTTTCCTCTCCTAATTGGGCAGACGAGTGTGAAACGAATAAAGATGATGTAGAGATGCAGGAGGAGTCAACACCCGCGACTGGCTCCTTGCCCCCTCTGTCAGTAGTTGATGGAAGCAAAGTCCACGTTGCCATGGCTACTCAAACGACCGAAACTGTCAGCGCCTCCAATTGACAGCTAGCTGACGTATCCTAACGTCTACTCCTTTCGTACGGAACATCAATGACCACCTTGCAGGCCTACAAGATCATGACTCTCAATATCAATAAGATACGTAGCGATTTGAATCTGAAAAACTTACAAGACTTGTTATACGCAGCTGACATAGATATAGCAATGCTTCAGGAAGTGAGTGATATCGAGTTAGACCACATAGGCGGGTATAACGCGTTCATAAACCCTGGCAACGGTTTCGATCTTGGAACAGCATTACTCTTAAAAGAAGGGATCATTGCCAATTGTGAGGCAAAACTTGTGACTGGCAGAGGGATAGCAGTAACTGTCAATAACATCAGACTCATTAATATTTACGCACCTTCTGGGTCCAGTAATAGGCAACGCCGTGCAGAATTTTTCCGCCACGAGATCCTTCCCCTCTTCGGGACCAACTACACTGATGTCATTTTTGGGGGAGATTTCAATTGTGTGCTTAGTCAAATAGATCAAACTCCGCACTTTAATCGGTGTGTTGAATTAGAACAGATCATTCAAGAACTCCGCTTAACTGACACCAGGACGTCCACGCACGGAATGGCAGTGGGTTTTACACATTTTACCAGTCATTCGGCAAGTAGGTTAGATAGAATTTACATATCGTGTAATTTAAAGCAACACCTGCTACAGACCGAAATATGGCCTACTGTATTTTCCGACCATGCTGCCTATATCTGTACCGTCAACATGAAACAACAGGAAACCTACCGGAGTCGAGGGTTATGGAAGTTAAACATTGCACATTTGCAAGATACTGCATGTCGAGAAGCCTTCCTGTCCACCTGGACGGTCTGTGAACGTAAATTCAATTCCTACAACTCCGCGATCGAGTGGTGGCTCCAATGCGCCAAACCTCAAATTAGGAAAACTTTAATGATTTACTCCCGTCAGAAAAATCAGTGGCACAAACGGACGATGGAATTTTACTTTAAGTGTCTTCGGGAGTTATATAAATTTGACTCGACCGTTATCGGCAGTTTTGCACAGATAAAACGAATTCAGGCAAAAATTTTAACGCTGCAACGGAAACAGTTGGAAGGTTTTCAAGTTCGGGCGCGAGTTCCTACGACGGTGCAAGAAGAAGAGGCTGCCATGTATCACATGTTACGTGAAAGTCGACGAGTCCGTCGGAAAATCCTTACACAGACCCGAACCAGCACCGGTGCCATAGTTACTAAACAAAGTGCAATCTTGAGTGCGATTGAAGAGTACTATCGAGACCTGATGTCCAATAAAATAACAGATGATACCGTGTTTGCGGATTTTACGACAAATTTATCACGGAGACTCGGCCCCACAGAGGCAAATCAGCTTATTACAGAGGTGACAGAAGATGAATTAACAGACATTATCCTACGGAGTCCGAAAAATAAATCTCCAGGTTCGGACGGCCTACCAGCAGAAGTATATCAAACCTTCTGGCCGCAGATGAAATCGAAACTACTTGCACTATGTAACGAACTCATGAACCCATGTAACGTTATTCCGCAGGAATTTCGACAGGGAATTGTTGTTTTACTGCCCAAGACCCCGTGCAGTGACAACCCAACAAACTTAAGACCTCTCACGTTGTTAAATAGTGATTATAAACTATTCGCCCGTGTCCTCAGCCAACGGCTCAAAAATGTCATGTCCACAATCACAGGACAGTATCAAACGAGTGTTGGTAGAAATAGATCTATTTACCACACGCTCACGGATTACAGAGATGTGATAGCCGTAGTGGAGGCCTGCAAATTAAAATGCGCCCTCTTAATGATAGACTTTGAAAAAGCATTCGACAGAGTGAGCCACCGATTCCTTTTCCACGTCATGCGAGAATTGGGATTTCCGCACCAGTTCACGCAAGTAATCGACAATATGATCCGTAATAGTACTTCGCGAATCCAAATTAATGGTCGCCTCAGTGGTGCGATTGATATCGCGTGTTCGGTGAGGCAAGGCTGTCCGATGTCGATGGCTCTCTTTGCCATCGCCATAGAACCTCTGCTTGCTACGCTAACTGAACGTTTGCAGGGATTGGAAATCAATAGACAGAAGATTGTGTGCCGTGCGTACGCAGATGATGTCGGCTTTCTTGTCGTGAACGCGCAAGAAGTGAGGTCCTCACTTGAAATACTTCAACGATATGCGGCGGCATCAGGGGCGAAGGTGAACTGGCAAAAATCTGGAATCATGAATGTCGGACGGGGAATACATTTGCCCAACCATGCCCGATTACGGGAACTTACCAGTATACAGTGCTTAGGACTTGAGTTTCGCCGGAAGATATAGAATACCATTGCTGTAAATTATAGAGATTTACTTCACAAGGTCAGGGCATGTGTACAACAGCATAGTATGAGGCAACTGAATGCTCTCCAAAAAGTTGAACTGGTCAACACCTATATCGTCTCGAAGATCAACTATGTAGCCAAAGTGTTGCCTCTTCCCAGTGGCATTGCGAATAGAATGCTGTCCGCTCTTGGCCATTTCGTGACCAGAGGCAATATCTTCAAAGTTAAATTTGTTACGTTGACGCTCCCTACTCGGAAGGGTGGATTAAACCTCACTGATGTTTATAAGAAGGCACAGGCGCTCTATCTAAGCAGTATGTATAAGGTGTGGACAAAATCTCCACATTGTCTCACTGCTCACCTGCTCAACGAACTATCACCGGCGGACCTCAACCCCCCGATTGATGTACATCATATTCCACACGACCTTTACCATTTAAAATACTTCCTTCCTTCGACAAAGAATTCCGGAGAAGGAAATAACGGTGGTGAAGCAATTGTATAAGACTTTGATCGAGTCCACATCCCGGAATAACATCGAAGATAAATATCCAGCTCACAATTGGCGGGTCATTTGGGATAATATTCATTCACGACATTTACCGTCTCACGTGCGAGCGTCTTGGTATCTAACGGTGAACCGTAAAATAGCAACCAACGCCAGACTCCATTCCATTCATCTGGCCGATTCACCCTTATGCAACATATGCCAGGTACAAGATAGCGAGGAACACAGATTTGTCTGCGAAACAGTGCCAGATGTTTGGACGGTCATAAGACAGTTGTTGGCAAGCATCACTAGAACATGCCCTGCCACCATAACGCCAGCCGACTTCCTCACTCCGCAGGTGGTGCCTTACCCGCAGACCAAACGAAATTCAGTAAACTGGCTTAAAGGCCACACAGTTTACTATCTTTTCAATGTGAACGAAACGAGTAAAGAAGACTTTCTTCTGTATCTAATGATACAGCACCACCGACTGCAGAAGACTAACAGCTATAAAGCTACTTTTGCAAACTTTTTAAGCCACACAATCATTTCACAGCCAATATAGTATGGAGTGCTTACAGCCCCTTTTCGACGTGGTGGATTCCACTCTCCTATCGGCCACCCAGAGTGAAGACAAAAGACGTTAGTGCGGGGACGACTTTACGAGTGTGTCATCTTGATAATTCGTCGGATTCAGAAAATAACAGCTCGTTTGATGTAGCGCGTTACGACTCATTGGCGGATGCCTTCCACGAAACTGTATTTCCTAGTTTTTTTTATTATAACAGAAGATACGATAGAGAGAACAACGGTAGAAGAATTTTAATTTATTTTGTTCGTCAATTATTAACATTGATTGAGGAGCGAGATGCAATCATGCGGTGCAAAATGCACGGATTTCCCTATTCTCCTGCATAAATATGAAATGGACATAATTAATTGACACTGCGTTTGGAAGCACCATTTCGTCTTCGGATTATTTTCTGTTTTTGTGTTACCGGCGGCGGAGTCAAGCCACAGTTTTTTCTTTATTTCGCAGAAGAGGTAGGGTGACATGGTGACAGTTACGGTGGGAGACATTGTGGCCAGGCCTTGGATTGCACGACCCCTGCCCACCTTGCTTCTCCCTGATTGTTTACCGCATTTTACAAAACAGAAGAAAAAAATGGATCAGAAAAAAAATAAAAAAAAGTGGCTACGATACCTGGCTCTCACCCAGGAGGCCCGGGTTCGATTCCCGGTACCGGAAGTAAGCGTTTAAAAAAAAGAAACAAAAATAAAAAAAAGAAAAAATGGATAAGGCGTCGGACTTCGTATCCGAAGATTGCGTGTTTGATTCCTCTCACAGTCGTGTTTTTCCAGATCTGAAAAAGAAACATACCGTTTTAGTGTAGCACTTGAGCAGTACGAAACCGTGTGAATGTTGCTGTTGACCATTTTCTGCTTGGAGATGCTCTTGAGCTTGAAACACGCACAACAAGACCGGTGTTAACTAGCGAATTGGTTTGCATATTGCCGTCGCCGCGTGTTTTTGACTGGCACTTGCACATCTAAAATAACGTCTGAAAGTAACTCGTTCGGCTTATGAGTCACATCAAGTATGTGTGTTAATTTTGACGAAACTAGCTCTGCAGGTTGTCATGCAATTCTGTTAACTCTCAGAAATGATTATGAAATAAAAGTGAACTACGTGACGAGTGTGACGTTAGGAAGACATTAGGCAACATGGAGAGGTTCTGTATGGGACCAATCGACCCAAACGAGTACTGTGTGACGTGCTAACCGGCATATATTCACCGAGGCAGCGCGGCTAGCTCATTCGGTAGAGCATAAGGCTCTTAATCCCAGGGTCGTGGGTTCGAGCCCCACGCGGGGAGTAACGGAATTTTGTTCCTCTGCAGATGTAACTTACCGTTTTTCTGATTAACGTGATGTAATGGAAATAGCAACTTTAAACTTTGCCTACGTCTCCGTCAGTCGCAAGGAAACTGTATTTGAAGGTGAAGGTGATTTTGTAGACATGTGTGAAAGACATGTTCTGAAATGCAAGTGGTGTTATTTGGAGAGCACTTCGTTTACGTGTCTGATGTGTAGCCAAGCAGTAATGGGTCGCCATAGCTGCAAATATTAGACGGTAATATGAAGTGTTGTCAGCTGAAGTCTGATGATCCAGACGACCGTAAGGATGAAGTACGCAGAAGTACCGCTAGGCCGCGCCTCTTTAGCTCAGTGGCAGAGCACTGGTCTAGTAAACCAGGGGTCGTCAGTTCGATCCTCACAGGAAGCAGACGAATTTTGGAAATCAGTTGCGCGTCGTGGCCTTATAGCAAACAGTATCTGGGGTGACGAACAATTAGCGAGATGCGTTTTATTAAGAATTACTCTCAGATGTGATTAATTCGAATGGCGCAGATAAAGCATTTGCCAAAGCTGTACAGCATAAGGTTGGGACGGGGCAGTCTGAAATATAATTTATAGATATATTCCTCACATATCTCAGAGCCTTCCGCGGTCGTCGTCGTCGTCGTCTTCGTCGTCGCCGCCGCCACTTCTGCAGAAGTAGCAAATGGCCATCGTAGCAAATGCGGCGAGGGACGCCCTGCCTTACATTTCCGAATGCACAAAGTGTGCGCTTTAATATCCCAGTCTATATTTGGTAGGTCTCGTAGCAGGTTGAATGTATCAAATGGGTGGGAAAGAGCAAGGGGCAGCGTCTGTGTAGAACGAAAAAAAACTCCACAGTGGTGTGAGCGTTTTGAGATGAGTTGTATATAAGTTCCACTTGTTTGTCAGTGACCGTGTGGCCTAATGGATAAGGCGTCGGACTTCGAATCCAAACACTGCGTGTTTGATTCCTCTCACGGTCGTGTTTTTCCAGATCTGAAAAAGAAACATACCGTTTTAGTATAGCACTCTAGCAGGACGAAATCGTGTGAATGTTGCTGTTGACCATTTTCTGCTTGGAGATGCTCTTGAGCTTGAAACACGCACAACAAGACCGGTGTTAACTAGCGAATTGGTTTGCATATTGCCGTCGCCGCGTGTTTTTGACTGGCACTTGCACATCTAAAATAACGTCGGAAAGTAACTCGTTCGGCTTATGAGTCACATCAAGTATGTGTGTTAATTTCGACGAAAATAGCTCTGCAGGTTGTCATGCAATTCTGTTACCTCTCAGAAATGATTATGAAATAAAAGTGAACTACATGACGGGTGTGACGTTAGGAAAACATTAGGCAACATGGAGAGGTTCTGTATGGGACCAATCAACCCAAACGAGTACTGTGTGACGTGCTAACCGGCATGTTTTCACCGAGGCAGCGCGGCTAGCTCAGTCGGTAGAGCATAAGGCTCTTAATTCAAGAATCGTGAGTTCGAGCCCCACGTGGGGAGGAACGGAAATTTGTTCCTCTGCAGATGTAACTTACCGTTTTTCTGATTAACGTGATGTAATGGAAATAGCAACTTTAAACTTTGCCTACGTCTCCGTCAGTCGCAAGGAAACTGTATTTGAAGGTGAAGGTGATTTTGTAGACATGTGTGAAAGACATGTTCTGAAATGCAAGTGGTGTTGTTTGGAGAGCACTTCGTTTACGTGTCTGATGTGTAGCCAAGCAGTAATGGGTCGCCATAGCTGCAAATATTAGACGGTAATATGAAGTGTTGTCAGCTGAAGTCTGATGATCCAGACGACCGTAAGGATGAAGTACGCAAAATTACCGCTAGGCCGCGCCTCTTTAGTTCAGTGGCAGAGCACTGGTCTAGTAAACCAGGGGTCGTGAGTTCGATCCTCACAGGAGGCAGACGAATTTTGGATATCAGTTGCGCGTCGTGGCCTTATAGCAAACAGTATCTCGGATGACGAACAATTAGCGAGAGGCGTTTTATTAAGAATTACTCTCAGATGTGATTAAGGCGAATGGCGCAGATAAAGCATTTGCCAAAGCGGTACAGCATAAGGTAGGACGGAGCAGTCTGAAATATATTTTATAGATGTATTTCTCACATATCTCAGAGCCTTCCGCGGTCGTCATCGTAGTCGTCGTCGTCGCCGCCGCCACTTCTGCAGAAGTAGCAAACGGCCATCGTAGCAAATGCGGCGAGGGACGCCCTGCCTTACATTTCCGAATGCACAAAGTGTGTGGTCTAGTTTCCCAGTCTATATTTGGTAGGTCTCGTAGCAGGTTGAATGTATCAAATGGGTGGGAAATAGCAAGGGGCAGCGTCTGTGTAGAACGAAAACACAACTCTTCAGTGGTGTGAGCGTTTTGAGATGAGTCGTATATAAGTTCCACTTGTTTGTCAGTGACCGTGTGGCCTAATGGATAAGGCGTCGGACTTCCTATCCAAAGATTGCGTGTTTGATTCATCTCACGGTCGTGTTTTTCCAGATCTGAAAAAGAAACATACCGTTTTAGTGTAGCACTTGAGCAGTACGAAACCGTGTAAATGTTGCTGTTGACCATTTTCTGCTTGGAGATGCTCTTGAGCTTGAAACACGCACAACAAGACGGTGTTAACTAGCGAATTGGTTTGCATATTGCCGTCGCCGCGTGTTTTTGACTGGCACTTGCACATCTAAAATAACGTCGGAAATTAACTCGTTCGGCTTATGAGTCACATCAAGTATGTGTGTTAATTTCGACGAAAATAGCTCTGCAGGTTGTCATGCAATTCTGTTACCTCTCAGAAATGATTATGAAATAAAAGTGAACTACGTGACGGGTGTGACGTTAGGAAAACATTAGGCAACATGGAGAGGTTCTGTATGGGACCAATCAACCCAAACGAGTACTGTGTGACGTGCTAACCGGCATGTTTTCACCGAGGCAGCGCAGCTAGCTCAGTCGGTAGAGCATAAGGCTCTTAATTCAAGAATCGTGAGTTCGAGCCCCACGTGGGGAGGAACGGAATTTTGTTCCTCTGCAGATGTAACTTACCGTTTTTCTGATTAACGTGATGTAATGGAAATAGCAACTTTAAACTTTGCCTACGTCTCCGTCAGTCGCAAGGAAACTGTACTTGAAGGTGAAGGTGATTTTGTAGACATGTGTGAAAGACATGTTCTGAAATGCAAGTGGTGTTATTTGGAGAGCACTTCGTTTACGTGTCTGATGTGTAGCCAAGCAGTAATGGGTCGCCATAGCTGCAAATATTAGACGGTAATATGAAGTGTTGTCAGCTGAAGTCTGATGATCCAGACGACCGTAAGGATGAAGTACGCAAAAGTACCGCTAGGCCGCGCCTCTTTAGCTCAGTGGCATTCTGGCTCTAGCTGCCGACGCGTACGGACGTGTCACCGTTGCTGCGTGTAGTCAGTGTTTCGCCAGTGTTTACCTTTGCGTTTCGGTGTTTTTGAGTTTTGTGATTTTCTTCGTGTGTAACTCGTGTTTTTTCTGCCTTCTGTATTCTGTTTTTGTGTTTTCTACAGACGATTATTTGTCGTTTGTGGAGTTTTCGGTAATTACCGGTATCTCCCCTTGATTACTACATACCATGGCTACAACTGTGAGGAAGAATACGCTGGTTTTTGCCTTCGCTAAGGAAACACGACGTGTTCAGCCGACTGCTATGGAAATTCATGATTGGCTTGATCAGGTACTTGGCATAAATTCTTATATGGTGCATACCACTCAGCTAGATACTGACAACTACTGTGTTTTCGTAAAGTTTTTGGATCCCGTTTCGGTCGATAAAATTATTGGAAAATTCGGGTATCATGTCGAATTTTTGCATAGAGACGGCACTAAAGTAAAGTGGCTATCAGGAGAGCTGATGCTCTTTATAGATCTGTGCGGGTGTTAAATTTACCTATCGAGATAGATAATGAGAAAAACAAGGTTGCCCTGTCTCAATATGGTGAGGTAAAGGACATAGTTAACGAACGTTGGTCGAAGCAATTTAAAATTCAGAGCTTCAATGGTATTCGTTCGGTAGAGATGGAAGTAAAGACGAATATCCCATCTCATATAACTGTTGACGGGCATAAAGCACACGTGATTTATCCTGGTCAAACCCCTACGTGTCATATATGCAATGAATCGGTTCATTTAAGGCAGGACTGTCCCCGTCGTGTCTTTGTACTAAAAACAAATTTAGTCCAACGCCGCAAGATGACCTTGACGAAGTTTTGGCAACCGATAACACAGCCAAACAGGGTGAGGGTTCGGATCCTGTACCTAGTACTGGAACTATTGCTGTTGATGGCAGTGATTATCCACCCCTGGTAACACGCTTCAGTTGTGATTCCTCTGCCCGTGAGTTAGACGTACTAACCAAGAAACGACCACTTGAACATACAGATGATCATTCTGATGATGACACCTCCCGACAATCTCCTGCTGTACGTAAACAGAAAGCTGGCGATGAAAATCTGCATGTGCCACAAGACGGAATGCAAGTAGATTTAATTGCAGTTTCTGATACATCTCGCTCACTGCCAGAAAATGCAACGGCAGCTGCCGACAGCGAGAAAGTAGAAGTCCCCCAAGCAGTGACAACTTGCCCAGCTATAAACAGCGATAATCAGCTGTTTACCGACGGGAAGTTCGCGGAAGCGGTAGAACAACAACACCGCGACACCCCAACAGCACAGCAACCGGCACCAGAGTGTAAACAAGTGAAAGTGTTTACTCCTGAACCGGAAAATAAGCAAACACCGTCGCAAGCGTGACAACAACCGAAGGTAGCATGTAAACAGCAGGCAGTGTTTACAAACCAGGTCTCTCTCGTCACTGCTGCTGAAGCTGCCGCGTCGAGTGTTGCCACAACAAAATCAGGTCAGGGTTTCCAGGGCGTCCACCGCCGTACGCTAAAACCACAACCGAATCTTACTGCTTCTCGCACCCAAGCCAAACAAAAAGCGGATAAGTCGGACGTATAATCACAGAAAAATATACGATATGAAATTGTCAGAGAAGGTGCTCCAGATGAGCCTCCTGACACACTCAATGTCGAACAGTCCCTCAGTACTAAGGTGCGGGATGACAATGGCAGACAAACTAACGTTTAGCGACCGTGTTACTAGGACTGCTACCAAGTTCTGAATGACTGTAGTTCTAAACCGGATTTCAGCGCACCAAAAGTACAACAGTTTTTTTTTTTACCAACTTTGACGGTGGCCAATAGCAAGTTAGGGATGCAAGCATACTCTATCACAACGATCAATATAAATAAAATTCGAACCTCATTAAAGCTAGCTGCTCTCAAGGAATTTTTGTATGACTCTGGAACCGATATCGCTTTGCTACAGGAGGTTGTAACGACGGAATTTGTAATACCAGGATACACCGCAATTGTTAACGTATCTTGTGACACACATACAGGAACAGCGGTTCTGCTCAGGGAAGGGATTCCCGTATCTCAAGTGGAGCGGTTGGAATCTGGAAGGGCAATTAGTATTAACGTTTTAGGTACCACATTGATTAACTTATACGCGCCCTCAGGAAATAGTAATAGACAGGACAGGGCAGCATTTTATAAAGAGGAACTTATATATTTATTACGTCGAAACCCAAACAGTTTTATAATGGGCGGTGATTTTAACTGTGTGTTAAATCGTAAAGATCAACAACCACATTTTAACGGTTCTTTAGAACTTAAACGCCTAGTAACCGACCTAAAACTAAAGGACGCATGGGAACTAAAATATCCATCGAAGGTTGAATATACGTATATAACACAGACTTCGCGCAGTAGAATAGACAGAATCTATGTTTCCCAAAACTTTGAAAGATGTCTACTACATTCAGAAATCGTACCTGTATATTTTAGTGACCACTGCAGTATGAAGGCGTGCATTAATTTAGCTCCACAGCCGATTCAGATTTTTAGGAACCAGTGGCATCTAAATGTCTCTCTCTTAAAAGAGCAAGGTTTGGCAGACGCGGTATCGGATGCGTGGACCTTATGTCTGCGATCGATAGAGAGGCACCCCACAGTATTAGACTGGTGGATTAAGGTTGCAAAGCCGAGACTGAGAAAAGTGTGTATCAGATACAGCAGAGAAAGAGCGTGGGAGTTAAAAAACAGTATGGAATTTTATTACAGTTTGTTGCGAGACCTCTATGAACAGGCAAACGTGTCAACCATAAGATTACAAGACATCAGACACACCAAAGCGAAATTACTCGCCATTAAAAGACAACAGATGGAAGGTTTAAAACTGAAGTCAAAGGCGAAGTCGGTGGTAGATGATGAAACAACATCCTTATATCATCTGCTTCGGCATGCAAAGAATAGGCGACGCACTGTTATTAGTGAACTTAAAACCCCCAATGGGACAACACTGACGTCTCAGAAGGAGATTCTAAATGCAGTATACCAGTACTACTATGCATTATATTCCTCCAGCCCACCTGACTAGGGGTCTCTGCAAGAGTTTCTCAGTGTTTTATCCCCACAGTTGACAAGTTCTGAAAACGACCAAATCCTTTCTGAAGTCAGTAACGAAGAGGTTCGTGAGACAATAACCAAGTCCCCGGTGAATAAATCTGCTGGACCCGACGGACTCCCTGTAGAATTTTACAGAAAGTTCTGGTTTCTAATTGGTGACACGTTTACATGCATTGTCAATGAGATTTTTAACGGGCAGACGATACCTGCAGAATTTAAAGACAGCAAAATTGTACTTCTACCGAAAAACAAAGGGACGAAAAGTTTAAACAACTACCGCCCTATTTCACTTTTAAACTCTGAATACAAAATAGTATGCAGGATTTTAAAAAAGAGACTTTCCCCTCTGACCGACAAATTAATTAGTCAACATCAGTCATGTGCAGCAAATAGAAGTATTTTTAATACGATTTCTGAATATAGAGACATCATCGCCTTAGCATCGGTTTCGAATACCAAATGTGCTTTACTTTTTATAGATTTTACTAAGGCTTTCGACTCGGTGAATCACCGCTTCCTATTTGAGGTACTGACAAAAATGGGACTCGTCCACAAAACAGTTAATGTTATAAAAAACGTTGCTACTGGTCTGAACGCTAAATTAGCTGTCAACTGTCAGCTGACGCGGCAAATTCAAATAAACCGCGGCATCCCACAGGGAAGTCCATTATCTATGTTTTTGTTTGTTGTGTCGTTAGAGCCCTTTTTAAGAAGTGCTCATGAAAGGTTAAAGGGCATAACTATAACTGGCAGGAAAACTGTAGTGAGAGCCTATGCTGACGATGTTGGTGTCGTCATAAGAGGGCAAGATGATGTAATTCGACTAGGGGCCATTCTCAAAACTACTGCCGCGCATCGGGTGCGACAACAAACGAAAATAAAAGTACAATCCTGGGAATGCGGGGTCTTGAACGGATACAAATCGATTGGGCGAAGTCAGTTACCACACATAAAACCCTGGGGACAATCCTGACGGCATGTCCAATGAGGATGACAGCCCTCAATTGGAAAGAGGTTTTAACAAAGATTCAAGGGGGACTTATTGAGAACTCACAACGACTTATGAACCAGGTTCAGAGGGTCAGGTTCATTAACTTATGCATTCTCTCAAAGGCATTCTATATGGCACAAGTTTTTCCCTCGCCGAAGTTGATAGCTCAGAAAATAATGTCGAGGGTTGCAAATTTCTTATGGAAGGGGGAAATCTTCAGGGTTAACCTAAGAACTGCGACTTTACATCGTAGAAATGGAGGCCTCGGACTGGTGGACATACGCAATAAAGCTTCTGCGCTTTTCATAAAAAGGTCTTTAAACATATTTCACGCCAACCCCGGCAGTATTACTACACAATTGTTTAAATGTGTCCAACCAGAAAGCCTTCAACCACCGGCAGACGTACAAAAAATTAACCCCCGACTGCGATACGTTAGGATCTTGAGCTATGTTAACGAGAAACTCAGAACTTCACTGCACATTACAGCCAGAGATATCATGAGACAAAGACAACAATATGAAGGACAAAATAAAATTGCCACGAAATATATGAGTCACAACTGGGATGCAATTTGGGAGAATATTAGTTTTAACGGGCTCAATTCAGATGTGGTAACGGCATGGTACAAAGCCGTCAATAATATTGTCAGCACCAACGAGCGGCTTTATAAAATTGGGAAAGCTGAAACCCCCTTATGTCAGAAATGTAAACTAGTTGACACTGTGATTCATAGATTTACATGTGCTGGAAATCTCAACAATTGGCATTGGCTCAGGAAAAGTCTTGCACTACTGCAACGAACGTCACCCAATTCCATTACTCCTATGGTGCTTTTCAGACCTGAAACTAAATATTACCCGAAAACCAAAAATAATGCAAGACACTGGTTAATGGGACAGTTTTTCCATTACATTATCAATAAAATAGGTGGTGATGACGAAACGGAATTCAAGCTTTTTATGCAAATGGAGTACAGCAACATTCAGCAATATGCAGACCACAGGAAAATGTATTGAAACATGTTGATCATTTTATTCGAACGAATAGGTGTTGGTTAACGCGCAGAGTCTAACACTAAATGTACTATTTTAGGGGTAATGAAGAAGTGAAGTATGAATCTACGTTCAAGATGAAGGAAATGCCTCTTCTTTTATCCATTCATGTTACGTCTGCCCCCCAATAAGTGTCTCATAAATGCTCGCTGTATTTTTGCAGTATAATCACATGTTTCTTACTCGAATGTCTGTTGACTGAAAACTCGAATGACGGCTTTGCAATGGGATCTCACCCCCAGATGTCGTACAATCAGTGCTCCTTACCACAATGAAGAGAGCAGGCGAAAAATATACAAGACTATACCCGCTTTTCTATAACAATTAAAATGCACTGAAGGAGCCATTCGGTGGGAGTGATTGTGGGGGCATCGTGGCCAGGCCTCAAGTTCTTTGACCCCTGCCCTCGTTGTCCCCGTCATGCGCCTCCTGATATGCATCCTTATAAAAAACAATAAAAAGCGGTCCAAGGCGCCAGACTAAAGGAAAAGTGGCTAGGATACCTGGTTTTAAAAAAATGAGAAACAAAAGTGGTTAAAAAAAAAGTGGTAGAGCACTGGTCTCGTAAACCAGGAAAAAGAAAAACAAAAAAAAGTGGCAGAGCACTGGTCTAGTAAACCAGGAGTCGTGAGTTCGATCCTCACAGGAGGCAGACGAATTTTGGATATCAGTTGCGCGTCGTGGCCTTATAGCAAACAGTATCTGGGATGACGAACAATTAGCGAGAGGCGTTTTATTAAGAAGTACTCTCAGATGTGATTAAGGCGAATGGCGCAGATAAAGCATTTGCCAAAGCGGTACAGCATAAGGTGGGACGGGGCAGTCTGAAATATATTTTATAGATGTATTTCTCACATATCTCAGAGCCTTCCGCGGTCGTCGTCGCCGTCGCCGCCGCCGCCGCCGCCGCCACTTCTGCAGAAGTAGCAAATGGCCATCGTAGCAAATGCGGCGAGGGACCCCCTGCCTTCGATTCCGAATGCACAAAGTGTGTGGTCTAGTTTCCCAGTCTATATTTGGTAGGTCTCGTAGCAGGTGGAATGTATCAAATGGGTGGGAAAGAGCAAAGGGCAGCGTCTGTGTAGAACGAAAACACAACTCTTCAGTGGTGTGAGCGTTTTGAGATGAGTCGTATATTAGTTCCACTTGTTTGTCAGTGACCGTGTGGCCTAATGGATAAGGCGTCGGACTTCGTATCCGAAGATTGCGTGTTTGATTCCTCTCACGGTCGTGTTTTTCCAGATCTGAAAAAGAAACATACCGTTTTAGTGTAGCACTTGAGCAGTACGAAACCGTGTGAATGTTGCTGTTGACCATTTTCTGCTTGGAGATGCTCTTGAGCTTGAAACACGCACAACAAGATCGGTGTTAACTAGCGAATCGGTTTGCATATTGCCGTCGCCGCGTGTTTTTGACTGGCACTTGCACATCTAAAATAACGTCGGAAAGTAACTCGTTCGGCTTATGAGTCACATCAAGTACGTGTGTTAATTTTGACGAAACTAGTTCTGCAGGTTTTCATGCAATTCTGTTATCTCTCAGAAATGATTATGAAATAAAAGTGAACTACGTGACGAGTGTGACGTTAGGAAAACATTAGGCAACATGGAGAGGTTCTGTATGGGACCAATCAACCCAAACGAGTACTGTGTGACGTGCTAACCGGCATGTATTCACCGAGGCAGCGCTGCTAGCTCAGTCGGTAGAGCATAAGGCTCTTAATCCAAGGATCGTGGGTTCGAGCCCCACGCGGGGACGTCAGCCAGGGGCTGCGCTGGAGGTCGGACGTGCCGTGCTGTGTGCTGTGCTGCGTTAGCTCCGCGTGGTAAGTCTCTGCTCTTACTGCAACGCGTCGCTGTCTATAGTATTTGTGTAGACATGAAAAAGAATTAAGAGATGTCGCAGCCGCAACGAAAAGATACTTTGAAATTCACGTTTGATCGCAACTTTGTCCAACCGAGGTCATTTGATGTTGAACAGTGGTTAGAGGATGATATTAAAATAGGACTTGATGATATTATCGGCATACATTTCTCGATTATGAACAGTGTGGTTTTCGTGAAACTTTCCAGTCCAGAATTGTGTGAAAGGATAGTTCGATCTTGTGGTGGCATTCTGAAATTTAAACATGCTGACGGAAATGTTGGGGAGGTTACCGTTGCAAATGCTGGTCTAGGTATTCGGACCGTGCGAGTCTTTGAACTTCCCTTTGAAATTACAAGTGACCAGATAAATGCTGTTATTGCTCCATACGGGAAAGTTTTCAGTAATATTGCCGAACGGTGGTCTGCTGCACACAAATTCCCTGTTTTGAATGGTGTGCGCCAATTAAAAGTCGAATTGCAGAAGCACATTCCGTCGTTTATAAACGTCTGCGGATATAGAGCTGTTGTGATGTATGATGACCAACCGAAAACGTGTGCTGTCTGCAATTTACCAGGCCACGTTCGTGCAGAATGTGTTCAAAGGCGAGTGGCGCAACTGCCTGCCGGCGATGCCGTCAGGCCCCCTGCTATGTCAACGCTGCCCGTGACGTATGTCGCCGTAGCGCGCGGTTTTGCAAGTGCCACTGCGCCCCCCGAAGTTACTACGAATACCGACCCACAAGCGACCGACCAACCGACCGACTCAGGTGTAGCATCTGTAGACACTCAACCCTCCTGCGAAGACATATCTGCTCCTGCCCTTGTCGCCGTGGAATCGCCCAATGAGGCAATGGATACGGACGCGACCTCAGTCGCTTCGGGTAGTGCTCCTCTGCATCCTGGAGCTTCTTTAGGTGGTATAAAAAGCGTATCAGGTGCACAGAAAACGGACTCGCAACCAGCCGTTTCTAGTGGTGCTCCTCCGAATCCTGCAGCTGCCTTAGGCACTGACCACAGCCCGTCAAGTGCAATGAAATCAGACCTGGCGTCAGTCACTTCGGGTAGTGCTACTTTGCAACCTGAGGCTTCTCCAGGTACCGTCCAAAGTCCACCACGAGACGCATCTCCCAAGAAATCTAAAAAACGGAGGATCGCGCGTCAAGGTGCAGAGCAGACTGCACTGCAACTGCGTGAACAGGCGAAGCAAATAGGGGGCAAAATACGTCAATCTGCATCTGAGAACTTGCAGTGCAATCAGCAGTCATCTAACGAAGACCCTGTGTCCTTGGATAGTACCTCAGGTTCTGCCAGTTTGCCCTCCGATGACGTAGCAATTACCCGAACCGAAGATAAAAATCACCAGCAAACACCTGAATATAGTGCACCACTTAATGACGAACCGATGACAGGGCTGTCGAATCCGTGGGCAGACGATGTCAACGACACTACAAAGGAGGACGCAATTATGGACACCACAGGAACCGTTACAGTCACCACGATGGCCACACCACGAGATGACGTCGTCTTGAATGTCATCGCTGCGACGGATACTGTCCCAGACACGGAGAAGCCGACTGATCCCTTCCCAAGTCATGAATATTTCTAGTCTGAACGGTTTTACTGACTTGTGTCCACATGTCTCTCGGGTCAGATTTCTTAATGTTTTTTCGAAATGATATGTTGCCAGAGTTTTTCCTAATTACACTCCCGTCTTGGCTAACGTAGTTCCGTTGCAGGCCTATATGATCGCTACGCTGAACATCAATAAAATTTGTAGCCCATTTAATTTACAAAATTTAAAAGATTTCCTGTATGCAGCTGATGTGGACATTTTGTTTTTACAAGAAGTAACAAACATCAAACTTGACTTCATACAGGGGTATAATGCTATAGTCAATCCTGGAATTGGATGTGATTTGGGTACCGCATTTCTTTTCAAAGAGGGCGTCGTCATTACAGACGTAACAAAACTGCCTAACGGCAGAGGCATTGCCGGCACGCTTTATAACACCAGGATTCTTAATGTCTATGCCCCATCTGGTTCTACCAATCGGTGCCAACGAGCACAGTTTTTTAAGGAGGGAATTGTTCCTTTGTTTGGTGTACACTGCACCCATACCATCCTTGGAGGCGACTTTAACAGTGTCATACATGCCAAAGACCAAACTCCGAACTACAACAAATCGCCGGACCTGGAACGTATCGTCACCGACCTCCGTTTAACTGATTCGTGGGAGCAAAAGAATGGCGCGGCACCCGGCTTTACCCACCTTACTAATCATTCAGCGAGCCGGTTGGATCGAATATATGTCTCGCCCAATCTGAAACACCGCATCCTGCAGTCTGAAATTTGGCCAACCGTTTTTTCAGACCACGCTGCATATATATGCGCATTAAATTTGGAACGACAAGGAACCTGTCGATATAAAGGGCCATGGAAACTTAATGTTTCACACTTAAAAGATTCTGCCTGTCGAGAAGCCTTTCTCACCACTTGGAGAGCCTGCGAGACCAAACTCATCTCTTACCACTCGACTTTGGATTGGTGGCTCAAATGCGCCAAACCTCAGATCCGGAGATGTTTCATCAACTACTCCCGGGAGAAGAGCTTTTGGCGGAAAAGAACGATAGAATTTTACTTTCATTGTCTCCGAGAACTCTACCTGCAAGGTGCTACAGCTATTGGGAACCATGGGAGAATTAAAAAAATCCAGGCAAAAATACTGACATTAAGGCGACAACAGCTTGAAGGATACCAAATAAGGTCAAGAGCAGAGACTGTGGCGCAAAAAGAAGCCACTTCGGTATATCATGTGATTCGTGAAACTAAACGAGGATTCCGCAAAATACTGACGGAGCTTAAAACTGATAATGGAACCACCTTGACAATGCACAACGACATAAAAGCAGAAATACTAACCCATTTCGACAACTTGTTTTCACATAAAGAGGTAGACGAAAAAGCACAGGTCGATTTACTGACCCACCTGCAAGGACGCGTTGGTAACGCGTACGCGGAAGCTCTAATAGCGGAGGCGACCGAAGACGATGTACACTATGCTGTCTATCAAAGTGCAAAAAATAAATCCCCTGGAGCTGACGGCATACCAGCAGAATTTTATCAAGTATTCTGGGAACATATAAAACATAGAATTACATGCATCTGTAATGAACTTCTGAACCTCAATAAGGAGATACCGAAAGATTTTCGCGAAGGTATGATAGTGTTAATCGCAAAAATATCGGCTGGCAAGAAAATTGGAAATTTGAGACCAATCACTCTGCTGAACAGTGACTATAAAATTTTTTCGCGGCTCTTAGCCCACAGACTTAAAAATGTAATGGCCAGCGTCACCGGCCCATATCAGTCTAGCGTGGGCAAAGGTAGGAAAATTCAGCAGACGCTGTCCGACTACCGCGACATAATCTCAATAGCAGAAGTATGTCGACTAAAATGTGCCATCGTGTCGTTAGATTTCGATAAAGCCTTCGACAGGATCAGCCACTCCTACCTCCTGAAAACGATAGGCGCAATGGGTTTTCCGCCGAGATTCGTCGACCTCACACGACGTTTGGTAACGAATAACTCCTCCAGAATCATCATAAATGGACAGCCTAGCCGGCCAGTCGAGATCGCATGTTCCGTCAGGCAAGGTTGTCCGTTGTCCATGGCACTTTTTGCCATGGCCATCGAACCTTTGCTCGCTACCTTGACTCAGCGGTTACAAGGATTGCAAATACGAGGAAACAAAATAATATGTAAAGCTTATGCGGACGATGTTGGGTTTCTCGTTATGAATGTAGCGGAAGTCGAGACGGCAATGCACATAATAGAAAAATACGAACGAGCGTCAGCCGCGAGGTTAAACAAAACCAAGTCCGGCGTATTCAATATCGGACGTGGCATTGGCATGCGCACACACGGTCAGTTACGTGAGCTAACAGCCTTGAAGTGTCTCGGCATTGATTTCCGAAAAAATATACGTCAAACTATTGCGGCCAACTATAGACAAGTACTAACTACCATACGAGCTAGTGTACGGACACATAGTATTCGACAGTTAAATGAAATTCAGAGAGTGTCTTTAGCGAACGTCTCTATTACTTCCAAAGTCAATTATGTCGCCCAGATACTGCCAATACCCGCCGGCATCGCCAAACAAATTATGTCAGCAATAGGCTATTTTGTGAGCCGTGGCCACATATTTAAAATCCAGTATGACACTCTGACGCTCGCCACTAATAATGGCGGCTTAAACTTAACGAATGTTACTAAAAAGTCGCAGGCTCTGTACATCTCCAATACGTTTCAACAATGGAGACAATCCGGCAGCTGTATCGCCGCGCACTTGCTATCTGAAATAGTTCCAGATGACCTCTCTCCATCCATTAATGTGCAGCACATACCGAGCGGACTTTACCATTTACGATGGTTTTTAATAGAATATAGCTACCTACATTCAAGAATTCCGGAAATAGACATGACAAACGTAAAAGGAATATATGGCAAAGTGATGGGAGAAAAGAAGAACAACAAAATAGAACAAAACTATCCATGTTCTAACTGGAAAGTGATATGGGCAAATATTCATAACCGTAACTTAGCTACTCATCTGAAAGCAACATGGTACTTTGTTGTAAATAGGAAAGTTGCAACAAACTCGAAACTTCATACGATCCACTTAGAGGATTCGCCTTTGTGTGCAACGTGTAGTTTAACTGATAACGAAGAACATCGTTTCGTGTGTGACAAGGTTAAAGATATCTGGCTGAATGTCCGACGAAAGCTGGCACTCATCCTTCGAACGTCACCTAACGCTATAACGCCTGCGGACTTTTTGACACCGGATGATGTACCCTTTCCTAACACGAAACGCAACGCAGTCAATTGGCTGAAAGCGGCAACGGTCCATTACCTCTTCACGAAGGAAGAGAAAAGCCAAGAGGATTTTTGGATCTATCTGCTAACTGAGCATCACATGTTACTGAAGACTAGTAAATATAAAGAAACATACGCAAATTTTTTAATCAAGACCTTGATGTAAAAGAATTAACAAGAAATATCTGCGGACACAGAAGACAAACGTAAGAGAGTGTTCACCACTACTAACTTACTTTACAATCCTGGAAAAAAAAATTATTTTAGTTTTTACCGGAATTGCCGTTCTTTGAGTTCAACGTTTATTAATTTATTTTTGAAGAAGCCATTATAAATAGTTGCTTCTCACCGAATATGGTTTGTTTTTTAAGCATTTTCAGAGAGAAGAGGCAGTTTCGGAATGCCCTCTGACGTTTCTTTGTCAAGGAAGCCTATTTGCTTTAAGTGTGACAACAAAAAACAGCGATGAAGAAGGAAACAAACTGAACATAACTTCTGTTTCTATCTACTGAAGACTTCATTCTTTTTTCACATTATCAATGAGCCCAAAGAAGGGGTACATAAGTTTCTCCACGATAAAGGGATTAACTTTGTCTCATCAGTTTATGGTTATGTACATGGCGTGAGAAGCGGCCGCCGATGAAGGCGAATTATGGAGAGTGCAAGGATGGGCTAAAAGGGGTGATGGGAGGCCCACAAAAAAAAAAAAAGTCGGTAGAGCATAAGGCTCTTAATCACATGGTCGTGGGTTCGAGCCCCACGCGGGGCGGAACGGAATTTTGGTCCTCTGCAGATGTAAATTACCGTTTTTCTGATTAACGTGATTAATGGAAATAGCAACTTTAAAATTTGCCTACGTCTCCGTCAGTCGCAAGGAAACTGTATTTGAAGGTGAAGGTGATTTTGTAGACATGTGTGAAAGACATGTTCTGAAATGCAAGTGGTGTTATTTGGAGAGCACTTCGTTTACGTGTCAGATGTGTAGCCAAGCAGTAATGGGTCGCCATAGCTGCAAATATTAGACGGTAATATGAAGTGTTGTCAGCTGAAGTCTGATGATCCAGACGACCGTAAGGATGAAATACGCAAAAGTACCGCTAGGCCGCGCCTATTTAGCTCAGTGGCAGAGCACTGGTCTAGTAAACCAGGGGTCGTGAGTTCGATCCTCACAGGAGGCAGACGAATTTTTAATATCAGTTGCGCGTCGTGGCCTTATAGCAAACAGTATCTGGGATGACGAACAATTAGCGAGAGGCGTTTTATTAAGAATTACTCTCAGATGTGACTAAGGCGAACGGCGCAGATAAAGCATTTGCCAAAGCGGTACAGCATAAGGTGGGACGGGGCAGTCTGAAATATATTTTATAGATGTATTTCTCACATTTCTCAGAGCCTTCCACGGTCGTCGTCGTCGTCGTCGTCGTCGTCGTCGTCGACGTCGTCGTCGCCGACGCCTCTTCTGCAGAAGTAGCATATGGCCATCGTAGCAAATGCGGCGAGGGACGCCCTGTCTTACATTTCCGAATGCACAAAGTGTGTGGTCTAATTTCCCAGTCTATATTTGGTAGGTCTCGTAACAAGTTGAATGTATCAAATGGGTGGAAAGAGCAAGGGGCAGCGGCTGTGTAGAACGAAAACACAACTCCTCAGTGGTGTGAGCGTTTTGAGATGAGTCGTATATAAGTTCCACTTGTTTGTCAGTGACCGTGTGGCCTAATGGATAAGGCGTCTGACTTCGTATCCGAAGATTGCGGGTTCGATTCCTCTCACGGTCGTGTTTTTCCAGATCTGAAAAAGAAACATACCGTTTCAGTGTAGCACTTGAGCAGTACGAAACCGTGTGAATGTTGCTGTTGACCATTTTCTGCTTGGAGATGCTCTTGAGCTTGAAACACGCACAACAAGACCGGTGTTAAGTAGCGAATTGGTTTGCATATTGCCGTTGCCGCGTGTTTTTGACTGGCACTTGCACATCTAAAATAACGTCGGAAAGTAACTCGTTCGGCTTATGAGTCACATCAAGTATGTGTGTTAATTTTGACGAAACTAGCTCTGCAGGTTGTCATGCAATTCTGTTACCTCTCAGAAATGATTATGAAATAAAACTGAACTACGTGTCGAGTGTGACGTTAGGAAAACATTAGGCAACATGGAGAGGTTCTGTATGGGACCAATCAACCCAAACGAGTACCGTGTGACGTGCTAACCGGCATGTATTCACCGAGGCAGTGCGGCTAGCTCAGTCGGTAGAGCATAAGGCTCTTAATCAAAGGGTCGTGGGTTCGAGCCCCACACGGGGCGAAACGGAATTTTGTTCCTCTGCAGATGCAAATTACCGTTTTTCTGATTAAGGTGATGTAATGGAAATAGCAACTTTAAACTTTGCCTACGTCTCCGTCAGTCGCAAGGAAACTGTGTTTGAAGGTGAAGGTGATTTTGTAGACATGTGTGAAAGACATGTTCTGAAATGCAAGTGGTGTTATTTGGAGAGCACATCGTTTACGTGTCAGATGTGTAGCCAAGCAGTAATGGGTCGCCATAGCTGCAAATATTAGACGGTAATATGAATTGTTGTCAGCTGAGGTCTGATGATCCAGACGACCGTAAGGACGAAGTACGCAAATGTACCGCTGGGCCGCGCCTATTTAGCTCAGTGGCAGAGCACTAGTCTAGTAAACCAGGGGTCGTGAGTTCGATCCTCACAGGATGCAAACGAATGTTGGACATCAGTTGCGCGTCGTGGCCTTATAGCAAACAGTATCTGGGATGACGAACAATTAGCAGCTTCGGAGCCTCCTGCTCAAGTTTCGCCTCCTTGTAGTCCATGTTTGCCGGAAGCTAGTATTGGTGTAGACCAGTCCGTTTCGTCGGATGTTTCCCCCGCGACCCCGGACCCTGACTGTGGACCGGCGCGGGTGGTGTCGGATACAGAACTTGACTCTCCTACGTCACCGGTGGCTGCCGCTTCCTTGCCCGTCAGCCGACGCAAGTTGCGCGTTCAGGCGAACGTCAATGCTGTTCGTAAAAAACTGAAACGTAACGGATCCGCGGAAGTTGGTAGCAGTCCCCTTCCCTCGGATGCCTCCGTCTCCCCTACTATGGACTGTGATGTTGATGCGTCGGTGTACGTGGTTTCTTCTCTCGCTTCTCTCTCCATGGTTCAAGCATACACCTTTATTAACTTAAATGTTAACCGTATTGAGTCCGACGTTCGCATTGCCTCTTTGCGGCAGTTTCTCTACGACTCCTGTGCGGACGTAGTATTTTTGCAGGAAATATTGTTTTCTGATCTCTCTCTACCTGGATTTCAAACTGTTTTTAATGTCGCACCGGAAAACTCAACAGGAACAGCTCTTTTCTTTCAAGAAGGTATTCCTGTTACAGACATGGAATTCCTTGACTCTGGCCGTGGGATTGGTTGTCGTCTTTTTGATCTCTGCCTAGTTGTTTTGTATGCCCCCTCTGGTTCGGATAGCACTGTGGCTCGATCGCGCTTTTATAAGGAAGAGCTTATTTGTCTTTTGCGCAAAAGTCCTCGGAGTCTCCTGCTCGGAGGCGATTTTAATTGTGTTTTACGCCCTGAAGACCAGTCCCCCAATTTTAATTATTGCCGAGATTTTCATGACTTGGTTCGTACGATGTACTTGCGTTATGTTTGGGAACACAAATCTCCAACCCTGGTGAAATTTACGTATTTTACCGCGTCCCCATGCAGTAGACTCGACAGATTCTACTTCTTTGATTTTTTATGTGATACAATTCTTTCTGTCGATGTTATTCCTACTAGTTTTTCTGACCATTGTGCTTTTACTGCAACTGTAAATCTTAGTCACCAACCTGCAAAACTTTATCGTTCCCAGTGGATGTTAAATGTTTCCCACCTTGCCGACAGTGCCATTGATGAAGTTGTAAGTGCCGTGTGGGAGCGATGTCTTCGCTCTGTCCCGCGTTACCCCTCCTTGCTCGTTTGGTGGACTGCGTTTGCCAAGCCCAAGATTCGTCAGTCTTTGATTTTTTACTGTGCCGCAAGGGCGCGTGATTTTAAGAACACGTATGAATTTTACTAC